>NC_077232.1:193260596-193598096 GCF_027887165.1 Monodelphis domestica
TATATGTGTATATCTATATCTATATCTATACATACATACATACATACATATATATATATATATATAAAATTCAGAAATCTCTGCAGGATCTTACAACAGTCACCAGAGTTCAAATTCTGCCTTATACCCTTACTAGCTGTATGACCGTAGGTAGACTCTTAACTTCTCTTTGTCTAAATTTCATAAACTGTAAAATCAGGATGAATAATGGTACTCATCTGTCAGTATCTTTGTGAGGATCAAATGAAATGGAATTTGTAAAAAGTGCCTAGCAGAAACTTCTTGGCACACAATAGGTGCTATATACATGTTTATTGCCTTCAATTCCCCTTTTCTCAACATATACATCAATCACCACAGTAATGGCAAAAAATCGGAATATCAGTTAGAAGGATAAAATGGACAGAATAGTAGATGTAATTCTTTATTTATACAATGATTTATGCACTAGAAACCCTAGGTGGATATTCAGATTGAAAGGCCGGAGGCCTTAGGTTCTTAGCATTTATTTGACCTGATATCACACCCTTGACACTAATGAAAAAACTATAGGAAAAAAAACATGATGTTGAAGAGAAAGGGGACTGACCTAATTATTACCCTAAGGATAAAATCTTGAGCCAAGTATTCTGATTTATCATCCATTTTCAAAACAAGAGTCAAAGATTCTTAAATTCTGCTTTTTATCCAAACAGTTTGGAAGCTTATATATCTTTAAAATTTAGTGTAATGAGGAATAAGAACACTGTGTTAAATTTTTAATTATTTAAAATAGACTTTAAAGTTTTCAGATTTTCTTCTGTTTATGATCTTAATTTGCACAGCCCTGCAAGATGGATTCTATTATTTATAATCTCCATTTTGCTGGCAATGAAAATGAGCTTCAGTGAATTTTTAGATCTTGCTAGGATCTCAACATTGTTTGAGACTGTATTAGAACCCAAGCCATCCTGACTCCAATTCAGGACTCCACATAAGCCTCTCCATCACCTGACTTCAGGAGCTGACATCAGAAAGAAATGTGAATTGCTCTTTCACATTTATGCCCTTTATGTTCCTCCAGTGACTGCTGATGACTTGAAGGGCAAAGACCACTGTGAGCTACCTTGTGCTGGTGCTCAGGCTACTACCTCATGCCTGGGAAGAGGCTCTGGACCTTGTTCTGGGCTTACTCTGGCCATGTCCACCATGAATTGCCTAGAGCTGAGCCTCTGGGCCTCCCTGTAGGTTTGTCTTTAGATTTGGAACTTCAAGGCGTGGGTATGTGGTGCCATTCTATCTATAGGTTTAGGCAGGATACTGAAGATGGTTTGGGTCCAGGTTCAGAACCTGGAGCTGTAGGGATGAGGTAGGGGGCCTTGCTGTTGGCTTACACTGGTACTCCTTAATGAAGCCTTGCTGCAGGCTGTGTTTCCCTCTTTCCCTCTCACCCCAGTGACATAGATCCTCTCAGTCTACCTTAAAAATTGTTTTTTGAAGGAAAATTGCTTCACTCTTCTGTTCCACTGTTGGTTCTTCTGCCTCTTCAAAATGTTTTGAAGTCTTCTTTTTAGGTTGGTTACAAAGGATTCTCAGAGAGTTTTCACATTCTCCTCTATTCCACAATCTTGCTTCTGTCTATCCAATGAGTCATCAGTGGGAGGTGACAAATTAATGTGGAAAAAATGAAACTTGCAGAAATCAAGAACCAGAACCAGAACTGAGCATAACAGCAGGGAAAGGCTAAAGTTTAAGACAATGGCCTCTCTACCCTGAGAACAGAGTCCACCTTTAAGATAAAAATAAACATTGAGAAAAAGACTAGGAAAATGAGCAACCATCAAAAAACAAAAACACCTAACCATATGAAATTATTGTAGAGACAGAAAAAGAGTAAGACATGGATTCAGAATGGGGCAGTGAGATCAAAGCAGTTATATACAAAACTTCGAAGAATGATGGGAATTGGTCTCAGGATCTGGAAGGATAATATTGTCAAAAGGGTATTAAAAATCAAATAAGAGTCGGAGAAGAAAATTGAGGAAGAGAAATGAAAGCAATGTAAGAAGAAAATCATCTCTTAAAAATAGAATTGGTCAAATGGAAAAGGAGATTCAAAAGTTCACAGAAGAATAATTCCTTAAAAATTAGAATTGGATAAATAGAAACTAATGACTTTATGGGACATAGGAATTTTTTTTTTAAATCAAAAGACTGAAAAATATATGAAGATATGAACTATCTCACTGAAAAAAACAACTGACCTAGAAAACAGAAACAGATGATTTAATAATTACTGAGCTATATGAAAGTTATGATATTCTTATGAGATGGTAAAATAGAAATTGAAAGAAGCCACTGATCACCTCCTGAAATAAATCCTCAAATTACAACTCTCCAGAGTAATATAACTAAATTCAAGAGTTCCTAGTAATGAGAAAATTGAAAATAGTCAGAAAAACAAAACAAAAATAACAATTCAAATATCATGGAACCACAATCAGGATTACATAGGATTTAGGTGTTTCTATAATAATTGACTAGAACACTTTGGAATATGATATTCTGAGAGGTAAAACAACTATGTTTAAAACCAAGAATCACTTACCAATGGGAAAAATTATTAATTCAGGTTACAAAATGGTAGTATAATAAAATAAAGGACTTCCAAGAATTACTAATGAAAAGAATAGACTTTAACAAAAATAAAATGGATATTCAAATACAAGTCTCAAATGAAGCATAGAAAGGTAAACAAGAAATAAAAAAATTTAAGGGGTTCAAAAAAGGTTAAATTGTTTCTATAGAAACATGTTAAGATGATATTTGTAACTCAAAATTTTTATCATCAAATCACTAAGTAGATATATACATAGTCAGAGATTATGGGATTAAGTTGATTAGGATGAGGTGATATTCAAAAAAATAGTGATGAATGAGTGGATTACACTAAGAGAAAAGGGAAGGAAGAGGTAGAATGGGGTAAATTATCTTACTCTTTAGGTACAAAAAAATGAATGATTAAACTTTATTGTCATTGGAATTGACTCAGAGAGGGAATAATAAACATACTAACTGTCCTATAGAGTCCTATTTTACCCTACAGAGAAGTAGAAAGGAAATAAGTCAAAGAAAGTGGTAAAAGATGGTGTGAGGAAGGGATGAGATACTCATTAAAACAAATCATTTTTGAAGGGGATCAGAATGAAAGAAGAAAGATCAGGATCAATAGCGAGAAATAAGATGAAGGGGAACACAGTTGGGAATCCTAACTCTGAATGGGAATGGGATGAATTAATCCATAAAATGGAAGCACATAGCAGAATGAATTTAAAACAAGAATTGTAATATTGTCATTCATAAGAAACTCATATGAGGCTGGGAGATTCATAGAGTAAAAGAAAGGGTCTAGAGCAAAATCTATTATGATTCAACTGAAATAATAAAAACATGGGTAGCAATCATGATCTCAGACTAAGGTAAAACAAACATAGGTCTAATTAAAAGAGATAAGGAAGGAAATTAGGTCTTAATAAAAAGTAACATAGAAAATGAATAATATTAAATACTAAACATGTATGAAACAAATGGTATAGACTCCAAATTTTTAAAGGAGAAATTAAATGAGTTTCAGGAGGAAATAGATAGCAAACCTATACTTAGAGGGGATCTCAATATTCCATTCTCAGAACTAGATAAATTTAGCCAAAAAATAAGAATGAAGTAAAATATTTTAGAAAATTTAGATTTAATAAATTTCTGGAGAAAATTGAATGAGTATATAAAGGAATATACCCTCTTTTTAGTAGTTCATGAAATTGCTAAGGACTAAATTTAGAATCCTAAAAATCAAAGGAGATATTAATAAAATCAAAAG
Organism: Monodelphis domestica; assembly: GCF_027887165.1. Classification (NCBI taxonomy): domain Eukaryota; kingdom Metazoa; phylum Chordata; class Mammalia; order Didelphimorphia; family Didelphidae; genus Monodelphis; species Monodelphis domestica. Next base: position 193,264,453 of record NC_077232.1, read on the forward strand.
TAAGAGAACCATTAAAATACATAAATACTCACACACACACACACACACACACACACACACACACACACACACATATATATATATATATATATATATATAACAAAAATGACTATTCTGGGGTATAAAAAACTTCACAATCAAAAGCATAATTAATAAATACATCCATTTTAGATCATAATACAATTAAATTATAATAAACAAGTGTCTACGGAAAGACAGATAAATTAATTTGAAACTAAATAATCTAATGTTATAAAAGGGATATGTCAAAGAACAAATTATAGAAAATTAAAATTTCATTAAAGGGAATGACAGTAAGGATGCAACATAGCAGAATTTATGGAATACAGTCAAAGTAGTACTTAGGCAAAAATTTATATCTCTAACATATCCAAAAATAGAGAAAAAAAGATCAGTGAATTTGGCATGCAATTAAAAAACATAAAATAAGAGCAAATTAAAAACCACCAAATAGAGACTAAGTTGGGAATCCTAAAAGTCAAAGGAGAAATAAATAAAATTGAAAGTAGGAAACATTGAAATAATAGCTAAGACTGAGAGTTGTTTTTAGGGTGGGAAAACAAATAAAATAGAGAGAGCATTGGTTAATTTGATTAAAAAAAGAAAACAATATGAAATAACTAATATCAAAAATGAAAAGGATGAATTTACCAGCATTGAAGAAGAAATTAAAGCTATTTTGCCCAATAATATGACAATAAATCTTACAATATAAGTTAAATGGATGAATATTTATCAAAATAAAAATAAACATTTCCCAGATTAACAAAAGATTAAATACAATATTTAAATAATCCCAACTCAGAAAAGGAAATTGAAGCAGCTCTCAATGAAGTCTCTAAAAAAAAAATCCTATGGACCAGATGGATTCAGAAATAAATTCTCTCAAAAATTTAAAGAACAATTAATTTCAATTCTATATGAACTCTCTGAGGAAATAGGCAAAGAAGGAGTCCTACCAAATTCTTTTTATGACACAGAGATGATAATAATACCTAAGCCAGTAATCACAAAAACAGAGAAAGAAAATTATAGACCAATTTTCTTAATGAATTTCAACACAAAATTTTTAAATAAAAAAGTACGGGAGAAAGTATAACAGTATATCACAAAGATCATTCACTATGACCAGGTGTGATTCATAATAGGAATGCAGGACTGGTTTAATATTAGGAAAACTATCTGCATAATTAACCATATCAATAACAAAACTAACAGAAATCACATTATTATCTCAAGAGATACAAAAAACACTTTTGGCAAAATATAATAACAATTCCTATTAAAAACACTAGAAAGCACAAGAATAAATATGACTTCTTTAAGTGAAAAATTGTATCTCTCTAAAACCATCAGTAAATTTCATCTGCAATAGAAGTAAGTTAGAAGCCTTCCCAATGAGATCATGAGTAAAGCAAACAATGAAGAATGAAACAAGTGCTCATTATTACCACTATTATTCAGTATTTTACTAGGAATGTTAGTTTTAGCAATAAGAGAAGAAAAGGAAATAGAAGGAATTAACGTGGGCAATGAGGAAACTAGTCCATTACTCTTTGCAAATGATATGAAGGTAATCTTAGAGAATCCTAGAGAATCATCAATCAAATATTTTGCTTAAATAATTAATAACTTTAGCAAAGTTATAGGAATCAAAATACACCTACATAAATCATCAGTATCTCTATAAGTTAGAAACAAAGCCAAGTAACAAGAGAAAGAAAGAAAGGTCATTTAAAGTAATCCTGTACATTAGAAGCTACCTGGATATCTACTTGTGAAAACGAACCTGGGAATTATATGAATTTAAACAAAACTCTTTTCCCACAAATAAAGTCAGATCTAAATAAATGGAAAAAAAATTAATTGCTTATGATTAGGCTGAGCTAATCTAATAGAAATGACAATTCTATTTAACTTAATTTTTCAGTAGCATACAAAAAATATTTTCTAGAACTAGGAAAAACAATAACAAAATTCATCTGGAAAAACAAAAGGTCAAGAATAAGAAGGGAATTAAAGAGAAATAATGTGAAGGAAGGTGGCTCTTAGCAGTACCAAATTTCAAACTGTATTATAAAGCAATAGTCTTCAAAACAATTTGGTACTAAGAAATAAACAGGTAGATCAATGGGATATAGTAGAAACACAACATACATGGGTAAATGTCCTTATCAATCTAGTGTTTAATAAACCTAAAAATCCTAGCTTTTTGGCATAAGAACTCACTATTTACAAAAACTCCTAGGAAAATTAGAAAATAATAGAGAAACTAGGTATAGACCAATGTCTTACACCCTATATAAAGGTCAAAATGGATACATGATTTAGACATAAAAGGTAATTTCATGAGTAAATTGGGAAATATAGAAGCATTTTGCTGTGAGATTTGTGGAGAAAGGAAGGATTTATGACCAGCAAGAGATAAAGAACATTATGGGATGCAAAATAATTTAATTATACTAAATTTTTTAAAAATGTATATTTTTTGTATAATTTTATAGCACATTTCACTGTTAAAGGCTCATTTCTCAAATACTTAGAGAATTAGATAAAATTTATAAGAATACAAGTCATTCCTCAATTGATAAATGATTAAAGGATATAAACAAACAATTCTTAGGTGAAGAAATCAAAGCTATGAATAATCATGTGAAAAACTATTCTAAATCATTCTTTGTTAGAGAAATGCAAATTAAAACAACCACCTCATACCTATCAGATTGGCAACATGATAGTGAATCAAAGTGTTAAATATTGGCGAGAATATGGCAAAATTGGGACACTAATGCATTGCTAGTGGAGTTAAGAATTGATCCAATCATTTTGGAAGGCAATTTGGAATTATGCTAAAAGGGCTATAAAACTGTGCATGCCTTTAAAGTCTATAATAACCCTACTATCACTGTCTCCCAAAGGGATTAAATGAAGGCAAAAGGGCCTACTTGTACAAAAATATTTATAGCTATTTGTGTGTGTGTGTGTATGCATGTGTAGCAGAAAAGAATTGGAAACTGAGGGTATGACTATTAATTAAAGAATGGGTGAACAAATCGTATTATATATGTTCATGATAGAGTACTATTGTGCTATAAGAAATAATGAACAGGATGATTTTATTAATTTTTTATTTGGTCAATTTCAAACATTATTCCTTAGTTACAAAAATCATATTCTATTCCTCCCTTCCCTCCAGCTGCCCTTCTTGTAGCCGACACTGGATATCATATGTGGCCTTGATCAGAACCTATTTCCATGTTGTTGATGTTTGCACTAAAATGTTCATTTAGGGTCTACATCCTCCATCATATCCCGGTCGACCCATGTAATCAGTTGTTTTTCTTCAGTGTTTCTATTCCCACAGTTGTTCCTCTGAATGTGAATAGTGTTCTTTCTCATAGATCCCTCTGGGTTGTTCAGGATCACCGCATTGCCACTAATGGAGAAGTCCATTACGTTCAATTGTACCCTAGTGTATCAGTCTCTGTGTACAATGTTCTCCTGGTTCTTCTCCTTTCATTCTGCATCACTTCCTGGAGGTTGTTCCAGTTCACATGGAATTCGTCCATTTTATTATTCCTTTTAGCACAATAGTATTCCATCACCAACATATACCACAATTTGTTCAGCCATTCCCCAATTGAAGGGCATCCTCTCATTTTCCAATTTTTTGCCACCACAAAAAGCACTGCTATGAAGATTCTTGTACAAGTCTTTTTCCTTATTATCTCTTTTGGGTACAAACCCAGCAGTGCTATGGCTGGATCAAAGGGCAGACAGTCTTTTATCACCCTTTGGGCAGAGTTCCAAATTGTCCTCAAGAATGGTTGGATTAATTCACAACTCCACCAGCAATGCATTGATGTCCTGACTTTGCCACACCCTCTCCTGCATTCATTACTTTCCTTTGCTGTCATGTTAGCCAATTTGCTAGGTGTGAGGTGATACCTCAGAGTTCTTTTGATTTGCATCTCTCTGATTATAAGAGATTTAGAACACTTTTTCATGTGCTTATTAATAGTTTTGATTTCTTTAACTGAAAATTGCCTATTTATGTCCCTTTCCCATTTATCAGTTGGAGAATGGTTTGATTTTTTGGTACAATTGATTTAGCTCTTTGTAAATTTGAGTAATTAGACCTTTGTCAGAGGTTTTTGTTTTGAAGATTGTTTCTCAATTTGTTACTTCCCTTCTAATTTTGGTTACATTGGTTTTGTTTGTACAAAATCTTTTTAATTTGATGTAATCAAAATTATTTATTTTACATTTTGTGATTTCTTCTAAGTCTTGCTTGGTTTTAAAGTCTTTCCCTTCCCAAAGATCTGACATGTATACTATTCTGTGTTCACATAATTTACTCATAGTTTCCATTTTATGTTCATGTCATTCACCCATTATGAGTTTATCTTGGTGTATGGTGTAAGGTGTTAATGTAAACCTAATCTCTCCCACACTGTCTTCCAATTTTCCCGGCAGTCTTTATCAAATAGTGGATTTTGGTCCCCAAAGACGGGATCTTTGTGCTTATCATAGACTCTTTTGCTGAGATCACTTACCCCAAGTCTATTCCACTGCTCCTCCTTTCTGTCTCTTAGCCAGAACCATATTGGTTTGATGACCACTGTTTTATAGTATAGTTTGAGATCTGGTACTGCAAGGCCACCTTCCTTTGCATTTTTTTCATGATTTCCCTGGATCTCCTTGATCTTTTGTTCTTCCAAATGAACTTTGTTATTTTTTTTTCTAATTCAGTAAAAAAAAAGTTTTTTGGTAGTTTGTTGGAAATGGCACTAAATAAGTTGAACAAGATGATTTTAGATAAAGCTGTAAAGATCTACATGAACTAGTGTAGAGTAAAATAAGTACAACCAGGAGAACACTGTACACAGTAACAACAATACTGTACAATGGTCAACCTTGAAAAACTTAAATACTTTCAGGAATACAATGATCCAGGAAAATTCTGATGGACTTATGTCAAAGAATGCTATCTACCTCCAGAGAATGAAATTAAAGAGTTGGAATGCAGATTAAGGCATTATTAAATTAATTAAAGATTTATTTACTTTTGTTTTGTGTTTTTATATTGACATTTTGGTTTTATATGAGCATTCTCATAAAACAATGACCAATATGGAAATTTATTTTGCATGATAATACATGAATAACCCAGATTAAATTGCTTACCATTTCTGAGATGGGGGAGGGAAGAAAGGGAGGAAAACAATTTGAATCTTATAATTTTGGAAAACATATGTGGAAAATTGTTTGTACATGTAATTGGGGGGAAAACATTTACAAAATAAAGTCCACTGGACTATAAATCTGTGATCCCAATGATCCTATAAGAGAGAAATCAGTGAATTAATGAATGAAACAACATTTTAAAAAACATGTATTCTCTGTATGTCTCTTATCTTCCCAATGATGCTGCGTGAATGTGTGGGCAAAGTTTTTCTCTAAATTTTGGTGAAAATATTCTATTTGCTCCTTTTCTTACTCTGATATTTTACTAAATATCTTTGATTTTTGTTAACTGAAATTATAACACTTCCATATGAATTGTCTTAGGAAGCTTCAGATGATCACCTGGCAAAATAAGGTACCTGCATGCTAATGTCCTTTCTCAAAATGAACTGACAAGAATTCAAACACTACTGCAAAGAGGGAAACTCCAACAGGCAGACCTCTGTATAAGTGGGGATGTTCTACCTTTGAACTATGTTTCCCAGAATTCCTTTTGTATTTCCCAGTATTATTTTCCCTTACTTTAGGTTTGAGTTCCATTCTTGCATATAACTTTCTGGGACGCCTCCCTCTTTTTTTTTTTCATGCTCAAGACCACAGCTTGAGTTAGCTTCCTTTTAACTCTAGTTTCTATATCAATCAATCTTATGAATATAATACTTGAGTTATTGTGTGTTAATTTTAATTCTCACACCTCACTGTTTAAATGCCCAATATGTTTGCCTAAATGGCTATTTTAAGGTGAACTCACACAGTAGAAAGAAGAGGAATAACAAGGACATGTTCAAGGTCTCTTTGAAGAACTCTGGTAAGGATTGTGAGACATGGGAGACCTTGGCATATCCATATCAAAAAAAGCACAGTTCTCTATGAGCAAAGTAGAATTTCAGTAGCTCAAAAGAAATGTGACACCCACAAATTTAGAGACATCGCCATCCCAAAATACGCATATGAACTATTCATGTCTGACCTGTGGTATAGCCACAATCAGCCATGGTAGGACACACTGTACATTGACCCCAACACAGTGTGGTAATTTTGGTCTTCTCAATACAAAAGATAACAAGCATTTTCAAAGCATGACTAGCAAAACCAAACATATCAGTAGGGGTTCATAAAGCCTAATATTGAAAGGATGCAATTATAGAAATTATCTTAGACTTGGAATAACTTTTCTAGGCAGAACCAATATATGACACTGATGCTCCATCCATTTGGCAAAAAAGGGGGAGATTAAATATACTTATGATCAGGAAAACTAGCATGCAATATTGCCTGAGGAAATGCTTTCAGCACTGTCTCTTCCAACTCTGCTTTATTCTTATCTAGCCAAACTGGCTTACTGACCATGCCCAGGACACAGGTTTTGCCTTTCTTTCTCTGCTCAATGTATTTTCCCATTGTTCATGATCAAACCAAAATGCTACATCTTTCATGAAACTGACTTTCATCCAAAACTGACTTTCCCCTGTCTCCTGAACTATAGCAGTTACATTCTAATGTTGAAATCATTGGATTAGTTCTTGAATTACACATTTTTGTTCTGCATAGACAATAGTTAGTTCAATGCAGTGATATGAAATAAATAGAAACTGTAATAGTTAAAGGGATAGTTGAATGATTGAAGAATGTACAGGGGATAAGGAAGGTTTTGTAACAGGGAATGGAAGAATTGAAGGGAGAGAGAGAATATGGCTGCCAGTGAGGTAAAAGGAGAGAGATACCCCTGCTGAGAGGCTATCTTTGAAACTGGGATTCCCCGAGAAATGGGCCACCTATGATAGCCTGAGAGGACTTCTTCTCTACTGATTGATGTGGAAGATACCCAGAGCAGGTAAACATGGACCCCACTGAGGGACAAGAACCTCCCCCCCCATCAAGGTCACCTGGCAGGGGTCCAATAAGGACTGTTTATGGTTGAATGGCTGTCCTGAGATTCTGTTCCCTCTATGTCCCCCTGAAATAATAGTCCTCTTATCTGATTGCAGTTTTATTAAATAAAGATTAATTTTAAAAGCAAGTTTGGATTTTGGAGGGTATCAGGGAATTGGTATTTCCCTAGATTGGGTTTGAATATCTCTCAGCTTTTGAGCTGAAGCCAGGCCTCACAGGTTGGTGGAGGGTTTCTGTTATTTCTGTCTATGCTAATTTGTGCTAGTTTTCATAAGTTCAAAGTCTTAGCAGTAGACATCAAGAGGAAGAAAAGTTCTAATCTTCAGAGCTGGTTGGGTCTGTCTCTTCAGACCAAAGCCCCTAAAGACTGGCCTTATAGTTCAATCCACTCCCCTTAAATCATTTTGTTTGATAGCACAATCATAGGAATCCAAGTAGAGCACACACAGTTGGGAAAATCAGGAACAGAGGAACTTCTATCCAGAGACAGGGAGAGAGGTTCCTTCTAGTTCTAGGCCTGGAAGAGTGAGCCTCAAGACCAACTGTCACTCCCAGAAGCCCCTCCCCCCACCAACTGTCATTCTTGTCAATATCTTCTCTCTAACATTCCACCTGAGTGGTAGAAAGTCCAAAACTTGCTTCATTTTTCCTTTCCACAAAAAAAGACCAATAAAACATCCATAAAGATTACTAGGGGCCATTGTTGACTTAGAACACTACATATTCACATTATGTTCTGTTTTATTTTTTATTTATTTTGTTAAATATTTCCCAATAACATTTCAACATAATTCTGACCACACTTTGGAATGTTGCAAATTGTGATGCTACCCATATGTGTTTGACATCTCTAATCTATTGGACAAAAAGGTTTGCTGTTTATGAGACATCACAGTGCCTTCCATATGGTAAGGACTCAATAAATACTTATTGAATGACTGAAAAGGAGGAAATGCAGACCTGAAGGCAGAATGCATACTTCATTACTTTGGCTGGCTCTGATTTTAGCAGAGATAATTTTTATTTGACTAACAGACTCATATCTCATGAGTCTTAATCCACTGGGGCTTTGAAAACAAAGGAAGGGAAGAGAACAAACATGTATTAAGTGCCTGTAATAAGCCAGGCTCTGTGCTAAGTGCTTCACAAATATTACCTCATTTGATCCTCACCACTCTGAAAATTAGGTACTATTATGCCACTTAGCTGTCTCTATGCAAGAAAGGAATGAACTAATCCAAAACTTTAATTAGGGCCCAAAAAAACCAACATCATTGATTAAGCCCCTACTATGTTCTAGGAAATGTACTTAATCCTTTTCAAATATTATTTAATTTGATCTTCACATCATCCCTGAGGAATAGGTTCTATGATTACCTCCATTATTCAGTTAAGGAAACTGAGTTAGACTGAGGTGAAGGGACTTACCCATGGTCACACTGCTAAGGATGTGTCTGTGGCTATTTTTGACCTCAGATCTTTGTGACTTGAGGACCAGCTCTTTATCCATGATACCACCCAATTGTATAAATTAATTTGAACTTCTTTTTTTTGTAAAACCCTAATATATCTATTGAAAAACTCTCTTTGCCTTTTTGTGTTATTAGAACATCTATTGTAATAAATAGTTGCTTTGGCTTAAATTTAACTGCAAAACATCATCTTTGGAATTTTTAGATAACTAATAATTCATGGATAAAAAAGGACATAGAAGGAAAATCATGACCTCCTAAATGAAACATATTTTTCACTGTATCTAAGGAGTATTGTTTTGTGTTGAGAGAGTGACTGGAACCACTTTCAGCAAAATGTAAATTTAGATTCTGTGATTATTATTTAAAATTATTCTCAAGATAAAATAAACAAAATTAAACAATATTTATTAGGAACACAAAAACATGTCATAGATTTATTTTTTAAGAATATATTCACTCACATTTTGTCTTGAGTCCTTCCCCTCCTTTCTTCCCTCCCTCCCTCCTTACTTCCTTTTTTCCAAGGGTCTCCCTACATTGCCCAGACTGAAGGTATGGTTGGGACTTACCTGTTCTACCCCTCTACTGATTAGAATCAAAGCTCTGACCTGGGTTAGTTTGCCTCTTCTTAGGCAGCATGGCAGTCCCCTGCTCCCAGGGGTTTTCCACTTTGGTGCCAGAGTTAGGGAGGATACACAATCTGTAGAACTATTTTAGCCCAGAACTCCTGAATTTAAGCAATATACAGCTTCTCCTGTGGCTGGCCTCCCCCATAGCAAAGGTTACAGAACTGCAAAACCATCTCTAACACTGAGGACCAACTTTCGACAGGTCATTCTTTCACAGAACAGCTATTCTGGTATCTGAATCTCACAATGAAAAGTTTTGTCTAACATATTTCACTTTATCAAATAACAGTATATAGGTTTAAAAAAAAAGGACGCAGTGTCTTTAACTTGTGATAGAAGTGTTATAGCCATAAAACCTATATATCAAAGTACTACTTTATGTAAATAAATGTTATCAAAATTAAGTATCATTAGTCAATTATCTAATATTTATTAAGAGTTAGAGATAAATTCCAATAGTATAAAAACTTATTGGGAAAGTCAACAAAGAAAGAGTCCTACTAAATTCTTTTAAGCTATAAATATGGCATTAATACCTAAACCAGAAAGAACAAAAAGAGAGAAAGAAGACTATAGACCAATTTCCCTAATGGATATTGTTGCAAAAATTTTAAATAAAAAACTAGTAAGGAGATTACAACAATATATCACAAAGATCACACATTATTATCAGGTGGGATCTATAGTAGGAATTCAGGTCTGGGTAAGTTTTAGGATATGATCAGAATAATTGACTATATCAATAATAAAAGCAACGAAAAACCATAAGATAATCTCAATAAATGCAGAAAAAGCTTTTTAACAAAATCTTATTCTTTTCTATTTAAAACACTAGAAGACATAGGAATAAGTATCTTTCCTAGAAATCATAAGTAATACATATCTAAAACTATCACCATGCATATTCAGTAATGGGGATAAGCTAGAGGACTTGAAATATGATTGAGGTGAAGCAAAGATGCCTATTATCACTACTATTTTTCTATCGTGTACTAGAAATTATAAGACAAAAAAATAAATTAAGAAATAACTATCACTATTTATAAAGTCAGAGGATCAACTGAAAACTAGTTGAAATAATTAACAACTTTAGCAAAGTTTCAAGAAATAAAATAAAGCAATGTCAATAATCAGCATTTATATATATTGCCAACAAAGTCCAAACAGTAAGAGATAGAAAGATAAATTTTATTTAAAATAACTGCAGCAATATAAAATATCTAGGAATCTTCCTACAAAGAGAAACCCTAGAACTAGATGAACATAATGACAAAAAAATTTTACACAAATGAAATCAAATCTAAACTATTGGAGAAATATTAATTGCTCATGGGTTGGCTGTGGCAATATAATAAATAATGACAATTCTATCAAAGTTAATTTACTTGCTCAGTGCCATGCCAGTTAAACAACCAAAGAATTATTTTATAAAGTGAGAAGAAATGATAACAAAACTCATCTGGGAAGACTCAAGACCAAAAATATCAAAAGAACCAGTGAAAAAATATGAAGGAAAATAGCCTAGCAATATGAAATTTCAAACTGTAATCTGATATTGTTAAGAAATAGAGCAGTCAATTCATGGAATACAATACAAAGCAGTCAATTACTGTATTAATCTAGAATTTGATAAACTCAAAGTTCTAATCTTTTGGGACAAGAACTCACTATTTGACAAAAAATGCTGACAAAAACTGGAAAAATTTGGTGAAAACTAGGTCTAAACCAACATCTCACATTTTATACCAAGATAAGGTCAAAATGATTTCATGATTTGGACATGAAGTGTGATATCTTAAGCAAGTTAGAGGAGCATGGGGAAAATATATTCATTAGGTCAATGGATAAAGGAAAAGTTCATGACCAAACAAGAGATAGAGAGCATTACATGATGTAAAATGTATAATTTTTATTAAATTAAAAAGATTATTCTCAAGCAAAATCAAGGTAGATCAGATTAGAAATAAAGAAGAAAACTAAGAGAAAATTTTTTACTGCAAATTTCTGACAAAGGTCTTATTTCTCAAATATATACAGAACTGAGTCAAATGTATGAAAGTGCAAGTCATTCTTCAATTGATAAATGGTCAAAGTATATGGACAGGCAGTTTTCAGAAGAAATCAAAGGTTATCTTGAGTCATATAAAATGTTCTAATTTACTACTGATCAGAAATGCAAATGAAAACAAACTCTTTCATACCTATCAGATGGCTAAAATTACAGAGATGGAAAAAGAAGGTATTTTGAATTGTGGAGGGGATGTAGAAAAATTGAAACACTGATATAATGTTGATGAAGTTGTGAACTGATCAAATTATTCTGGAAAGCAATTTGGAACTAAGCCCAAAGGGTCATAAAACTGTGCATATGTGCCACTTTTAGGTTTATATCCAAGAGAGATTAAAAAAAAGGAAAAGGAACAATTTGCATAAAACTATAACAGTTCTTTGTTAGGTGGCAAAGAATTGGAAATTAAGGGGATGACCATTGATCAAGGAATGTCTGAACAAGTTGTAGCATATGATTATAATGGAATGCTATTATGTTACAGGAAATGATAAGCAGGACAGCTTCAGAAAAACCTGGAAAGACCTACATGGACTGATGCAGAATAAAGTGAGCAGAACCAGGAATAATATTATACACATTAATATCAATATTCTACACTGACAAATGAATGGCTTAACTATCCTCAGCAACTCAATGATTGAAGTCAATTTCTGAAGGACTTAAGAAAAAAAAATTTCTATCCACTTCCAGGGAAAGAACTGATGGAGTATGAATGCAGAATTAAGTGTGTGTGTGTGTGTGTGTGTGTGTGTGTGTGTGTAAACATTTTTTAACTTTATGGCTTGGGGGGAGAGTCTGTTTTCTTTTGCAACATGACGCATATGGAAATGATTTGCATGACAGCACATGTATAATCTATATCAAATTGCTTGACTTTTGAAAGAGATGAGGTAAGTAGCAGGGAGGGGGAGAATTTATATCTCAAAATATATGAGAAAAAATTAAAATTAGTTATGAATACATTCTAAACAAATTATTGTGGCACTAATATTATCTTCCACAAGTTTAACATATTATGATATAGCTTTCAAACAGAGAAGTTCTATTTTTCTGCTGACCTTGAAACAAATGATTAATGCCTCATTTAAAAAAAAATTCAGATTTTCTTAACCCCAACAAACTAACCTTGCTTCCTGTAAAGATGTTTTAACATGATATTGATTGACAAATAGCATACTAACACATGTCAAGAGAGGGGGAAAATATGATGCCCCCAACCTCAATGTTCCCTGAGCTGCTTTGTTCTCTATATCCTGCATAATTAATAACTACTTTGGGAATCAGTCATGCATTCTTTACTGGCACCTCCGGCATCAAATGTCCTGATGGTCCCCTCCCAGAACTAACAACAGGACCTGTTACACAAAACAATCTCTGCCAAGCTGACTTAAGGGAAGATAAGTTACTTTAAAATTTTTCCTGAACAATTTAAGTTACAGTTCAAAGAATTCTTATAATTTTATTATAATAATAATGATTATAATGCCACAACTAGTAATACTACTATGACTAAAATTGCATTTTAATTTATGAGACCAAAATATGCTATCATAAATAAAGATAAGAGTATGAAATAATAATCATTAAAAGGCATTTAGGAACTAAATATTTAATATTTTGTATTTGAAAGTGGACAATAAAACCATGAGAACATCTTCAGAAAAATAAAAAGCCAACTTGGAGAATGCTTTTTAAAATATTGCTTTTCATTAAGGTTTAAGGACATTTTCCATCAGACCCTTGCACTGTTCCACATTTCTGATAAAATAGAGACAAGAAATCTTGGGCATGCCTGCTACTCAAAACTGGCACTGGACTTATAATCTCACCTTTTCAAACTAAAATAAATTGACAGATTCATCAATATAGATAGAAGAAAATGTCTAAAAGTTATCAGTTTATTTTAATAAAACAAAAATCAATTGAAATTCTTTTAAAATATAATTTTAATTATTTTAATTGGTTTCAATTTTTATTATTTATTAATCTATCAAGTATGTTTAATTTAAATATCACTTGTATAATCACTGATTACTACATTCATAAAAATCTTTTCAAAATATTATTTTCCAGAAAAAGTAAATTTGAATCAATTTTTGGGATAAATATTTAATAAAGTGACTTAAATATGCTGAAAATACTAAATTCAGGGTGCTTCATTTTAAAGAAATAAGTAAGCTATAATGAATTGAGCATCTTTAATACTGCTTAATTTTTTTCTGTTAAAAGCAAACTACCACATATTTCTATTCAGGATGGTATAAGAATAACAATAAAAATCCAATATAATAGTCTAACATCAATAAAAACAAGATCAACCATACTTCTCTATAATTTTTAAATGTTTTAGATAATGACATTTATTTTTTCTTACTTCTTAGACTACAGTAAAATATCTATAATTTATTTTACATTATTTCAGAACTAGAAATTTCATATCCTTTCTAAGCAATCTAAAATGTGTACTGTGCCCTCACTGTGTGTGGCCTCCAAACAGAAACAAGCTTGCACTGCTTTATTTCAGGTTTCCTTCATGTCTTCCCAAACAATCTCTCATTGCTAATCTACAAGACTTTATTCTCTTGTGGCAGCAAGGGGGAAAAAAAAATCAAAGGCATTAACTCATCAGGAAAAATCATAACACTAGGATAGATAGGATTTAATATTAGTTTTTATTATTTATAATTACTAAAGTGGTTGCATAAACTAGGGAAGTTTATATTTTTATCAAACCACTGTTTGAAATAAAATTAAAATGTTATATATAAAAATGAAATGTGATTTTCATGGGAAAATACAAATAGCTATAACTTACACAAGTTTTGTAGCATTGGACTAATGATGCAAAACAATCCATAAAATAATAAAATGCAAATGAAAGACTATCTTGATGTTTTCTGAATTCACAGGAATTATGAAAATTAGTCCATAAATACAGCAACTCTGAGACATAGGAGGCTTGTGACCAAAACAGTTGACAGGAATTCATACATTAATGAAATAATAGATCTTTATATTTTTAAAAATCATAAAAATATTTTTAAATCAGTTTTTTTCTAGAGGTCAATAGCATTCTTTTTTTTAGCATTTCATTTTCTAGAATTATCCTGGTACTGTCCTATTGCTTTTAGTAGCAAAGTCTATTACATGCAATCATTACACAATAGCTCAATTACTGTGATTTATGTTCCTCTGGTTCTGCTTATTTCACTCTGCTTCAGTTCATGTAGATCTTTCCAGCTTTTTCTGAAATCCTCCAGTTCATCATTCCTTAGAGCACAATAGTATTCCATCACCATCATATACCACAATTTGTTCAGCCATTCCCCAATTGAGGGACATCTCCTTATTTTAAAATTCTTTGCCACCACAAAAAGCATAGCTATAAATATTTTTGTGCAAACAGGTCCTTTTCTATTTTCTTTTGTCTCTTTGGGATACAGAACAAGTAATGATATTGCTGGATCACAAGCTATGCACTCTTTTATAGTACTTTGGGCATAATTCCAAATTGCCCTCCAGAACGGTTGGATCAATTCACAACTCTAACAGCAATTGAAATAATACATCTTTAAAAGAATGTGTGTGTGTGTGTGTGTGTGTGTGTGTGCATTTCCTACCAAAAGAAGAATATATATTTTGTGGATGTTATTAGAATCTTGAAATACCTTCATGCCAGGATTATCATGTTTCTTGTGAGCTGGACAGTAACACTGTTTTCCTTGTATCTCTAGTTCCTGGTGCATTGAATTTAATTAATATTAAAATAATAAAATGGTGGTAATGATAATAGCCAGCATTTATATAGCATCTTAGTGCTTTCAAATAGCTTTACAAAATATTCCACTTAATTTTCTCAACACACTTAAGTTGTAGGTGCTGTTATTATCCCCATGTTACAGTTAAGAAAATTAAGTCAAATAGAAGTTGAATTATGCTCAGGGTCATACCGATAGCAAGAGTGTGAGGCAGGATTTGTGACTCAAGGTGCAACATTCTATATATGACATCTGGAGAGACCTTAATAAATATATGATGAATTTAATTGTCCTATTAATGCTTAAATAGATGTCATAATGTCCTGTGATAAAATTTGTGTGTATTCTGAACCGGATTTAACTTATTCATGTCAAAAGATCCTAATGGCAGATTTGAGAACATTATTTGGAATTGCATTGAAGCACTTGCAGGAAATAATGTGAGAGAATTATGCAATAATAGCAGCAGAATAATCAATGATTGCATTTTAATACACTCGCTTTTGGAGTTTGTTATGAAAACTTACACTTGAAACCAAGCACTCTGATTATTAACAGCATCTATTTAGGGAAGATTTTGGAATAAATAAAATCTATTTTAGAATTCTGAACAAGTAGTTCCAGGCAGCAAAGGGGTGATGTGAACTTGGAACTGGACCTAGAGTCAAGAAAAGATGAGTTCAAATCCTTTTTCAGACACGTAATATCTGTATGAACCACGTAAGTAATTTTTTTAGCTAAATCCCATATTCTTCATTTCTGAAATGGGGATAATAACAGCTACCTCACAGGGTTTCCGTGAAGATAAAAATAGATAGAACATGTAAAGTACTTTGTATACTCTAAAGTTCAATATAAATGCTAGTTATTATTACTGTTATTATGTTAATAATGCACTTAATTTCTGAAGTAGTTTTATAACACCAACTCTGACTACAATGTTGTAGTGTGACTCTGAAAAAGAGATATTGTTTTAAAAGAAAATATATTTAAAAACCCTAATTTAACCAAAATTTATTTTCCCCTAATTCTACAGATCTTCTGAGACTTTCTTTTAGGGGTTATTCAGTATCCTGAATCGAGAAGAAAGAATCATAATTGATTTTTAATACAGTATTAATGACCTTCCAAACAGGAAAAAAAAAAGGATTGGGTCATGAGATCTCTGAGGTGAATACAAACTTGACAGAAACAAATTATTAATCAACAATCATCGATGTTAATTGCCAACTGTATCCAGGGACTGTGCTGGGGATTCATATTCAAAAGTGAGATAATACAGGTGTTTAAAATGGTTTTACATTATATTGGAGGAGACATGATGAATATATGTAGATTATATAAAATGGATATAACACCATAAAGAACCCCCCTTTATAGTCACTTTGCCAAATCCCAGTTAGATTAGTGTGTGTCTTAGTTTCCCAAAGGATGATCATTGCTATACTTTCAGCAATCTATCAGATAGTTCCAAGAACTTGAGTTCTTAGTACTTTTGCGCATGAGCCCCTAGTAGTGTGCTCCATATAGTTTATCAACCATAACTTAATTAACTTTTAGCAAAAGCATTTACATAAATAAGTAGGTAGGTTAACAAGTAGGAAAAAAAAAGAGCGGATTCAAATAAATCCCCCATTGTGCAAGCTATTCTCCATCTCCACACACACAAATTTCCCTGGGAAAAATGGGCTCTAAGTTACTGGACAATAATGGTAAGACATATGTATAGATAATCCATGAGACCAATTAAAGGTCCATAATAACTGGTTGCTTCGAAGTGCTTTTCTACTTTTATGGAATCCTCATCAGGGTAAGGTGGGACATCAGTGAAGAATAAGCAGTACACTGGGCTGACTAAAAGGAAGGCTTTTTGAGAAAATCTAGGAATGTTCCTTGACCAGCGAGCTAGCTTTTCAGTGAACATGGCTGAATTGGCTATCTGTTTGTATGTCTAATCCTTTCAGCCAATCATAAAATATTTCCTATGTCACATCATCTATCTTTATCTGATCCTTTAGAATTAAGAACTTATTTACTTTTCATTTACATTCTTTACATATTGATTCTACCCAGTCATTTGGGGCCTTTTGTAGTTATGTTCTTGGAGGTATATTGTGTGGGGAGTGAAACTCTATCCTTACACTGTCCTCAAAGTTAAATATTTGCTGTCCCTAGAAAGCTGACTGAAGTGCTTTTTGCAAAGTCCACTGAACCTATTTTTTGAGAGCTTTCCAATGAGGGAGCTGGGCAAAGGGCTGTTTCAAGAACTGCCCTTTGCTAATACATTCTCAAGAAGAAAAGTCTATGTGACATGGTTCATAAATGCACCCACAAATCAGCATTATTCCATAAAGAGATGAGGTTCCCATAGTTCATGGGCTAGAAGTCTGCACTGAACCACAATATTGACAATGGATCTTAAAAATAATTTTACAAAGTTCTCATATATTACTTCTGTTTTTTGATACTTACAAAAAGCTTTTCAATGACAAAGGGAGGAAAATAAGCTTTCCATCTTAGAAAGAAAGCCCAATCCCTAGAAAGCTTTAAGAACATGTAGAGCTTTCCCTTAAAATATTAAGGAACAGGGTCAAGTAGAAATTCTCATCTTTAAATGAGAAACCAATCTCTCATGAGTGAAGAGTCTTCCATGCTTCTCTTTGTCATTTAGGGCATTGCCAGTAAAAATGCAGACATAAACCTCCTCTGGGTCTCTGTAGTATAAGGCACCTTAAATTTTCTAGTAACTATCTCTGCTGGTACATTTGGGCAATATAGATGAATTTCTAACTCATTTCTCTACTGGACAAATAGGTTAATTTAAAAGGAAAATAAATTCATAAAAGTCCCAAAGAGGGACAGGGCTCCCACAATAGGATTAAGCACTTGGGATTAATTACTTAGGGTTTTTAGGCCAGCAGGAAATATTTATCTCATGGACCATAGTCTGTAAGAATCTCAGTTAAGTTGTCTGGACTCCTATTACCATAACCAAGCAGTTTTGATCTGAATAAAAGGGGGAAAATGTAGAGGGAAAGTTAAAAAGTATGTACTCTAGGTGAACTGGGAAACAATATTTTAAGGAAACAAAAGCCTAGACTTGTTTTCACTTCCATTCTTGTAAGGTTACAGTAATATAAGAGATATTCATACTTAAATGTGCAGGAAAATAGAACTTACAACTTCTGGTTGGTGAAAGTCCTTTTGTTGTTTTGTAAAGTCCTAATGAACTGGCCATTATACAGTCTCTTGTTGAGCTTGTTGTATAGCTGGGACTTTTTTTTTTTCTTAAAGGATCATGATCTCAGAAACTACAGTAATTTTATATTGACTGCCTTGCCATGTCCTTTAAAGCTGGCCAGTATCATTCTAGCTACTTCTGGTAAATCTCCAGTTGCCACTCCAGTGGCAAGGAGTCAGCTCAGAAGCTTTGTGACAGCTATCATCTTTCCCTTTCCCGGTACCCCTGCAAGAGTAACAGCAGTAGACGCACGGTCCATGGCAGTGGTGGGTGATCCACATTGTGTGATTAGGAGGATGACTATGGTCTTGCCAAAAAAAAAAGTAAGTTCAAACTAGGGTTCTATTTTGTAAATGCCAAATTTGAGAATTTTATATAACACCCAGTTGGCACTATCTAATAGTCATTTTGGGAAATGACACTGAAGCCAAGGAGAATAACTAGGAGAGGATATATACATGGAGATGATAATTAAACCAATAGGAGCTGATGAGGTCCTCAAGTAAGGAAACAAAGAAAGAAGTAAAGAAAAGGGAAGACCCTTCTCTGTCCTATAGTGGCTTGCAGAATTCTATAAGAAACTCTTAGAAAACATACCTTGATGGACCTCTCATGAGTCTTTGTATGTGGCCTGATAAAAAGGCACAAATATGCAACAATGCATAAGTAGATGCAATATGTGCAAAAAATAAGGTCCTAGTATTATCCTCTTATTTGGGAAACCACACCAAGGCAGTGCAAAATAAGAGGCATTTATGTACATTTCCTCGTGGGGAGAATTAAGCTTCAAAAAAAAAACGTTCTGGTAACTAAAATACTACAAATTTATTCAAGATAATTTCCTCTTTGCTTTTTCCCCCCCAATTTCACAAGGGAAGCACTTTGAAAATAAATTTCACTTAAAAGTCATATACAAAAAGCAAGACTGATTTTTATAGTCAACTCAATGAGAAAAATTTTTAATGATAACAAATAGCCCTATAGTCCAATCAAACAACAAAATAAACACAATACAATTTAAAAGGACATTTTTCTTTTAAATTGTGTTATTTTTATTATCATAAAATGAACTTAGCACTTGTGGTTAGCATACATGAAGAGCTTGTTTTAACCTGGTGGATTTAGATGGATACAATCACTGCTTTTGAGACGATGCACTTGTCACTGTCAGTTTCCAACAGATGGCATAAACAATTATAAAGAGTTTAAACTACAAAGAAACATATGGCAAAGAATAAATTTCAGCAATCCAAATCAATCCCTCTCTCATCCCTACCCTACCTGTTCCTGAATATAGGCAGGAGTCCAGCCAAAGGTCACACTTCCAACATTTCCACATTGAAGAACTGATGAGCTTATTTCTCTTATGGAAGGATGAGGATTCATCCAATTAAAGCTCACAACAGATTTTAAATGGATAAATCTTCTGCCTTAGGCATCTTGTGTGCTACCCTATGACTGATGTGAACTTAACTTACAGATTACTGAACTGCAAAATGTTATATCTGGGGGGTAAACTGTGGCATAAAGAAACATGCCAAATTTTCAAAGGTTGCTGATGACAGAAATGTAGTGCTTTGTTATTTATGATCACTCCTTAAAATTTTTCTGAAAGACTAAGGAACATATTTTGCACTTCTGTGAAAATGCGTTATAGCAAAACAAAACAAAAACCCTCTAGCCTAGAAGTTTAAGTTACTGTGATTTTAATTTTGGGCATGTCCCAAATTAGCTATGTGACTTTAAACAATTCAGTTAAGCTGAGTATTGTACTACAAAATGAAAGACTTGGGTTAAATAATCTCTAAGGTTCCTTCTAGATTTAATATTCAGTAACTCTAAGATAAGTAGAAGTTTGGACCACTATATGAACAAATGTGAAGGTATGGAAGTGATGGGTGCTATGAGAAAAAGAATGTATGCAAAACTGTCAGTAGTGATAATCAACATCCTTAGGACATTTGGAAACCAAAGAAATCTATTTTAAAATGATTTAAATATGAACTGTATGTATTTTAAGAGATAATTTACTAAAATAATAATAACTTAGTCATTTTTTTTTTGATCAGGCATTTTAGGGCTTCCTCAAACTAACTGTAAATAAAAATATGACCTAGGTTCTAAGAAAGTTCCTCCCTGAGAAGTTATCTAGGGGATAGGTCAGACTGTCAGTGCTACCCTAAAAATACAAAAGCCACCAATGGATCATCAATTCAGGCTCTTACTCATTTTGGTCAAAGAACAAATAAGAGCCCACATTTTCCATTGGTATCTTTTATTTATCTCCCCTTCTCACCAATGTGTATATTCCTATTGTCTTTGTATTATATGTATGCATATGTATATTTAGAGAGAGGGAGACAGAGACAGAGAGACATTTATATGTGTATAGTAATAGTCACATCTTATCTTCCTTCCTTTTTATTTTTATTTTTTTTACTTTTGGTAGTGTAATGGCATAGCACTTAGGTTATATATCTGTAATCTTTGACTTTAGCTGCAAAGCCAATTAATTTTATTTTGAAATCACACAAATCTTCAACAAGACTGTAAATTATTAAATTCATCATGGGAAACATACAACAGACAATTTACACATCTAGAAAACAATTAACATCAAAAATAAGTTATTAGATGCCTAATAATGTGTTGGTTACAAAGTACCAAGTAAAGACAAAAAAGTAAAAGATTCCCTGTCTTCAAGAAATTTATATTCTATAACATGCATGTACCTATTATATATGTGTTTGATTCTTAAGAGATCATTGTATTAAAAGATTTTTAGTCATAACCAATCACTTAAGAGAACACCTTTGTTAAGAGGAATCATAGATGAAGAAGTAGAAGGGGTCTCAGAGGTCATCTTGTCTAGCTACTTTATTTTACAGATGAGAAATTGGAAGTTCATAGAGGCTAAATGACTTCCTTAAGTAAGTAAGATGCATCAGAAATAGTATTTGAAAATAGATCTGATTCCAAAGCCAATGTTCTTTCCATTATACCACACAAATTGGAGAAAAGGTTGGTCACTACAAAACTATATATATTATCTTATCTGCTCTTTTTCTTCCATTCTATTCCAGCCCAACAATCTGAGTTCCTTTACACAGTGCAGACCTCAAATAAGATAGACAGACAGACAGACAGACAGATAGATAGTCAATGAACTCACTGATCTTCCAACTGAGTGTCTTAGTCTAGTCAATAAGTACTATTCGTCCATTTAGATTTTTTTTCAACAATTGTTAAACCAAACTATTTTTAGCTATTTTGGTTATCCCAGAAAAGATTCTATAGCATTCTGAGGTTTGATGTAATTAGCATGGTTTAATTTACCAATAAGATCACCTGGAGAGCCTCATGACCTCTCCTGTACTCATGCCCAGTCTAAGATATCCTCCATGTCAGTGGAAAACACTTATATGCCATTTTATGTCACACCTGATATTCATAATCAATTAGATGCCCAGATTGAGAGATATATGAATACCCACCAGGGAATGGGTCAGAGGCTATTTTGACCAACCTCTTTATTTCATAGATAATAAAGCTGAAATCCACAGGAATTAAGACACCCTCCAGAGGCCACACATATAATAACTGTCAAAAGGGTCAAATATAATTTTTTTTTTTAATCCTGAATTTTTTTTTCTCCAGAATCAGTGATCTAAGTATGATGGAACAAATTTAACTCCAGGGTGGCATTTATCATGAAAGCTCAAATCACCTTAACAAATTCATTGGAATATTTTTAGAGGAATATCATTAAGGCTTTGTTTTGCTGTAAAGAAGTAATAAATGTATTTTCATAAACAACAAACATTGAACATAGTATAATCTATTCTTTATACCAATTATATCATGATATAATATAGTTTTCTTCTTACTATTATGCAATAAATTGGTGGCCTATTAAAATTATTTGTAAAAGCTTGACTTTTTCTTTTAAATATTTGTCATAAATGTATACAAATGTTTATAAACTATATTCATAAAGAATTTTTAAATTGTGACTTTAAGAATAGAATCAGTTGTTATATCTTTTAGGACTAATCTATCATCTTTTAGGACTTCTAGTATTATTCTTTTATCCATTCTTTGGATATCTTCCCTTTCCACAAATATCCTATAAAGCAATCCTTCAATATTTTCAAGATTGTACCACAACTACAAATACTTTCAGTTTTCTCAGAATCTAACCTTTCTTGTTGACTTTGTCTTAAACTCTTTTCATCTCTGCCTTATAGCAACAATCAAGGACAGGCATTTTAGGGTCCAAACATGATAATTCCACCTTCTTTGATGTTGAAAGTGTAGTATTTATAGAAACAATAACAAATTTGTTCCATATTAAAATCTATTTGTTATTTTCATACCAGTTTTATCTATGAACAGTATTGGGACAATGTGACTCATTTGTGTTGCACGTAAAATTTTCTTTAGACTTGTTTTTTTCCATTGCTTTCCTTTAGTTTATAAGGTCATACTGTTTATAATTTTCCATCCTCCTTCATATCATTAGAAAATAAAACTGTATTCTAAACTGTATTCTAAACTGGCACTAGTTTCTCCATGTGGGGAGTCTTTCTATATCTCTATGAATCTCGTTATGGGGAGAGAGGGAAGATAAGCATTTATCAATTATCTATTATTACTCAGGTATTGTCCTAAATACATACCTACATATACACACACACACATATTATATATATATATATATATATATATATATATATATATATATATATATAATTTAGTTTTATCTTCTCAACAACCTGGGATGTTAGGTCCTACTATTATTAACTCCCCTTTTACAGTTAAGGAAAAGAAATGGACAGAAATTAGGCAATCTGACAAGGTGATAAAACTTTCAAGGATCTGAGACAGGATTTGAACTGACTTCCTCCCAATTCCAAGTTGTGAGCTCCATCCACTGCACCAACTAGAAGCTTAGCAGTGAATCAATTCAGTGTATCCTGGTTACTGTAATTTCTAGAACTCCTTGGCCTCATCCTATACAGAGTTTCAGATAATTGTATTATATATCACAGACCTGATCTGTAGAATTTCTTGCCATCTCATAGGGAGTTATCTGAGACTGCCTATGTGTAAAATGTTACTTAATTGTTGTTCAGAATTTTCAGTTGTGTTTGAGTCTTCATGACCCCATTTGTAGTTTTCTTGGCAGATACTAGAGTGGTTTGTCATTTCCTTCTCCAGCTAATTGTACAGATGAGGAAACTGAGACAAACAGCATTAAGTAATGTGTCCAGAGGGACAAACAGCTAGTAAGTATCTGAAATCAGATTTGAATTCAGGAAGATGAGTCACCCTGACTCCAGGTCTGGCAAACAATGCACTATGCTGTCTAGTTACCTTGCTGCTTAATTACCACATACTTATAGATTCAAGATATATTAAGATAGATAACACATAAACAAAAAGATATTATATTCTGAGAATGAAACCAAAAAGTAACTATCAGCAATGCTGAGGAAAAAAAGTCTAAGATTTGACTATTTATGTTTTATTTAGTTCTCGAAATGAATTTCATTCCATTCAGCCTTATGTATCTATTGTGTACTAAGCATCAGTAATAGCTTATATTTGTCTAATTCTTTATAACTTTCCAAGTACTTTTATATGCATGGTATTTTTTAACTCAAAAAATAGCATTATTGAAGGGTAGATTCGATGTGGAATGAGTAAGATATAATTATGATGTGAAGACAAAAGACATTAAATAAAATATATTTTTCTGTTTCTATTGCTGTCTTTTTTAACATCACTATAATTTCCCAAAAAGCCAATCTGTGTAACGAATAGTATTTTAAACACAAAATGGAAAAAAGAAAAAAAATTCAGAATAACTGACTGATATGCTTCCCAAAGTATGAAAATATGTGAAATGTATAAATCTTCTCGATACCCTACCTATATGTAGTGGCTATTATCTTCTCATATTTCCTTTTGAGTCATATTTGTTCATTAGTCTTTCCATTTTTGATATTTTTGTGATTGTTCTTTGCTTATACATTGTTGTAGTCATTTGTGTATTGTTTTATTATCTACTTTAATCTGTATCAACTTATGGAAAGCTTTTAATGTTTCTCCATATTCATCATATTCTTTATAGCACAATAATGTTCTATTATATTCAAAAATCCTAGTTTAGACATTCCTCAAAATTTGTGCATTTACTTTGTTCCTAATAAAAACAACTGCTGATATACATTTTGATATATTTGGGGACTTTCTATTTCATCAATTACTTCTTTGGATATAAATCTAATAATGTAATATCTGGATAAAAAAGTATGGATATTTTAGTGACTTTTAAAAAAGAATTCCAAATTACTTTCCAAAATGGACATACTGATTCACAGAAATAGCAGAAATTCATTTATGTGCCAATCTTCCGATAACCCCCTGCAACACTGGCTTCTTGCATCATCTTCTTTGTCAATTTTCTGTGTTTAAAATAAAATTGTAGGGTTATTTTGATTTGCACTTCTTTTACAATTAATGATTTGGAGAATTCTTTAATAGTTTTGTCAAGGGTTTTAAATTACTGTGAGAACTATTTGTTGATATCATTTTGATACAAAGATTTTTCCCTTTTTTCCCCTTGGTTATAATTAATTTGATTTTTACATAAAGATAATGGTAAATTAATTCAGTTATATGTATTATTTTTGTAATTGCTTATATCATTTGTTGGGTTAATAATACATATTATATTCTATAATGGTGGGAGGTATATGGCAAACTTTGTTTATAGTATGAATTTTAATGTGAAGAACATGTGCCATTTGAAACATATTGTATAAAGGGGTGGGGTAAGGTGTAGGTATAAGCCTAATTTCTGTTAATTACTTTCTGGTTTTTCCCAGTTTTTAACAAACAAGGCATTATTTTCTGTTTCTGGTTTATCAAACTAGGTTTACTAGGTTACTAAGTTTTATTGTTCCCAATTTTCCTTTTTCTAGTCTGCACCACTGATCTACTGTTCTACTTTTTAATCAGTACCAAAAGATTTTAATAACTACTGCATAATAATTTAGTTTGAAGTTTGAAAATACTATTATTTTCATCCTAGATTTTTTCATTGTTTTCTTCGATATTCTAGTCTTTTATTTTTCCAAACGAAAATTTGTCATCAACTATTATAAATATCCCTTTGGCATTTTGATTAGCATAGCATTAAAACAACAAATTAAGATTTATTATACTGGCATAACAGTCATGAACACTGATTTTTTTGTATATTTTTCTTTATTTTCTGAAGTATGAACAAATAATAAAAAAGAGCTATTAATGAAGACCAGAAAATCCCCAAAACTTTATGAAGCTAAGTTAGAGAAATGAGAAACTTCACATTACTGGAGTAATCTATTTACACATTCAGTAGAAATTAGTGCATGTCAATCTATGTTTCAAATACTATTCATTCTTTCTCACTAAACTTTTTTAAAAAATAGGGTTTATGGAACTAGAAGGAAAACGTTTCCTTTTTCTGAGGAGGTTCATTGGTTCTACATCTAGCATTCTCATGTATTGTGCTTTCTAGTCAATGTTCATCATTAATGTCATTTATCATATTTCATAGGACAGTTTTTATTTCACAATTTTCTGGGTTATTTCTCTAAGTAAAATGTAGTATATTGGATTCCATTTTAACCATCTATGTATCATTATTATTTGCATCTTTGAATGCATTAGTGTGGCCTTTAATACCAAAATTTCTATTTGACATATCATGGACATATTGAGAGACAATTCTGATCATCTTAAAGGGATTTTTATACCTGTGGAAAGAGCAAAGTTGGTATAAGGACTATTGTTATATTAAGAATTTATTATTATGAAGCAATTAGATTAATTGAATCTATTATAGTACTTTGTACTGGGAGCATGGCATTTACTTTATTGTGGATCACATAAGTTACAGAGAGGATATGTCAAATATTTTTCACTAAATCAATTTTGAGAGGAAAAAATAGGTTTAGAGGCTATATTGAAAACTATGGATAGCATCTTTATTTCACATGTCAGATTATTTTCTTAATGAAATGTCAACTTGGTAGAAAAAAAAACACTATCCAAGAATAGGTAATTAAGCCCCAATTACTTTTCCATAAAACTTATGCATTTTGTGAATTTATTCTGTGATAATTTAAATATCCCAATTAGGTATACTATAGACAACTTGTTTCAAATTAAAATTTCCTAAGAATCAAAATGTATTCATGACAGTAACTAGAATGGTCAAGCCTTGCCATTTTTTATATCTTGAACTAATTTTCAGTCTGTTTTGTTCCAAGACCAAATTTTTTGATGTCTGCATGGACTATATATGAAAAAAGAAATGATCTTGGTTACCATTAACAATGGTTAATCTTTGGTCAGCATTAGGCAATCTCATATCTTCCAGGAATCAGAAAATCACATGTGATCACGAATTTGAAAGGAATCTTAGAAGTTATAGGATCTGATCGCTCATTTTATAGATCAGATGAGATCTAGAGCAGTTAATTTGCCAGGCCAAAGTTGCAGAGGTAGCAAAAAATAAATAAATAAATAAAAGGTTCGAATCCAAATTTTCTCATTCCAAATCTGACTGCTCTAAATTTTTTGCTTAATGTATATAATTAGCATTTCATATCTAAATATGATCAACGAATTCCTCATGTATTTTATTTAAAATTCTGCTCTTTGTCTCAAATATTTATGACTGTTATTTAAGATATTAAGTAAACAGAAATAAGCAGGCAAATTTTAGTTATGAACTCCAGGTCAATGATAGAGATTCTATACTGATACATTAGAATTTCTCAAGACATGTTCAAATGTTTTACTAAAACTATGTCACAAACACTGAACCATGCACATGAACCCATTTTTTAGTCTTTACAATATCAACATGATATATAAGTTTAAGATCTCCATCTAAAGATCTACTCTGATACCTCATGAGGGTAGGTTTTCAAAGACCATATAAGAAAAAGGTAAACTGTGGAAGGTCCTACAAGAGAAGAGACTGAAAATACAGAACAATAGAAAAGCTAAATGACTGGAAACAATAAAGCCAGTGGGATTTGTCATCAGAGGATTGATCACTATCTTATTCATTCCCCATTGCCAACACATGAAATGGTCTACTAAGGTGTGGCGGTAGATGAAATCTGACATGATGGATGGAGTATGAACACTTAGGAAGTTACCCATCCTTGAAAAAACAGGGAAGTTTGAGATTCTTTCAGAGACTGTTAAACACACATAAATGGAGCATTTCAAAATTTTGATGATATAATCTGATAAATGAATGAACCACCAATTAAGATCCTAAATCTTCCATTATTTAGTAAATAGTAGATTTACTTTTTGAAGTATGTGTGTGTAGGTGGGGCAGTACTGCTTTTCTGGCTTTGTTCTACTGCAGAGTTTTAAACATAAATCAAAGTTTATATTTGAAAACAGAGTGGAGGGAATTTGATTTTCCTCAATTCTTTTTTAAAGACAAAATAAACTTTAAGAAATATACTTGCAAGAACATAGAACCACGCAAAAGAAGGAAAGTGCTCATGCATTCATGTATGCACACACACACACACACACAGACTATCCAAAACAGGAGACTCAAATCTGAAATTAATTCATATCACTTGTTTACATATTACAGACTCTGATAATGTACCTGGATTCAAGTCTGTGTTGGATCAATTACTTGCTTTGTCAACTTGGCCAAATCAAATGACTTCTCTGAGACTTATTTGCTCATTTGTAAAATGATAATAACCCTACTTCCACTACTGAACTCAGGGTGTTGCTATGAGCAAAGTCTGTAAATTGTAAAGCAGTACATGAGGCAGCAGGGATGAGAATGAGAGAGAGAGAGTCAGAATGCTCAAAACTAAGTAAATCCTGGCTTTGGCCCTTGGAGAGTTGGACAGTAATACCTAAACAAACCCATCCCATAGGATTAGAGTAAAGAAAGTGGTTCACAAACTGAAAAGTACTATAGAAATGTGAGTTTTTGTTACCAGAAATTTACAAAGTAATGTGCAATTAGTCTCATCTTCCCTCCAGGGGAAATGCTGGTTTTCCTAAATTGTTTCTTACCAACTCTGAAATGTCATTTCTTTTTCAGATAGACAGTAAGTAGACTCAATGATTTTCCACATTTCTTAATTTTTTTTTAATTTGGGGGTCCCACCTTGACCTCCATTCTTTTTAAATGGTAGTAAAAATCATCTTTTTCTTGCTGTAATAATAATCTATTTCAATGTTCCTACATGTTATGAATGATTCTTTCCATGCTGTCCAAATGAAAGTTATCCACATAAACCACAATAGAATTCATGAAGTGTAGAGAACAGTATAACATAAATAAGGCAAGATTTGGTTTTTTTAAACATTAGAAATCATCAAGTAATTTAACTTAATTGCTTAAGGACCACCTTAAAAGCAAGTCTACCCACATCCTTTCCCCATAATAAATAAGCCCTGAAATTACATTACTTACTGGTGTGAGAAGGGTATAATGAATGCAGAACCCAGGTTCAGAAGGAAAGTATTCATCAGAGACAAATCTTATCCTGATTTGATTTCCTTTGGAGATTTGTTTCCCTGGCACAGTACTGGAGCCACACCATCGTCCTAAAATAGTCCCATCACTGGGCTCCTCAATTTCTACAAAGTCATACCTGTAAAGACAAAAAAAAAAGAAAATTGACACATGTACACTACATGACTTGGGCAATATTAATTCACAACTTTGAAAGCTAAAAAACTCTGTTACCAAAACTATGAGCTAATCCTAACTTCTACTACTAGGTTAAACACAAAGTTACATATTCCAAAAAAGGAAACACTGAAGATGAGTTTACATTGAAGGGGAAAAAATATGAGTCTATGCTCTCGACTTTTTGAACTTGGCTGCTTACGAGGACCAAATTTAGCAAATGTTTGCCAACTGTCTACTTTGCTCTTTTGTAGGAAGATATAGTAACCCAGCCTATCCTTAATTCTTGTTTTCTATGTGACTATCTGATGCTGATAATCTTACCCCATCTACCTTTCTAATCTTTTTTCCTTCTACTTTTAAATATATTCTTTGTCACAATGGGCTAGTCTATACAATGTTTCCCCAAATGGCTTTATATCCCATTTTACAGTTCATTATTGAAAGGCTCATTCCTCTGATCTGAACCATGACCTCTTTCATTATCTCTTCATAATCCTACCCACGCATCCTTTAAGGACCAGTTTAGACTCCCCAACCAAGAGATTTTTTCCTTGCTTAAAATTTGAGTTTACTACATATGCTTGCTCATTTGACAATTATGTACTATTGTGTGTGTATATATGTGTAAGCACAAATACATATACATTGCTATATATGCATATATATGTGATCAGATGAGTACTGAAATCTAGACTAGATATTAAAGCTCATATACTTTAATCACTCATTTTACAGATGATAAAGCTGAGAAACCATAAAATGAATAAGGTGCCTAATATGTGCCAGTGATTGTGTTAAGTACTAGATAGTAT
The DNA here is from genome assembly GCF_027887165.1 of Monodelphis domestica. Classification (NCBI taxonomy): domain Eukaryota; kingdom Metazoa; phylum Chordata; class Mammalia; order Didelphimorphia; family Didelphidae; genus Monodelphis; species Monodelphis domestica. The sequence goes on from NC_077232.1 coordinate 193,294,347, forward strand.
AAATGACTTGCCCAACATGTAAAAAAAAAAGAAGTAAAATCAATTACTCATAAAGCATTTTATTAAATGTGATGCAGAGATAAAAATGAAATAATCTCTTTCCTCAAGAAGCTTTTTGTTTATGTGAGATAATTTGAATGCATGTAAATATATACAAAAAATATACAAATTAATGGGCACACAAAGCTGAAATAAGAAGATAGAAGGTAGTGGAAATGAGGGAAGAAACCTTTTTCTAGGAGTTTGTGAAAGGGAGTCATAGGAAAAGTAGTATCATAGGAGAAGAGTCAAGTGAGAGTTTACATTTTTATTTTTATTTTTTCAGGTTCTAAGGCTAGGCCTTTGTAAAATAGCTGTGAAATAAGGAGCATCAAAAAAAGAAGAAATGAGAGATTAGATGAGAGATGAACATGGGCACATTTTCCTAGTGGAGACAAGAGGGAACATGAATAAGCTACCTGTAGAAGTTAGTCTTAACAACTAGAGTTAACTCTTAATCAAAGGCTGAAAACAACAGGAAAGAACGAGGAATGATTTCAAAGGAAAGAAGAGTCATGATTCAAATCCAGGTATTATGGATGCTAAATTCACTGTCCTTTTCACTAAAACCATTCATAATGTAATCTCCACAATGTCAGTTTTATACTTCTCTATATTCCTAAAATAATAACAATCCAGCAAAGTACTTTATCTGTCATTGTGTATTGCATGAAATGCTTACTGATTGATTGGGGAGAGAGGAGAGGTTCAAGTTTAGAACTAAATGGGACTCTCATAGCCCATATAACAGGTCCCAAATTGAGATTTCCTTAGCCATAGTATGGAAGGTATATTTACCAAGCATAGAATAAGATTTTAGGTAAACTTATACCTTGTCTCCACAAAGAAATGAGTCTAGACTCCCAGGGTAGTGAGACCTCTGCAAGGTCTGAGGCAGTGCCATTTTTGTATGACCCTAGGTGACTGGAAATTGAGTTCAAGAAGCATAAGCTTTAACCCTCTGACCAATCAAGCCTTGGGGACAGCTTACTTGTTTTTTTAGGAGAAATTAAAGCAAACAAACACAGCTAGTCTGGCCTATATGGCAGGGAACCAGGGAAGAAACCCTTTTTTTTTTTATCCTAGATGGCTTCAAAGTAATTATCTGCTGAATTTTTACTTTCTAGTTTAATTGGAATGACCTAAAATTACAGCACTTAAAAGGATTGGTAAGAATATAACATGTAAACGTAATTTTTTCTGGCTGTGAAAATCCTGGTCATGAATGTTTTAAGCTAATTCTAATTTCCGTTAGGTTAAATATTCAAGCAAAATAACACATTGTTCCTACAGGTAAGAAGACCAGAAGTATAAATAAGTGAAAAGTGAATTTATCATTTTATATAACAAAATGTCAAATATTGACACCAACTATTATTATTATTTCAAGACTTTGGGGAGGAGAGTGTGGAATAAAAAGGATAAGAGGAAGTAATTAGAAAAGATTTAAGAACACACTGATTTGAATAAGCACTGTCAATTGCTAACTTCATCAACGAGTAGTCATACTTAGATTAATTACAAGAAGTACAAAATTCATAAATTTGCTGTTTGTTCTAAACTTGGCAGGTAAACCTGACCTAATCCTGAGTTCTAATCCTAAACCTGAGTGCTAATTAGTGTAAGGAGAGCCAATTTCAGACATGACTAGTAACTTGTATGCAGACATTATTTCCAAAAGTTTTCTTATAAAGTTTCTCAAAAACAAACAACTATTTTTCCCTAGGAAAAAAAAAATTTCTTGAGAAGTGTAGAAAAGTTGGAAACTGAAAGAGAAACTCAAAATGTTATTGTATTCTGTTGTTTTCTCTTGTAATGTTTCAACCTAGGACAATCCTTTTTAAGAATATACATACATATTGTTCTTCAGAATTAATAAAAAGGTATTTCCATGAAAGCAAAACTTGAGGTTGTAAATGTGGCAAGAGATTAAAATCTTCTCCAAGGAACAAACAGTGCTAACCCTTGACGTAACTAACACTCAGATATAAAAGACAAATTCTTCCAAATAAGTCAAGCAATGTTTAATGTGTAAATTATTACTTTATAACAATTTTCTACTAAAGTTGTACTATTTTTTCTTTTCTCCTCTTGGAAAACCTAGTCTTTATAACGATTCCCAGATCTCTAGCTAGAGAGAGCTAGCAATAAATTCTTATGTTACATGTTTGTTCAAGCCTGCCTTATGCATTCATTATCTCTACTTAAAGCACCAGGATATTTTTATATTTCATTAAAAATAAATGATATCAACATAATCATTAAAAGACTACTATGCACTTTGATTTTAAATATTAGTTGAATTCAATGGATACTACTACTAATTGCCTAGTCACAAATTGTGGATTTGATGATATTCCAAATCAAGTCATTAGATAACCATCTAATTCCTAAATACATTCATCCACTATACCATTAATATTTTTAAAGTCAAAGGTAAAAACAAAAGGATGAACATAGAATATAAAATACTAAATAATTTTTCATGTATAAATTTGTCTCCTTTTTTTGGTTAAAACATGAAGGATCCCCCCTTTCTTATTTATACTCTCATAAAGTAACAAGGAAATGAACTTTTTACTTTCAGGAATGTGGCATTGAAAATTCTAATTGTTAAAGTGTTTAAAAATGAGAGGAATATCACTCTACCTACAAAGTTTGCCTTTTTGCTTAGCTTGGATGTTCAATCTTATGAAAGAAAAGGAAATCACTTGCCTAGACTTGATTCTTCCATTATCTTGGATGTTATATACAAATCACCAAAAGAAAACAGTCAAATTTGTACTCAGTATATGATTTAGTACTTCTTCACAATTACTCCTAGAGTGAGCTCCTACAAAACCTATAAGGTGGCATGCAATGGTGAGAATTTGCAGAAAATCCTGGCAAAAAAAAATCCTGTTTTTTGGTGAAATGGTAAGAAACAATCAAGGCCCAAACTAAGGGAAACAATCATCAAAGATATTTACATAGGCCAGGACACTAGAAAAGGGAAGCAATAAAACCCTCTGATACTTGACATACAAATGTGAAAACAGAAAACACTATCACCCTTAAAACCAGAAAACTTCACATCCCCAGGTGACTATTCTGAAGACTCTGTAATCCTTCTAATACACTCTCAGGTATTATATTCCAGTGCGCACAATTGCCCAAATCACTATTTAAAGGATTTACTAAACCTGTTTTATGAGCCAATCAAACATAACTTTCTCACGGCAACATGATACAGTACATACAGCACTAAGTAGTTTATAATGATTACTCCCTTTCTCTAACATCTCCCTGGGGACCTATAGAGGATTTATGTTCTTTTATGTTCAACAAACAAGTCTGGTGTTGTAGACACAATTTTGGTTCTCATGTGGGAATTTAAAAGCAATGAGGGCAGTTTTCTTGGTCTTAAGTATTATCACAAAGAGTATTCAAGAAAAATAAATTCACCACTGATAAAAACAAGAATCCCCAGGCATCCTGCCTGCCTCATAAAAATAAACCAATCTCTCAAAATGGGCTATTTCCAGTCTTACTAAAATCCTGTCAATTAGTTTTATCCACATGAGTTATCTGAGCTGGCAGTTCTGTGAAACCCTGTCGACAGGTTTAGATGTGGTTCTAGGAAGCCCTAGTGAGGAGAGTGCCTACTGGAGCCTGAATTTGCTGTGAAAGGTAATGAAATAAGTAAGATGACTCCTATTCCAAAGTACATCAGGCTCATGCCGCCCTGTAGCAGAGCCTAACTTCATGCCTTTATGTGAAATGACTGCAGTTGCAGATTCCTACAAACAAAACCTCAATTGTTGCCACATGCAGAGATTTGTCAATTAAATCTGAGAACAATGAGATAGTGACAGCCAATAAATTAGTGCATGTGTTTTGAGATACCGTAACAATGATTATGACATTAATAAAAGCTTGTTTTTAAGTAACATCCTTGGTCATGTTTATTCATGTGTTTAACCTTCCACTAAAAGAGTACCAAAAATTGATTGCCATAAGTATTTTTTTAAGATTAGAGCTTCCTGCTTCTACATTCCAATACCCAAGAAAAGAGTGGTATGAGTAGGAAGATTTGCCTACTTACAAATAGGCAAAATGCCTCTGACCAGATTCAAAACAACAGGACCTCAGAGTGGGAAGGGATAATTAATCAATCAAAGTTGAATTAATATAGAAATCCTTGAAATTAGTGGCATCCAATTCAAATGGTAATAAGTGCATATTGACTTAGGAGATCTCATATTTAACATTTTTGATGTTTCTACAATTTTCTACTCCTAGCAGTACATAAATCTAAGTAAAAAATGAGAAGTTGAATTGATAAATAAAATTTTAGACAACGTAAATGTGACAGATTATCTGGAGAGAAATGAATGGAAATGGAAAGGAGTATATCTTATCTCAGCAACACATGGTACCTTTATAAAAATTGACCACACATTACAGGACAAAAACATTTACAGTTAATTGTAGAAAGTAGAAATATTAAATGCATTTTTTCCAGATCATATTGTAATAAACATTGATTACAATAAGACACAATGGAAAGAAAAAGTAAAAACTAATTGGAGACTAACCCAATCTTAAAGAATACATGGGTTGAAGAACAAATCATATATATAAGCAAATAATTTCATTAAAGAGAATGATAATCATTATATAATACAGGAATACTAATATAGCAAAATCAGTAAAATTAGAGGAAATTTTATAACTCTGAATTCTTACATTAATAAGAGAAAAATCAATGAATCAGGATTGCATTTAAAAACTAGAAAAACAACAAATTAATAATTTCTAACTAAAGATCAAATTAGAAATACTAAAAATTAAATATGATAATAAAATTGAATGTCAGAAAAAAACATTAAATTAATAGATAACTCTAGGAGTTGGTTTTATGAAAAAAATCAACAAAATATAGCAACTATCAGTTAATATGATACAGGCAAAAACTGAATCACTAGCATTAAAGATGAAAAAGATGAATATATAATCAATGAAGACAAAATTAAAATAATTATTAGGAGTTATTTTGCTCAATTGTATGAAAACAAATTTAACAATGTAAGTGAAATGGAAGTATACTTAAAAAGTAAACTGCCTACATTACTAGAGGAAGAAACAGAATATCTAAGTAAACCTGTTTTTAAAAAAATAATTTGAATAGGCCATTAATTAACTTCCTAAGGGAAAAAAAAAAGCAGGAGGACCAGATGGATTCACAAGTGAATTCTATCATTGAAAAGTCTATCATAATTATAATATTAAACAAATTATTTGAAATAAAAGGTAAAAGGGGAAAGATATATGGCTCAATGGATTGAGAATCAACCCTAGAGCCAGGAATTACTGTGCTCAAATCTAGTTTTAGATATGTTAGACTGTATTACACTGGAAAAGTATTTTAACTCCTATTGTCTTGTCCTTATTGATCTTCTGACTTGGAACAGACACATGGCATGGATTCTAAGATGGAAAGTAAAAATTTTTCTTCTTGTTTTTTTGTTTTGTTTTGTTTTAAAAAGGTAACAGAGTTCTATTAAACTCCTTTTACAAATCAAATATGGTGCTGATACCTAAATCAGGGAGAGAAAAAACTGGGAAAGAAAATTATAGATCAATTTCATTAATGAATGTAGATGCAAAAATCCTAAATACTATCTAGGAAGCTACAACAATATATCACAATGATTACACATTATGACCAAAGAGGATTTATACCAGAGTTGCAGGGATAGTATAATAAAATCATCAACATGAATGATTAAAAAAACGTGATTATATCAATAGATACAGAAAAACCCTTTGACACAATACAATATCCAATCCTCTTTAAAACACTGAAAAGCATACATAGAAATGTATTTTTTCTTAAAATGAAGCTTCTTCCCAAAAGCATGAGGACATATTATTCGTAATTTGGATAAGCTAGAGGCCTCCCCCAAAAGATCAGGAGTGAAACAAGGATACCCATTATGGTATTAGAACATGGTATTAGAAATGTTAGCAATACCTCTCAGAGGAAAAAAAAAAGATACTGAAGGACTCATAATGGGAAAAGAAGTAATAAAATTATCTCTGCAAACAATATGATGGTATATGTGGAAAATTCTAAAAACTGAACTAAAAAGTTAGTTAAAATGATCCATTTTTAATTTTAGTAAAATATCAGGATATAAAGTAAACTCACATGAACCATTAGCATTTTGATATATTACTTACTAAGTCTTGCAAGAAGAGATAGAGACACTCCATTTAAAACAACCATAGTTTGAATAAAATACCTGGAAGTATACTGCCCAAACAAACCTAGGAATTACATGGACAAAATTATAAAATACTTTTTACAAAAATGAATTTAGATCTCAATAATTGGAGAAATGTTACCTAAACCAATCTACATATTCAATGCAATTCCAACTAAATCACCAAAACTTATTTTATTAGGCTAGAAAAATAATAAAAAATTAATTTAGAACAAAAAATCTATAATATGAAAAGATTTAATGAAAAAATATAAAAGAAAGAGGTCTAGCAATCAAAGATTTTGAATTGTTTTATAAAGTCATAATTATTAAAACGATCTGGTATTAGCTAATAAAGAGAAAGGTAAATCAGCAGAACTAGACAAAGAGTAGCAAGTGATTGTAGTAACCTTACGCTTGACAAAAGTGATTGAGGTTTAGGGAATAAGAAAATACTGGTAAAAATTGTTGGGACAACTAGAAAATAGTTTAGCAGAAAATAGGTATAAACTTGCACCATTTACTAAGATAAGATCAAAATTGACACATGATCAAAACATAAAAGGGTAAATAATAAGTAAATTAGAAGAACAGGGAATATATTATATATAGAATTTATGGAGAGGAAGGGAATTTATAAGTCAGCAAGAGATGGAGAGCATTGTCAGATATAAAATAGATAATTTTGAGAACATTAAATTGAAAAGGGTTTGGGCAAATGAAACAAATGTTTCCAACCTTAGAAGAAAACAGAAAATGGGGGGGGGGTTACACACAATCTCTCAGAAATAGGTCTCATATCTAAAATGTATGGAGAACTTTGTCAAATTTATTAGAATAAGATCAATCACCAATTGATAAATGAGAACAATATGAACAGACAATTTTCAGGTGAAAAAATTCAAAGCTATATATAGGTATAAGAAAATAATTCTCTAAGATCACTATTGATTAGAGAAATACAAGCCAAAACAATTGTGAGATATCACCTCACAACCATCAGATGGATTAAAATGACAAAAAGGGCAAAATGAAAAATATTGAAGAGGATGTGGGAATATACTGTTGGTAGAGCTGTGTACTAATTTGGAGAGCAATTTGGAATTACATCCAAAGAGTTAGAAAAATGTTTAGACCCTTAGACAAAGCAATTGGGTCTGTTTTGCAAGGAAATTAAAGAAAAAGGAATGAAACCTCTATATTCCAATAAATTTATAGAAGCTCTCTGTGGTGGCAAAGAATTGTAAATTGAGGGGATGCCAGCCAGTAGGAGAATGGCTAAACAAACTGTGGTATATGATTGTGATGAAATATTCCTCTGCCAAAAAGAAATGATGAGCAGATCATTTTTTTTAACTTGGAAAGAGATACATGGGATAATGAACAGAGTAGAACCAAGACAACATCATGCACAGTTATAGATTTAATACTTGAAGAATAATTTGTGAATGTTATCTCCAGAAAATGAACTAAAAAATGGAAACATGAAAAACACGATTTATTTATACATCTCCATCTCCTGGATGATGCCTTCTATGGTACAGGGAGTACAGGAGAAATTGAGACACCTGTAAATAAATTCTATTAATAAAAACCCCATATTATTGATGTTTCATCATATTTTATTTATTTTGTTAATTATTGTAGTTTTATACTTAATTACCATCACATTTAAATCTGTTTCAAGCTTCAAAGTAAAATCTACTACAAGTGGTCACTGACAACTTGTTTGGTAACCTTTAATAAACAGGAACTGAATACCTCCTGATGTTATTTTTGGGAAGCTCTGGTGGTTCTGAAACTTATAGTTACATGGAGTGGTAATTTGTTTCTCTCAGACATCTACTACTCATTACACCTTGCTGAGTCCTCTGAATGGATCTAAACTCTCCTCCGTATGGCCATCCTTCAAATACATGAAGCTAAATAAGCACCCTTAAAAACAAAATGACATTTTGATTTCTTTTAAGGGACCTGAAGTTAATGAAAACATAGAGTTGGAAAGAACTAAGAAAACCACTTTCTTGAACAGGAAAGACAGTCAAGGGAAGGAAGGAAGTTAGGTGAAGTAAAAACATCTGTTTTTAGTGTGGATTGAGTGTTAGCATCTCCTTAATGGAGCAAGGAGGTCTTGCTCAAGGGATGACTGGTTTGGAGGATTCGGACTTGGACCATTAGCATGCCTTCTTGTCAGCAGATGGCATAAAAAACCTATCCTCTGAAGAGTTAGGGCTAATTGGGCTTCAAAGAGTAGCTCCAGTCCTCCTTAGAATCATATACTTTTCCAATTTGTAAAGATATCACTCTTGGAAATGCAGAGGAAAGCCACATCCGCCCTAATCAATGTTTTATCCTATTGACCCTCTGTATGATTGAATAAATTATCTTTCTTCAAGATCTTCAAGCCTAAGAATAGTTCATTGTGTTTAATCCTGAACTTGAATCATCAGCCAAGCCTGAATTAGTCCCAATTTAGAGAAGGGAAGAGGAAGAATCTAAAAAATGGGGCTTAAGTTCACCAAAGTGAGAAGGTGGAAAAGAATGAAGCTTGTGTACAAGCCATATTGTGGATAATTTATTGGATAAACATTTAGCTCATAATTAGTTTATTTTAATGTTTTTTATATAATGATAGGTTCTATTAGCAGGCAGGGAAAGGCAGCTTTATCAAGTAATATTGAAGTCTTGGGGAAGTGAGGTGGTTCTGGGCAAATCATTTAATCCCAATTACTGAGCCTTAACTGCTCTTCTGCCTTAAAACAGTTCCAACACTGAGGATAAGAGTTATAATAATAGTAATAATAATATTGGGGACTTACAGAGAGTTTAATTCTTTTGTTTAATCTGATAACTTGATAATGCTAACCAGTCAATTATTCTAATTAATCTATTATGACTAGATCAAAGGTTAACTGGAGATATAAATTTCATACTGATTTTTCTTGTTCCTTTGTACAAAAATATAGCATTGATACACTAGATTCAAAACTAGAAATCAGTTTTGTTCTCCTATAAATTCATAGTTTTGTCCCAACTGGTTTCCTAGTGTAGGTGCACTTCTCTATAATTCATTTCCAGTTTTGTTACATTTTATATTACATGTTACCTTTAAAGAGCTTTTTTCATTAATATATAAATCACATATATATCTGGTACAGCCTGTGGCTACCCAACAAATGTGCAATGAGGGATTTACTATCTAACAGGTAATTGTTCATTATTAAATGAATTAAATGGTGGAAAAATTAAATTAATTAAATTATATGCTCCTGTGACCATTACCATGCTAGACTAACTGCTTAGGTACCAGCAACAGAGCTATGAGAATGTCCTGAGAGAGTACAATTTTAGCAATTTAATAGTTGGCTTCTCTTCTCTTGTGGCAAACATCTGTTTCTATAAGAACCTCACAGTGAAACAGGTGCTCAATGATAAATCCATTCTATACTGGATGCCTCTGTCATGAATCCCAGCACATTCTATCTTTGAAATTTGACAACTTAGTCCCTGGGAGCTATTTTTTTTAATATTATCATCTTTATAGTAGTTCTTAAAAAATAAAGTTTAAGACCATCTTCTACAGGAAGTCTTTCCTGATTCCACTAACTGCTACTGTCCACATTCCTCTCAAACTACCTATAGTTAACTATTTTATATTTGTTTTTTATTATCTTCATATTTATTCCACATATACTTAACTTATATTTTATATGTTGTCACCCTAATAGAACCTACATTTACTGACATTTTTATAAATTCTTTACTTTGTTCATATACTTTGCTTATTTCCCCTCACAGTTTCAGAGATGCAGAGTTGATGGAGTAAAACTCAGATAAGAGTTGAAGGAACAAAGGTTCCTTCATTATCCTTATCCCAGCTACTCTCCAAATTTCTCCAAAAGCTTCTAGAAAGACAATAGCACTTTTATATCCACTATCCCACAACTACTTGCTAATTGGGACATTATATCTATTTACCAAGTTTATCTCCAATTGAATAATGATGGAATACTGAAAACCCTAAGTACTTCAGGGTTTCTCTTACTTAATGATTTATTGCAACAGCACTATTAATTGTCCATAACCAAAACATTTCCTCAAGAAAATATAATGAGAATCCTAGAATATTGGAAATTGAAGGAGCTTCCAAGATATAGTCCAACCTTTTGTTTTGAGACACAAGGGAATAATTCCTCTGGTAACATAACTCACTTAAAAACAGACAATGGGCTAAAACAAAGGTATCTTAACTCCTCTATCATTCTTTCTTCTGATCAACAATCCCTTTTAATTTTATGGAAGGGGCATTTTTGTGTTCTCCTAAAACGTTTCTTTTAGTTAACTCATATTTTTAAATGCAAAATGCCAAGAAAATTTTCACTTATTTTAAGCATGAGGGAAAAGCGATTTATAATTTTATTATTCAAGTCCTCTTGCAATGTCAGAATAACTCTTTCTACCTATGTCATTTTCATATATACTCCCTCCTATGAAAAAATAGCACCTCTGCCTTGACCTCTCTCTTCCTTCAAGGAACAGCTTCAAGCAATCTCCTTTCTGAAACCTTTCCAGATCCCTCCCAAATTCTACTTTCAAACTACTTTGTTGTTACTTTTATCTATTATCCTAATAAATATATACATGTATTTATATATATACGCATATATATATACTGTTTCCCTCAATAGAATGCAAACTCCTTGAGGCTAGGGACTATGTGTTTTACATGCCAGTGAATGCCTAGAACCTAGCAGAGTGCCTGGCACTTGGTAAGTACATAATAAATCTTTGTGAATTGATAAATTGAATTCAACAAATTAAGATTAATATTCATGAGATAAAATAATAAGATACATTGGGATATGCCTAATCATGGAAAGCTTTAATTGCCTAGTTGAAGAATTTGAACTTCAACATAAAAAATTGGGGACAATTAAACATTTATAATCAGTGAAATATGACTAAATGTATGTAAAAAAATTAGTCTATTAGAGGTGGAGAAACAGAGATTTGGGAAGAAAAAGATTGGAGATAAATCCTATTAGTAAGAGTCCATGAAAATAATAATGAGGTTCTTTTTAAGGATGCTGGCACTGGAAATAAAGAAGGAGATAGATTCCAGAGATACTGAAGATGCTGAAAGTCCAAATGACTTAATAATTAATTGTATATTTGGGAGTAAGGGCTGAAGGTTCAGGAAGAAGAAACAAATACAATATTAAGGTTTTGTTCATGGGAAGTATCCAATGGAGATATTAACAATAATGATGTAGTAAGAAGGAAACTACATTTAGGAGAAAAAATAATGAGCTTTGTTTTAAGAAGTCAATGTGAAGTAGTAGAAAGGACAAGAGCTCTGAGTACAGGAAGGGCTGAATTAGAGGCTTAACTTTTATGGCCTTGTATGATGCTCAAAGGCAATGAGGTGGCTTAATGGGTAGAGCGTTGGGCCAGGAGTCAGGAAGATCTGAGCTCAAATCCAGCTCAGATAATTATTAGCTATGCAATTCTGGGCAAGTCACTAACCGCTTTTTGTCTTGGGGACAACTAGGTGGTTAAATGGATAGAGCACTAGACTTGAAGTCAGAAAGACTTGAGTTCAAATTTAACCTCAGGCATTTACTACCTGTATGATGAAAGTTGCTTACCTGTGTTTACCTTAATCCACTGAAGAAGGAAATGGCAAAAGTCTCCAGTATCTTTTCCAAGAAAACCCCAAATGGGATCACAAAGAGTGAGACACAACTGAATACCTGAACAACAGTGATTCTGGGCAAGTCTGCAGAAGGAGTAAGTTCATCCAGATAAATTCCAGCTTTAAATCTTATGGTATGCCAACAGGATATCAAATTGGCCATATCCTATATGCATTCGGAAATGCAAGAGGTAGAGATTTTAGAATTATCTACCTCAAAAGTGTTAAACATATGGTCTGTGGACTGCAAGTTGTCTACAACACATCCAAGTGCAGCACAAAGGAGATTAAAATGTAACTGGAGCATGCTTAATAAAGTTAAAATTCAATATTAATACATGGTATTCTAAGTCACTATGTGTCCCAAGGGAATCCTTAATGCACAGAGGTGGTAGGTGACAATCTAGTAGCAGAAAAGAATACCAAGGGAAAGAAAGATCATAGGGAGTAAAGAGAAGACCAACATTAAATTGAGAAATCAGAGAAAAAGCTAAAAAAGAAATAATTAGAGATTTAGGAAATTCAGCAAATTGTGGTGTCTACATAGCTAAGGAGTGAGTATTTGGGAAAGCAAACACTATCAAACAGAGATCAGGCAGGATCATGCCTTGGAAAGGATCACTGGATTCAGTGATCAGAAGATCATTTGTGACTTTTTTTTTGTTTTTTTTAATATATTTTATTTGATCATTTCCAAGCATTATTCGTTAAAGACATAGATCATTTTCTTCCCCCCCCCCCCCCCATAGCCGACGCGTAAGTCCACTGGGCATTAGATGTTTTCTTGATTTGAACCCATTGCTTTGTTGATAGTATTTGCATTAGAGTGTTCATTTAGAGTCTATCCTCTGTCATGTCCCCTCAACCTCTGTATTCAGGCAGTTGCTTTTTCTTGGTGTTTCTACTCCCATAGTTTATCCTTTGCTTATGAATGGTGTTTTTTTCTCCTGGATCCCTGCAAGTTGTTCAGGGACATTACACCACTACTAATGGAGAAGTCCATTACGTTCGATTATACCACAGTGTATTAGTCTCTATGTACAATGTTTTCCTGGTTCTGCTCCTCTCGCTCTGCATCACTTCCTGGAGGTTGTTCCAGTCTCCATGGAACTTCTCCACTTTATTATTCCTTTGAGCACAATAGTATTCCATCACCAACATATACCACAGTTTGTTCAGCCATTCCCCAATTGATGGGCATCCCCTCGTTTTCCAGTTTTGGGCCACCACAAAGAGCGCAGCTATGAATATTTTTGTACAAGTCTTTGTGTCCATTATCTCTTTGGGGTACAAACCCAGCAGTGCTATGGCTGGGTCAAAGGGTAGATATTCTTTTGTCGCCCTTTGGGCATAGTTCCAAATTGCCCTCCAGAATGGTTGGATCAATTCACAACTCCACCAGCAGTGAATTAATGTCCCTACTTTGCCACATCCCCTCCAGCATTCATTACTTTCCTTTGCTGTTATGTTAGCCAATCTGCTAGGTGTGAGGTGATACCTCAGAGTTGTTTTGATTTGCATCTCTCTGATTATAAGAGATGTAGAACACTTCTTCATGTGCTTGTTAATAGTTTTGATTTCTTTATCTGAGAACTGCCTATCCATTTCCCTTGCCCATTTATCAATTGGAGAATGGCTTGATTTTTTGTACAATTGATTTAGCTCTTTATAAATATGAGTAATTAAACCTTTGTCAGAGGTTTCTATGAAGATTTTTTCCCAATTTGTTGTTTCCCTTCTGATTTTAGTTATATTGGTTTTGTTTGTACAAAAGCTTTTTAGTTTGATGTAGTCAAAATTATTTATTTTACATTTTGTGATTCTTTCTATATCTTGCTTGGTTTTAAAGCCTTTCCCCTCCCAAAGGTCTGACATGTATACTATTCTGTGTTTACCCAATTTACTTATGGTTTCCTTCTTTATGTTTAAGTCACTCACCCATTTTGAATTTATCTTGGTGTAGGGTGTGAGGTGTTGATCTATTCCTAGTCTCTTCCACACTGTCTTCCAATTTTCCCAGCAGTTTTTATCGAATACTGGATTTTTGTCCCAAAAGCTGGGATCTTTGGGTTTATCGTATACTGTCTTGCTGAGGTCGCTTTCCCCCAGTCTATTCCACTGATCTTCCTTTCTGTTTCTTAGCCAGTACCAAATTGTTTTGATGACTGCTGCTTTGTAATATAGTTTTAGGTCAGGGACTGCAAGGCCCCCATCATATGTGTTTTTTTTCATTATTTCCCTGGATATCCTCATTTGTGACTTTTGAAAAAGTATGTTACAGGAGTAAAATCTCCAGAGAATATCAGCAAGGAATTTTAATTGTAGATGATGGATTGGCTATTATTTCAAAGTGCCAAATAGTGAACAAAGACTGAAATATTACAATGACCCTAAGGATTCAAAAATCAAAGCAGTATTCCTTTGATCTTTGTGGCTATATAGAATGTTACTTAATAATAAAGGCACAGAGAATTTTATTAGAATATTCCCAGCATAATATTTTACAGAAACTTTTCTTTTGTCCTTTCAGAAAGACCATAAAGCACTGTTTTTCCCAGAAAACATACTTCTGCGAAGTTTAACATTCATGTAACTCTATAACCTCAAAAACACAGTTATAAAAATCTTAGCTTTATAAGAATACAAAACATTCCCCAATCAAGAAGTGGTAAAAGGATATGAACAGATAGTTCTTGGAAGAAGAGATTAAAACTATCCACAATCAGATGAAAACATGTTCCAAATCACTGTTAATTAGAGAAAAGCAATTAAAACAGATGTGAGATACCACTTCATACCTACCAGATTAGCTAACATGGCCAGAAAATAAAATGGTAAATACTGGAAGAGATGTAGGAAAATTGGGACACTAATACACTGTTGTTTGATCTGTGAATTGATAAAATTATTCCAAGGAGCAATATAGAAACAGGCTCAAAGGACCACAAAATTATGCATATCCTTTGACCCAGAAATACCACTATTGGATCTGTATCCCAAAGAGTTGTGAGTGTGGGATATGGGAAAGGGACCTACATATACTAAAATATTTTAGCAACTCTTTTTGCAACAAAAAACAATTGGAAACTGAGAACTTGTCTATGACTTGGAGAATGGATGAACAAGTTGTAGTATATGATTGTAAATTAAATATTATTTTGCCAAAAGGAAAAATGAAAAGGATGAATAAAAAAGACCTGGAAAGACTTATATGAACTGATGCAAAGTAAAGGGAACAGAAGAGGAGAACAATGTATATACAGTAACAGAAAAATTATACAATGGTCAACTGTGAAGGACTAACCCCATTATCAGCAAAGCAAGTCCTCAAGATAAACACAAGGGACTCATTAAGAAAACACTATGCAGCTGGGAAAATTGAAAATTGGAAAACAGTTTGGGAGAGATTAGTTTTAGATCAACATCTCACACCCTATGCCAAGATAAACTCAGAATGGGTGAATAACTTGAACATAAAGAAGGAAACAATAAGTAAATAAGGTAAACACAGAATATTATATTTGTCAGATCTTTGGAAAGGAAAGTTTTTAAGACCAAGCAAGAGTTAGAAAAAATTACAAAATGCAAAATAGATCATTTTGATTACATTAAATTAAAAAGGTTTTGTACAAACAAAACTAATGAAGTAAAAATTAGAAGGGAAACAACAAATTGGGAAATAATCTTTATAACAACAATCTCTGACAAAGGTCTAATCACTCAGATTTTTAAGGAACTAAATCAATTGTACAAAAAATCAAGCCATTCTCCAGTTGATAAATGGGCAAGGGAAATGAATAGGCAATTTTCAGATAAAGAAATCAAAGAGATTAATAAGCACATGAAAATATTCTAAATCTCTTATAATCAGAGAAATGCAAATCAAAACAACTCTGAGGTATCACCTCACATCTAGCAGGTTGGCCAACATGACAGCAGAGGAAAGTAATGAATATTGGAGGGGATGTGGCAAAATTGGGACATTAATGTTTTGCTGGTGGAGTTATGACCTTATCCAACCATTCTGGAAGTCAATTTGGAACTATGCCCAAAAGGCACTAAAAGACTGTCTGCCCTTTGATCCTGCACTGCTGGGTTTGTACCCCAAAGAGATAATAAGGAAAAAGACTTGTACAAGAATATTAAAAGCCCCGCAGTTTGTGGTGGCAAAAGATTGGAAAATGAAGGGATGCCCTTCGATTGGGGAATGGCTGAACAAATTGTGGTATATGTTGGTGATGGAATACTATTGTGCTCAAAGGAATAATAAACTAGAGGAATTCCATGTGAACTGGAATGATCTCCAGGAATTGATGCAGAGTGAGAGGAGCAGAACCAAGAGAACATTGTATACAGAGTCCGATGCACTGTGGTAAATTCAAACGTAATGCACTTCTCTACTAGTAGCAATGCAGTGATCCAGAACTATTTGGAGGGACTCATGAGAAAGAACACTGTCCACATCAAGAGGAAGAATTGTGGGAAAAAAAAACACAGAAGAAAAACAACCACTTGATCACATGGGTCGGTGGGGATATGACTAGGAAAGCAGACTCTAAAAGATCACCCTAGTGCAAATACTAATAATAAGGAAATGGGTCTTGATTGATGGCACATGTTAAACCCAGTGGAATTGTGTGTCATATTTGAGAAGGAGGTGGGGGGAGGGGAGGGAAGGAACATGAGTCTTGTAACCATGGAAAATTATTCTAAATCATCTAATTAAATAAACTTTTTTAAAAAGAAAGGAAACACTATGCAGAGCTGAAGAAGGAACTATTGAAATCTTAGTGCATATCAAAATATGCCATCTTCCACTATATATCCTTCATGAGATCTCTATTGTTTGTATGAAATGTCTTCTATTGAGATATGAGCAACATGGAAATATGTATTAAGTGAAAGTAAAAGTATAATCTATATCAGATATGATATTCTATGACTATATCACGTTAAATATCTAGGAAATCTGGATTATAAAATGTCATAAAACAATTGTCAAAATTGTTTCTAAGAGTAAATGAGAAAATATTTTTAAGAACCTCAGTAAAATAATAAAGAAAAATATTCAGGAAATAAGGGCATTTGTTTCAAGATCCCATTGGAAAGATAACTGGATTTTAAATTCCTATTTGTAGATGTTTAATCGTTATGTCTGACAATTTGTGACCCTATGGACCACAGCACACCCGGCCCTTCTATCTTCACACTGTCTCTTAAAGACTATCCAAGTTCATGTTTATTGTTTCCATATTAATATCTATGATTCCCATCCTCTGTTGTACCCTACTCTTTTGCTGTCGATGTTTCTCAACATCATTTGGATTTTAAATGCCTATAACCATTAGCTAACAAAATCACAGTTTGCAGAATTTGTCCATGAATGTGAAAGGTTTAGACTGAAGAAGGGTGACTGAAGCAAAAGGGAAGTGAGATGTCCTCCCTTCATGAATCTCTTTAAAATTTCTATTCCTTTCATGATCACAGACCAATGTGGAAATCCCACAATCATGTAATATGCTCTTAGAATGGCCCTTATCATAAATTAAGCATCCCATTCCCTCATGTATTCTAGGTTTTAGGATATTTTCTAATAATATAATCTTGAAACTGATCCAACCATTCTGGAGGGCAATTTGGGACTATGCCTAAAGGGCGACAAAAGAATATCTACCCTTTGATCCAGCCATAGCACTGCTGGGTCTGTACCCCAAAGAGATAATGGACAAAAAGACTTGTACAAAAATATTCATAGCTGCGCTCTTTGTGATGGCCAAAAACTGGAAAACGAGGGGATGCCCATCAATTGGGAAATGGCTGAACAAATTGTGGTATATGTTGGTGATGGAATACTATTGTGCTAAAAGGAATAATAAAGTGGAGGAATTCCATGGAGACTGGAACAACCTCCAGGAAGTGATGCAGAGTGAGAGGAGCAGAACCAGGAGAACATTGTACACAGAGACTAATACACTGTGGTATAATCGAACGTAATGGACTTCTCCATTAGTGGCAGTGTAATGTCCCTGAACAATTTGCAGGGATCTAGGAGAAAAAAGCACTATTCATAAGCAAAGGATAAACTATGGGAGTGGAAACACCGAGGAAAAGCAACTGCCTGAATACAGCGGTTGAGGGGACATGACAGAGGAGAGACTCTAAATGAACACTCTAATGCAAATATTATCAACATAGTAATGGGTTCAAATCAAGAAAACATGTAATGCCCAGTGGATTTATGCGTCGGCTATGGGGGGTGGGGGGGAGGAAAAGAAAATGATCTATGTCTTTAATGAATAATGCTTGGAAATGATCAAATAAAATATAATTTAAAAAAATAATATAATCTTGAGATAAGGGGTTATTCCACTTCTCATCTAGAGTATTATAATCCTCCTCATGATTGTTACTGGCTCAAGTCTCTTCAGAATTTAATGTATCTTCCATACAACCACCAAAGTGATTCTCTTAATGTACAGGTCTGAACATGTGACTTAAATAAAATCTAGTAAATAGCTTCTTTTTATCTCTAGGACCTTACACATAAACTCCTTTTTTTGATATATAAAGCTCTTCAAAACCTGGTCCTAACTTCTTATTTCTATTATTGACCCTGATTATTGTCCATGTGCAGAAGGTTCTTTTTCTTTTTCTCTTCCCTTCAGAAACCTAATTTCTCTCAAGGTTCTGATTAATTGCCACCTTTCACATATGGTAGGCCAGACATTACTATTCCAGGTATTCAGAAATAGTACTAAGACACAAATGAGATGTGTGAAATGTCTAAACAAGAGAACCTGGGATAGAAAATGGTCATTAACATTTAAGATCTGTAACCTTTCAAAATTAATGGAAGTGAATGAAATGCTAGAAAAATTAGAGTTAATAGATATCTGGACAAAATTGAACAGGAATAAAAAGGAATACACCTTCTTCTCAGCAGTACATGGTACATATACAAAGACCAACCATGTAATAGGGCATAGAAATATTGAAAACATATGCAAAAAGCAGAAATAATAAATGTAACTTTTTCAGATCATAATGCAATAATAATTATAATTAAAAAGCATCCATGATAAAGCAAATTTAATCAAATTCTTCAAAACTAGTGGGTCAAAAAATAAATAATATAAACAATTAATTCAAGAGAATGATAATGAGGAGACAACATATCAAAACCTAAGGAATACAGCCAAAAAAAATACTCAAGGGAAAATTTCTATCTCTGAGTAACTATAGTAACAAAATTGAGAGGAAGGATATTAATGAATTGGGCTTGGAACATAAAAAAATTAGAAAAAGAACAAATTAAAAATCCCCAGAAAAAAACAAAATTGGAAATTCTAAAAAATAAAGGAGAAAATAAAATTGAAAGCAAAAGAACTATTAAACTAATAAATAAGACTAGGAGTTAGTATCTTGAAAGCAAATAAAATAGATGAAATACTGGTTAATCTAATAAAAAAGAAAGAAGAGAATTAACAGTATCAAAAGGTTTATCTCATCTCTATGAAGAGAAAATTAAGGTAATTATTCAGAACTACTTTATCCAATTACATGGAAATAAATAAGGCAATCTAGGTGAAGTGGGTGAATATTTACAAAAATCTAAATTGCCTAGATTAACGAAAGAGGAAATGGAATACTTAATCCAATCACAAGAAAATAAATTGAACAAGCCATCAAGGAACTTCCTAAGAAAAAAATACTCATGGCCAGATGAATTCACAAGTGAATTCTATCAAACTATTTTCTATCAAAATAATTAATCCTAATATGAAACAAATTATTTGACAAAATAAGCAAAGAAAGAGTCTTAATTTTTATGACATAAATATGATATTGATTCCAAAGCCAGGAAGACCAAAAACAGAGAAAGAAAACTACAAATGAATCTCCTTAATGAATATAGATGCAAAAATCTTTAACAAAATACCAGCAAAAAGTCTCTAGCAAGTGATCACAGGGATTATACCAGGAATGCAAGGATGGTTTAATATGAGGAAATGATCCACATGATTAATCATATCAATAATCAAACCAACAGAAATCACATAGTTATCTCAATAGATGCAGAAAAAGCCTTTGACAAAGTACAATCCCCATTAAAAACACTAGGAAGTATAGGAATAGAAGGGGCATTCCTCAAAATAATAAACAGTATATATTTAAAACCATCAATAAGTATCATCTGCAATGGGGACAAGTTAGAAGCCTTCCCAATAAGATCAAGAATGAAGCAAGGATGTCCATTATCACCTCTATTATTTAATATTGTACTAGAAATGCTAGCAGTAGCAATTAGAGAAGAAAAAGAAATTGAAGGCATTAAAGTAGGCAATAGTATAGTATAGTAGGCAATAAGGAAAGTAAACTATCACTCTTTGCAGATGATATGATGGTATACATAAAGAATCCTAGAAAACCAACTAAAAGGCTAGTGGAAATCAACAACTTTAGCAAAATTACAAGATAAACCCACATACATTATAAGCATTTCTGTATATTTCCAACAAAATTCAGCAGCAGGAGTTAGAAAGAGAAACATCATTTAAAATCACTCTAGATAATACAAAATATTCAGAAATCTATCTACAAAGACAAATTATATGAGCACAACTACAAAACACTTTTCACACAATTAAAACTAGATCTAAATAACTGGAAAAACATTAATTGCTCATGGGTAGGATAAGCTAACATTATAAAAATGACAATCCTATCCAAATTAATCTACTCATTTAGTGCCATACCTATCAAACTACCAAAAAAACTTTTTTTAATAGAATTAGAAAATAATAAACAAAGCTCTTCTGGAAGAACAAAAGATCAAGAATATCAAGGGAAATAATGAAAAAAACATGAAGAATGGAGGCCTAGCTGTACCAGATCATAAAGCAGTGGTCATCCAGACCAGATTATAAAGCAGTGGTCATCAAAACAATATTGTACTGACTAAGAGACAGAATGGTGGATCAATGGAATAGACTAGGGACAAGTGATCTAAGGAATCTTCTATTTAATAAACTCAAAGATCACAGTTTTTGGAGACAAGAACTCACTCTTTGACAAAAACTGCTGAGAAAATTGGAAAACAGTATGGGAAAAATTAGGTTTAAATCAACATCTTATACCCTATACCAAGATAAATTCAAAACAGGTAAGTAACTTAAATATAAAGAGTGAAATCATTAATAAATTACATGAATATAGAATATTATACCTATCAGATCTGTGGGAAAGGAAGGAATTTAAGCTCAAGAAAGAGATAGAGAGCATGGCAAAATATAAAATGAATAACTTTGATTATATTATTTGTTTTGTACAAACAAAACCAATGCAACCAAAATTATAAGGAAAGCAACAAACTTGGAGAACATTTTATAACAAAACTCTCTAACAAAGGTTTAATTTCACAAATATATAAGGAACTAAGTCAAATTTATAAAAAATCAAGCCATTCCCCAATCAACAGATGGTCAAGGGACGTGAATAGGCAGTTTTCACATGATGAAATCAAAACTATCAATAAGCACATGAAAAAATGTTCGAAATCCCTCCGAATCAGAAAAATGCAAATTAAAACAACTCTGAGTTACCACCCAACATCTAGCAAATTGGCCAATATGGCAGCAAAGAAAGTAATAAATGTTGGAGGTGATGTAGCAAAATTGGGACATTAGTATACTGCTTGTGGAGTTGTGAATTGGTCCAGTCATTCTGGAGGGCAATTTCGAACTATGAACAAAAGGCTTTAAAAAATGCCTACCCTTTTACTAAACCAAACCACTGCTGGGTTTGTATTCTAGAGAAATAATGAGGAAAAAGACTAGTACAAAAATATTTATATCCTCACTCTTCGTGGCAGCAAAATATTGGAAAATGAGGGGGTGTCACTTGATTGAGGAATGGCTGAACAAATTGTGGTATCTGATGATGATAGAATAATATTGTGCTAAAAGGAATAATGAACTGGAGCAATTCCATGTGAACTGGAACGACCTCCAGGAATTGATGCAGAGTGAAAGGATCAGAACCAGGAAAACATTGTACACAGAGTGATAAATGATGGCACAATCGAATGTTGTAGATTTTTCTTCTAGCAGCAATGCAATGACCCAGGACAATCCAGAGGAACTTGTGTGAAAGAACCCTACCCAGAGAAAGAATTGTGGGAGCAGAAATGCAGAAGAAAACCATATGACCAATTACATAGTTTAATGGGAAAATCATTAGGGTTTTGATGTTAAAAGATCACACACACACTATTACAAATATGAATAACATGGAAATAGGTTTTAAACAATGATACATGTATAACCCAGTGAAATTGTTTGTCAACTCTGAGAGGGGGGAGAGAAGAGCGATGGGAAAAAGTGTAACCATGGAAAATATTCTAAGTAAAAACAATTTTAAAAGATCTGTAACCTTTCCTATTGGATTTTAAAATAATAGCAGCTCCTTAAGTTGTTGGAAGCAAATATAATGGATGTTATTCCCAAAATGCTAAAGAGCATTAAAAAAATACATACTAATTGAGAACAAAATTTGTTTTCCCCCTAAAACATCATATTATCCAGAAACATATTTTAAATACTATCAAGGAAGGCTCAAGGGACCTGTGACTTTAGTACTTATCTTCAGAAATAAAATTATTCAATACAATGATTTGAATATACTTATGACCATAAATTAACTCCAAATCTATGGTTGCCTCTTATTTCTATTTTCACTGAAGAAAATTAAGACTAGCATGAGAATTTGTGGGATTATAATTTCTACAGAACAACACAGGAATTTGGTTTTTAAAAGTTCATTATTTTGTCAAGAAATAAAACAAGAAAATAGTTTCATATAAAAGGCAACATTTGAAATTGTTGGCTGATTTAATCACTGTAATAAACCTTGCTAAAGCAATTACTTCACATTTTATGGCATTACAAAGAGGAGAAAAAAGAATTGGAATACTGCCTCTTTGGATAAGTATATCTTCTAGAGAAGCATCCCCAAGGCAAGAATTTTAATCTTAGTTTTATTTTATTTTCCTCTTTTTCCTTTTAAAATTCTTCTCTCATTCTACATCTCTTCCTCTCCTCACCTTGTTAATAGGAGTCCTTCAATGTGTTTTGGCTTCAGATATTCGTCCTTTAATAGGTTTCTCTGCTACCAGAAACTGGGATGTCTTATTACAGCTGAAAGTTCAACATTTCTATTTCTTTCTTTCTCTAAACTCAGTTCTTCCCTCTCCTTGAGAAAAAGGAGGAAAAAACATGGTTCAGAGAGTTTATCTCATGTTTGCTCCTCAGAGCCTCCAAAATTGTAACCCTAGCAACTTAACCTTCCACTATTCATTTTCTCTACCTACAAACAACAGTCATGTCATTTACTTATCACTTACAGGTTAACTCGAAAATAAAATAAAGTGTATAGAATTGTTTAAACATGGTGGGTGGCCCCTACTCATCTGAGCTGCATCCGTGTCCTTTCCACTTAAGGGAAAAGATTCAACGAGTTAGAAGAACAAAGTAGAGACAAGATTCCAATAGAAAACAGCAGACTTCACTTACTGCAGAAATTTCTATAAAAACAGTATCTTGAAAAGGTAGTATAAATTTTATATAAAAAACTATTGTTTTAAACCCATGGACAATTGAGATGCAACACTAAATTGCTACTGTCCCAATTCATTAGTCAGCCATAATGTCAACTGCAAAGAAAGGTGAGATATTACATTTATATTCATGCAATTATATAGAGTTTAATGAAAATAAAATACAAATATATGTACATACACATAATACATGTTTTGATGTGTGTAAATTATTCACAGGTTATAATAGAATTCAAATAGTTTTTTATAGGACCTATTTCATATTGCTGAACTGATCAATGAAAACTGCTTTTTAATATAGCAACATACTTTAAATGACCCTATAATGTGCATAACTTTCTTTTCATTTTTAAGTAACAATATGGATATAATCTTACTGATTATTTACAGAGGCTCTCCTTTCATGACTGCTCTATCAAATTTTTTAAAATATGACTTTCTGTTATACCTGACAATTTTAGGGCATACATGATTTAGACTCACATGATTTCTGAACTTGGGAAACAGCATATATAGCCAGATGGCAAAATCAATCAAATTTTCTCATAGTAATTCCAGGAACAATATTCTTGTCACAGGAGAGGAATGTGCTTTTCACCATCAAATAATGGCTAATACTTTTCAAGCACATATATTAATATATTTCATCTTTTGTTCTTTACTGACATAAATACAAAGGATTTAGCACTCGAATACTGAATTGATCTATTGTTGCTAGTTGGGCAGATACTAAATTTATATTAGATTATATACAATGGACTAAAACTCTGCTAAGACTTTTAGGGCATGCTATATGTCCATGTATATATAGGTGTGTTTATGTGAATTTATGCATGTTTATATATATATATATATATATATATATATAAAATTATATGGCTACTTTTAAAAATTGCTGACTTTCTAAAGCACTAAGTGGTCAATATCTAAGATAAAAATGACAGTGTTTTTAAAGTTCTCAAGTATTTTAAAAACAAAATTACACAACATTAATCCTTGGAATAGATGATATATGCTAAAGTTGTTGGCCCCATTTAGCAGATAAAGAAACTGAGATTCAGGAAAAATGAATGTTTTTCCCACTGTCAACTAACTAAGTACTAAAAGCAGAATTATAACTTCGTCTCTGTTGATTCCAAATTCATCATTATTTTCTATCTATAGACTGGGTAATGGGTTTCAGAAAGATTAAAACTCATCTAGACATCTATTTCATAAAGTAGGAGAAACACATTTTCTTTTTCTGCATAGTCTGGTACTTACTGAAACATACTTAATAAGTCAGATATTCTTCTTGCATCAGAATCAGCAAATATTAGTACAGTAAAACCAATAGTATGTAATGTACTGTTGATGGAATTGTGAACTGTTCCATTTTGTTATAAAACTGTGTATACCTTTTGACCCATCAATATCATTATTATGCTTATTTTACTAATGTTATTCAGGGAAAAGGAAAAGAACTATATGTTACAAAATATTTTCAGCAGCTCTCTTTGTAGTTTAAAGAACAAGAAATTGAGGGGTTGCTCATCAACTAGGGAATAACTAAACTGATTGTGGCATATGACTTTCATGGAATACTATATGACTTAAAATGAACAGATTAATTTTAGAAAAACATGGGAAAATTTACATGAATTTTAGAAGAGTGAAACATGCAAAAACAAGAGCATTATATATAGCCACAGAAATATTGTTTGAAGGATGATTTGTGTATGTCCACCTCCAGAGAAAGGATTCATAAATAGAAATAAGCAAAACAGTTTGACATATACATATGTGTTTTTTTCAAAGGGATACCTTCGCTAGTATGGGGAGTAGGAGGCTGGAAGATATCTGGGAATTTTTATATAACAAATTTAATGTAATATAACAAATTAAAAAAATAGTATGAACAACAGTATCTATAGCATCTAATTAAGTCTTTACATTTTGTACAGGAAGAACAATGTTTATTCTCTCTCCCCCTTTATCTAATTATTTTTTAATGCTGAGAGAACCACAAAAGAAACTTACATCTAACTTCTATTGCTGATATAATAGAAAGTACTTATAATTCTATTCTAAAGACTATTTGATATTGCTATCTTAACACTTTAAAACTTTTTTGCCTTTCCTTTTTCTAGTTTTCCCTCAATTCCTGAAGGGCTAACATGGTTTAAAAAATTCTAATCTTAGGTAGATTAGTGATATATTATTATTGATATATTAACTTGGAATAATAAATTTACAGCTAGATGACACCACAAAGGCTGGCTAATTCAGCCTCCTCTCCCCCATTATCAATTATTATAAATGGGTAATGTGAGGCTTACAAAGGTTTAGTGATTGTCCAAGGTCATTTAAGGAGTGGCAGGGCTAGGGTGGGAATATCGAATGTTTTAGTCACCAGAGAAGGAGCTCTCTTGGAATATGCCTTTTAGAATATAGTATCATCTCCACATCATGTTGAGACATTGGAGGGAGAATTTAGGGAGTGATTAATTTTATTGCATTATAAATTTGACAGAAGGAAGAGGCAAGAATCGGCTCTGACATAAAGTAGATGAATATTTTTCCTAAGAGAAGAAACATTTCTTAGTAAGAATGGAATATCTGATTACACTTGCTATTACTTTGGATGGAAGGTTCTCTGATATTTGATGACTAGTCTATATCATGTTTTTAGTAACAAGAAAACATCTAAAAAGGCATGTGTTCTCTAAAAGGACCCCAGCCTACTCTGGCCATTTCCAAGGGTTAGTTACAAAGCAGTTTGGGGGGTGTAATGAGATTTACTTATAGAAAAATTTTGACCACTGAAGTTGACTTCAAAATAAGGATGTTATTTCAGTAACTCTCCACGTAATGTTACTTTATTGAAGGAAAAATGTTCTAGTGAATTTGTACTTTAATATTTTATGGTTCTAAATACTATTTTTATTGGTTTACATATAACTTTATTGACACTTTGACATATTTATCTTACATGAATACAATTTCTATATGATTTAATTACCTTTTTAAAGTTTTATTGAAAACTTCCTGTTTTTGAACATCACAGTAATTTCCAAATATAGCCATGCATCTTTCTATAGTGAGCCTTCAACTGATCTATTCATAGCAACTAACATCACACTGGATTTTCCACACTTAAAATTCCCAACTTTGCAAGGAAAAGGGAGGACTCTTGTCCAATCAGCTTGTAAATCAAGTCAATAAGCATCTATTAAACATTTACTTTGTGCCAGGCATTGTGCTAAACGTTGGACGTAGAAAGGTAAACAACATCTCTGTTCTCAAGGAGCCAGGATGTAATAACCACTGTGTACAAACAAGAAAGATAGGGGATAATCCCTGAGAAAAGACACTTTAGGGAATTTTGCTGAGACTTAAAGGAAGTAAATTGAGAAGTTAGAGATGATGTGAGAATGAGTTGAAGACTTGCAAGACAACTTAAAAAATGGCCAGTCAGGAAATAAATAGACTGTCTCATACAACAGGGAAACCAGTGTCATTGAATTGAGGAGTGTATAAGAAAGCTGGTAATGGAGAAAGAGACCCGTTTATAAAGGGTTTTAAAAGCCAGAGAGAGGATTTTGTATTTTATCCTGGAAATAATAGGAAATCACTGGGAGTTTGTTGGCATGGTCAATCCTGATGTTTAAGAAGACCAATCTGAAAGCTGAGTAGAAGATACCCAATTTGGAGGATTGAGAAGAGATTCAAGCCAGGGAGATGAACATATATAAAATTCTTATAAAATATTTCCTATAAAAATGCAGTCTCTGGTCATGAAGACTCATCACACCTCACTGGCAATGATAGTTTTTAGGGCAATAGAAGAAAAAGACTCAGGAATGGGAGTAGGAGAAGGATGTGGTACAGAAGAGAAAGTAACAGGTACTCATACTTAACTCATTACTTCCTTATTTAAATAAGAGAAGATAATGAGAGCATTTATTCTCCAAGTATTCTGTGGTAAAGAAAAAAAGGTGCTATTGCATTCTCATATATTGTAGTACCTCACAATTTTCACCATTTCCAATACTAGTAAATATATATTTTAACCATGTAGAATTTATTTAATTGATGCATCAATACTTTATAGACTGGTGAAAGCATCAGTGTAAAGACTTCTTTAATTAGTTAAGATAAGAATATCTACATCACTTTTAATCTCATTAGATCCTTGCTTATGTCCTTCTATAAGTATCATATAGAACTCCTACTCAACACACTGAAAAATATCTCTTAATATTTCAGGGGTTCTAATGTAGCAACTAATTAACAAAAATTTACTTCATTCTCAATATGACCGTCCTCACTCTTTTCTTATATGTCTTATTCTTTTGGTAATATTCCATAGACCTCTTATACCAAATATAACTGTTAGGGGTCACCTATAATTTTTATTTTTATTAGATTATACCACATCCTGATTTGGAGCCATATGAGAAAATAATGTTGGGAAAATATTCATGTGTGAGAGAGGCAATGAGTGTCCTGAGATCATTAAAATATTATTCAAACCATCTCCTTTTGATCAATTCCAAGTCCAGTCCACTCACCAGATATAGCATTCATTCAAAGACTGATAATCTTACTCAAGGAGTGGATGGTTCAAATGTGGCATTTAAATTAACATAAAGGATATTTTGTAATTATTAAAAATAAATACCTCACTTTTCTGCACTCTAAATCTTACATATATAATTTATCTAGTCTACATGCAGTTCTGTAAAAGTCATAATCACCTATGTAAAAAATCCTATGCCACTGTCATTTTAATGCATGCCATATATGAATGGAATGAATCATTTTTATTGCTTTCACCTTGTTTTAAATGTCTTTAAAAGAAGGTCTTTTTAAATATTCTACTATTAACTAATAACCTGCATTCTGTCATTTCTGTACTAATTAAATGTGAATCCTAGCTCCTCACTCAGCACAAAGCACTGAACTATTTTTCTCAATCAAGATTTAGACTTGGCATTAAATAAATTGATAACAGAGATAATATATCTAAAATAGTGCATGGTAAAAATGTTCTACTTTGACACTGGGTAACAGGCAACAGAAATATACCCAGCTTTGGAAAAAAACTAAGGAAATAGAAATAAGACCATGGTCAACATGGGTGCAATTAGACGAAAATTTGGAGAGGTTCAAGAAGACTCTATTTTGTTCATACTAAGACAAGATGATAAACTGTCAGCTTAAGAAAATTTCATATTTGGGGTAGTATTTATCCGTTTTGTTAATCAAATTACAATATTTGAATCTAATTATTTTCCTATAGACAAGTCATAATTATTTTCCTGGTCAATTTTGTCCATTTGTGATGGAAGGACATCATTGTACAAAGTGTGTCAGATGGTCACCTTCAAAATAAATAATTCATAAAAATTATTCACTTGTAAAATGATTGCGTTGGCCTGGATGTGTTTCTTCTAGATCTAAGGTCATAGGTTTTCTCAGATGCTTCTCTCACTGATAGATGTGAGAAAAAGTAGATTTTGTATTTCCAAAAAAAATTGACAGAACAAAAACAAGAAAGAAATAATGAAATGAGACATGTAAAGTTAAAGCATGGCCAGCCCCTAGCAATTAGAAACCTTGGCAATACAAGAAGAAATGATTGATACTATACTCACTATTATAGAGTATAAAGCAGACTATTGGAACTCTGCTAGATAACCAGTATTTGACTTATTCCCACGTGTGTACATGCATGCATGTGTGTGAGGGAACTTGAATTTTCTTTACATAGACAATACAGCTACATAACTAACTTTTCAGCTTTTCCACTAGATCAAAAGGACTATTCATGAACTGATTACATAGACATCTTTATAATTGGGAGAACCACAAGATTTTACAAGGAGGTTTATATCTATTCTAAATAAACTTGATCCAATAATCAATAATCATTATTCTTTTCAAGTACTTATTTTTGTAAGACCAGATGAAATCAACCTGAGAATAACCAATTTCCCTTGTCTTGAAAATTATTCATTAAAAAAAATCATTACCTGCCATATTAAAATCAATACTAATCATTGATCCTGTGGCAGAAGAGTGGCAAGGATCAGGAAATTGGTATCAAGTCATTTGTCCAGGGTAACACAGTCAGGAAGGCAATGGGGATTAAGTGACCATCAGGTTGATGATGAACCTCCCCAAACTTAGCTTTGGATCCTTGGGAGGTCCTTGGAAGAAACTAAAGTATCATTCCATGATTTTGTTTTTACTTACAGACACACACACATATATTACATATTAAAATAATCCTATCAGAAGAGGAATAGGTCTGTATTTATGTAGAAACTGAAAGGGTCATAACTTGATGAAACTTTAGTGGTTACTTAGTTTTTTATCTTATGGACTCCTTCCAGCTAACAGATTAAAACGCAACTGAAAAATATTTAACTGAAGAAATAAAAATACAAGACAACATGGATATTGTTAATTTTTGGTTTTCTAAGTTAAATGTTCTACAGAGATGTTTCTATTTGAGATCAACACCACTGATCTAGGCCATATCTTACATTTTCTAGATGAGGATGATGAGATCAAAAGAAGCTAAATGATTATTTTCAAACAAGGATGTGAAACCAGGTTCTCTGACTCCGAATCCATAGTTCATGGAAAAATTGTATTAAAGACAAAATAATTTTTAAAATTTGTTCTCAACTGTGACTATATTAAGTTTTTACAAAATTACAAAGAAGTCAGAATAAGAGCCTTTTTTATTGAAAGCATTAACATATTTTGAACATATTTATTGAAAGCATTAATATATATTTTAGAAAGCATGGGGAAAATCAATGTAGAACTAATTAAATATAATACTATTAAATATTAAAATGGGTAAATTATATGATTAGATTAAATTGGAAAAAGTGTGCTAATACACATCTTGACTAATTACCACATCATAAAAAGTCATCTTTAACCGATTTATTTTTAAATAATTTTTAACTTTTATTTTTACTTTACCTAAATTTCCCCTGCCACTGCCAAAGAGCCAAACCATATAACAAAGAATACAATTTACTTTAACTTTTTCTTCTTTAGTAATTACATTTATTTGTTTGTTTGTTTGTTTATTTATTTATTCATTTTTGCAAATGCCCCAGGCCCTCCTAATACTGCCTGCATCATAGAAGGTATTATCTAGGAAATAGATATGTTCATACAAATTAAATCTGTTATGCTTCCTTCTCTCAGTTCAGTCTTTGGATGTAAAATTTGCAATTTATCCTTCCAGTATTAATTCGGGTTCTGCTAATTTCACTTTTCCCATGTGGTATTTTTCAAGTGTTGTTGTTTGTTTCTTTTTAATAGGCTCATAATCATTTCTTATAGAACAGTGTATTCACGAATATGTTTTACTTTAAAATTTTATTTTTCCCTTACAAATGTTATTTCAGGACTTTCAAAATTGTACTTATTTTTTTAATATCAAGTTGAGAATTTAAAGGACATATTAAAGCGGATGTTCCTTACAATTAATTATACAAGTCAAAGATCTAGATCAGCCCTTCCCAGTTTCAAATAACAATAACAATATCCACAAGAAGAAACCTAGAATTTCAATTTCTATTTCTATTTTCTTGGGAAATCGAAATATAAAAGTGTTCACACATGAAGTCATTTGTCATTACCTTCCTTAGCTTCTAAAAAATATTCTCACAATGATCATTTAGCAGTGTGTTTCAAAGAGCCACAAATGGATGGATAAAACCTTTGGAACTAACCAATCACACAAACTGTCACCGCCTTACATATACACTTAGAATATTGTGCAATGTAAGCATATTACTTGCCCCTCCAATCTGAGGTGCAGAATCAGCAGAAAATATGATGCACTGTGGGAATATACACACTCCTGGGCTTTCCTGCTGGTTCATCCTGGAGACATGGCCAGCTCCCAGCGCCCTGCTTCAGTCTGTCTCAAGCCCCGGATGTTGGCCTAATTACTTCCGGGGCTTCTGTTACTACCTTGCTCTTGCCTGGGTCCCTCCACTTTGCAGGGACACTGCAGATGCGGATGAACGGATGATGGCTCTAACTCTCAAAGGTACTGCCTGGTCTTTATAGCCCAACCTCCACATGTGGACAGATTAGGGAACTGAGAACCCCAATGACGAAGTGACATGCTGAAAGGTGTTAAGCAACAGAGTCGAGGTAAAGCAAGGATTTCTGACTCCAAAGCCAACACAAGGAGGTGTTCCAGGGAGAGACCTTGGAACCTGGAGTCAGGAAAACTTGAATATGAATATTGTTCAGATGCTTACTAGCCCTGGGCAAGTCACTTAAGTGCTCTCAGGCTCATTTTTCTGATCTCAAAAATGAGGATAACAACAGGACCTATTTCAGAGGGTTATTGTGACATGAAGTAGAATAACATGCATTGTAACCTTCATAAAAGAGATCATCTCAGATTCTTCCTCCTGATATTCTATAAAACACACATAGAAACAAGTACACATATGTTTATATGTGCATGGATATGTCATTATATAAGTTGTTAATGTCATTCATTTTTAAAATTTTTTTTTATAACTTTCATCTTGGAATCAATACTGTGTTGGTTCCAAGACAGAAGAGCATTAAGGGCTAGGCAATGGGGTCAAGTGACTTGCACAGGGTCACACAGATGGGAAGTGCCTGAGGCCATATTTGAACCCAGGACCTTGTCTCTTGTCTTGACTATCAATTCACTGAGCCACCCAGCTGCCCCCTGTCATTCAGTTTTTTAAAAACCTAAATGTTATTCTGTAATCTTAGTGTGCAAAATTAGAGAAGCTACTCCCATTCTGAAATTCAAACCCACGGCACACAGGGA
The DNA here is from genome assembly GCF_027887165.1 of Monodelphis domestica. NCBI lineage: Eukaryota > Metazoa > Chordata > Mammalia > Didelphimorphia > Didelphidae > Monodelphis > Monodelphis domestica. The sequence continues at coordinate 193,326,779 of NC_077232.1, forward strand.
TAGAAGGCAGAAGAATCTAATTTCTAATTCCAGCTCGGTCATTAACTATTTTTTTAAATTTTTTAACAAATCTCTTTACTTCTTGTCTGAAAAAAAAAAAAAAAAGATTGGACTAAATGATCTCTAAGGTCACTTGTACCTCTAAAAATCTATATCTCTAGAAAGAAAAATGAATTGAGTCATCATAGATTTAGAACCAGAAGAGACTTTATCTTATTAAGTCTTCATTTGGCATAAGTGACTTCCCCAAAACTTTCCTACATAAGTAAAAAATAACATGATCAGGGAAGCTAGGTAGCCTCCAAGCTGTGTGACCCTGGGCAAGTCACTTAACCCCAATTGCCTAGGCATACTGCTCTTCTTCCTTGGAACTAATACACAGTATTGATTCCAAGATGGAAGGTAATGGTTTAAAAAAATAGCAGAGGCAGAATTCAAACTCTGGCGATCTAAGACCAAATCTATTATAGAAATATAGAATAAGAGATAGAAAATATTTTAGAGCCCCTTAGGGACAAGTAGGTGCCAAAGTGGATTGAAAAACAACCCAGGAATCAAAATGATGTGAGTTCAAATCTGCCTCAAGCATTTATTAGCTCTGTGATTACAGAAAAGTCACATAATCACTCATTATCTGCCTTAGTTTTCTCAACTGTAAAATGAGGTTATTAATAGCATCTATCTGGCAGGATTCTTATGAGGATAAAATAAGATAATTTTTTTAAAAGTTCTTGGGACAGTGCTTTGCTTATAGGAGGCACTCTAATAAATGCTAGTTCCCTCTAATCCCATCTTGAGTCACCCCTTGTGAGGAAACAAGTTTAGGAAGTTAGAAAGGGTGATGATTTGAAATTTATCCACCCATGGTTTCAAATACTGGCTTTGCCACTTAAAGGTATCCATCTTGTATAAATCATTATATAAGTCAGTTTCTTCCTCTGTAAAATTGTTCCTATCCTGAAAGTGACGAATTTTTAAACATCAGAAATAGGCTTTGAATCCATTTCTCCTGATTCTACAGTTAGGGATCTTTCCAATGTGACACACTCCAAAACAACATCTCCACTTTTCCAAAAAATAAAGGGGAATAAGTTTAGTAAAAACAGAAACACTTAAAAAATTTATGAGGGGAATAAAAGACCTTTCAGGTTTTGTTTCTACTTGGTTATACTTTCTTCTGTAGAAGGAAAAAAAATCAAGTATATGTTTTTAAAAAGCTAAAGTCAAATATGCTCATGATAAACTAGGAGGAATGACCACCCAATCTGGATTTGAGTATTCCCATGTAAAATATAAGGGACACTATTTGTATGGCATCTAGCAAGTAGGTGGTCTGCTAACGTGAAAGATCCCAGCTGACATAATGTTCACAAGTATACTTGTGAGAGTTAGGAAAATGGAATCCCATGCAGAAAAACACAATTCTATCCAAATGCCTCATTTTATACTGTTGAATTCAATGAGCAATTATTAATCACCTATTATGTACAGAACAAAAATCCTTCTTTTTTCTGAAATAAAATAGTTCAGTCTACATAGCCAAAAAGATTGGACATATAGGAAAAAACATTCGATCTTAAAATAGATGTGTAAACATATGGATGGGTAAAAGCTCTCTTTTTTCTCTTTCCTTTTTTTTCCTTTTTTTTAAATGGAAGCACTAAACATAGCTTTGAATATGGGTTTGTGCATCTTATGTCAGCAGAAAAGCATACCAGGACAATGTTGTCATTCATAAATATAACATCAAAATTAAGGGCTATTATATTCTGGGTTTCTACAAACTATTCAGTAAAATCGTAAGTCATCAAAGCTATTTCAATGGTCTTTGAATTTTAAACTTGATAACTTACTTGCATATGTCATCTTCTGGGTCTTCCAGCCCAAATCTTTCATCAAAAGTCAGCTGTATCCACATATTTTCTTCTGCTGTTACTAATCTCCATACTAGAACTGTGTTTCTAGGGTAGGTATGAGGGAACTTGGGGCTGTGAATACTTCCATTCGTGTTCACTGTAATAATCCTCTCATGCTGGGGATCTTGTACTCCTAAAGTAAAGATAAAACACACAAAGACACATTCGGGTGATTTATCCAAAATCCTGGGAGACAGCATGAGCTTTAATGTGTGCTATTGGACTTAGCATCCAATAATTTCTTCCTCACTCACCACCTGGGCAAATCCATTTTCCCTGCTCTAGGATTCCACTTCCTCAGCTATAATTGGAGACAGTTAGGCTAGATGACCTCTAAAATCCTTTCCATCACTAAGGCTATTTTCAAATAATCCATGAACCTTTTGAAAAACTCTTCATTTTAATTTTTCAGAGAATGCAGTAGGTCATGACTCACAGTCATATAAAATCACCAGAAGACAAATGTCAAAAATAAAAGACTTGTGGCTAAGGGAAGGGGGAGGTAAGGAAAAGAATATAATTTTTGTAACCAAGAAATAATGTTCTAAATTGACTAATTAAATAAAAATTTCAAAAAATAAAATAAAATGCAAATTGCTAATAGAAAAAAAAAGATAGAAGACTTGATGGTTCAATAGCTCTCTTACCAAATGAAGATATCATTCTTTCATACACCAATAGATTCTTCAATTGGCATAGTAAAATACAGTTATGACTCAAAAGTCAGGCACTATAAATTAATTTTTTGACCCAGACATGATTACATCAGTGCAAGATTCCTAGTATTTTGATTTCCTCCACTTGTTGGTAACATACTTTTAAGGTATTCACTTCCCTAAAAATTTAAGTGATTCACCCATGATGATCCAGCTACTATGACAAAGAGACGGGGCTTGAAGCCAGGTTTCCCTGTCTCAAAGCCTTGTCCTCTATATCTATAACACCCTGCCTGGCATGTCAGAAGATATGTCAGAAGGCATCAAATCTATTCCTCATTTTGCAAATGGGGAAACTGAGACCTGACAAGGTTAAATAATATGGCCCAAATCACACAGGTTGCAACCATTGAAAGATAGTACTTGAAACTAAGTCTTCCAGCTAAAGAGTCAGTATTCCTTTCCACACCCTAACATACTGCCTCCTCAAGCTTCTAGGTGTTTTACAACATTTTAACTTTGTTGGTCAGCTACAAAATATGTAATTACTTGATGCACACTATTAAAATTGTGTCCATGTGTCATAAACGTCTAGACACACAAAGATAAGTATACATGTACTATCTCTCATCTCACGTTGGCATGCATATCATAGACCAAGATGTTTGGGAATATTATCCAACCCCTTATTCACATCAAAAATATAATTTTTCATCTGAAATGTGACTATTTGTTCCATCAGTCTTTGACTTGGAAGTCACCATTAGTTCTGAATAACATTAACATTCAGGACCTCCTTATCTTAGCTATAATACACTGGGATGGCTAGCAAATTAGACTAAGAAAATCCTTGAATTTTAGTCAACTTTAAATTTCCATGGATGCCATAGCATACTTATTTCCTCTAGAACATCCTGTGTACTTCTAGTGTTTAATAAACCACCTCATTAAACCAAAGGGAGAAAAAAAATCAGATTAATTTTGATTTAATAAATCTTGATTAATTATAATGAAGCCTTTGAAATGTTGTGAGGTATTTTTGTGAGGGGAAGGGAGTATATTTCAAAAACTATTCTAATATTTAATGGATTGAAAACCAAACCAGTTTACAATATGTATTAAATTTATATAATTGTTAGTAAAGAATTTCCTAAATATGGCAAAATTATAATTTCAAAGCAAATAACTACTTTATTCTCCTTGTAGCCTAATGTACTCAATGACACTAATGTAGGCAACTTCTGAGGCATATTAAGGCCTTCTTGGTATTGGGTTATTGATCTATTATTCAAAAGTGATTATATATGAAGTCACAATTTCTGGGGCCTCAGTTTCCCCATGATGAAATGGAAAATTTGACTAGGTTATATCTAATAGTGTTTCAAGCTCTAAAAAATGTTGATGGTTGTTTTTTTTGTGTGTGTGTGTTTTTTTTGTTTTTAATAAAAACCTTACCTTGCATCTTGGAATCAATACTGTGTATTGGTTCCAAGGCAGAAGAGTTGTAAGGGCTAGGCAATGAGGGTTAAGTGACTTGCCCAAAGTCACACAGCTGAGAAGTGTCTGAGGCCAGATTTGAACCTAGTACCTCCCATCTCTAGGGCTGGCTCTCAATCTACTGAATGACCCAGCTGTCCCCCAAAATGTTGATGGTTTTGCTACATTAGGTAAATAATATCTTAAAGAATAAATACATTTATTCATTTACCACCAAAGAAAAATTTAAACATTAGAAAATATATAGAGTTATTCTCAGATTTTTTCACCCATTCCCAAAAACAAAATATATTAAGACAAAGGGCATTATAAGTATTTTAAATTTAAACTGTCTAATCTCAAAAGGACATCTTTTCAAAATGATATGTATCTCACATTCCATCCCCATACCGCAATCAAAATAAAATTACTGGAGAAATTTAGTATTATGGAACATACCTCTATAGAACACATTCCAATAATCTAAATATTTCAGAAAATAAGGCTAAAGAGTTAAGCAAATATTCTCATCACAACAACTAATGAACTATTTTTCAGAACAATACCCCCTCCCAATGTGCCCTGGCCAGATTTTATATGATTTTGTTTTTAGGGTTTTGTTTTCCAGCTATAATGAATACCTTAATGCCTATGTCTCTCTATTTACAAACACAGCAATGTTTACTCTTTCACCTACACTCTACTAAATTGCAGTGTTATTAAAGGCTCTCAATTCTATTTTTGTATCTTGAGTTAAAGGTTGATGGCTGGAATGCATATACTTAAATGGTGTTTACTATATCCTTTTTCTTTCTAATTCTGAATCCATTAGACTGTAATTAAATGTAATTTAAAGGCAGAAAATCCATGTCTTATTTGTGGTAAAGGAATTGTAAATGTTCTCTAAAGTTGGATTGCTATTCACAAAAGATTCATGCAAAATGCTCTGTGGGTTTTGCAAGGACACACATATGATTTGCAGATGACTGTCAAAGTCTCATGTGTAACCCAAACTATGAATGTAATAAAAAAATAAAATAAAAAGGATGGGAGAGAGGTGGTGGTGTGGTAAGAGGCAAATTGGGACAAAGTTTAGTAGTATATTGAATGACACTGTGATCTTTTACTTAAATTTTTATTAACTTAAGCACCAACTTTTTAATATAATTGAACTTCTAGAAAAGGGGACATACTTTAATTACTTAATTGTACTATTCTTTTGTTGATCCTAAAGAAATTGCTCAAAAACAGGACCAGTATATTAAAGCAGGTCTTGTTTGTGCTAGTTAGCTCATTATATTATCTAATCCTATAGAGATTTCTTCAGTTAATGGAATGGCACACACACATTTAGCATGACAAACTAAAATATATATTCTAAAAGACTTTTTCTTCCTCCATTGTGCATATTTGTCATAGGGATCACAACACCCTCTTCACGGGGGACTGCATAAATGTCATAGGGTTTGTATCATTGTCAAAAAAAAAAATCCAAAACTTAATGAACTGTTTGAAGAGGATGCCATGAAGATGGCTAATCAGAAGATCCAGAATGAACTTTGGAACATGATTGATTGAACTGTGGAGGATTGAACATATTTATTCTGAATTTAAATTCTTATGCCAAAGGGGACTGCCTCCTAATTGGCTTATTGTCAATATGCCTAGCAAACATCAGTTTGCTCTCTCTCTCTCTTTCATTTCCCTCTTATCTTTAGCTATTGTAGTTTCTGATTATGTAAAATGATTCATTGAGGAGACTAGTCTCCTAAAGAATCACAGGGGGGAAGGTGAAAGGGAATTCTTTGTTCTCTTTGTCTATTCTGAGTTTACACTTGTGAAAAGGGAATCCTTGATTCTTTTTGCCCCTTTGGTTACCAATAACTTAACTATCCCTACTTAGTATGTCATTAGTCTGAAGACAGGATTAACTTTCCTTTGTTTACCTTTTAAATAGAATCAATAAAAGATTGAACACCCTACTTAGTGCTAGGTGAGAAGCCAGCAAGATAATTGGAGAGCTCCACCCTTTTTTTAACTCAATCAGTCAGAAACTTGTGAATTCTTTTAAGAATTCATACAAGAGTTTATACCCTCAGAACCTGTTCAATCAGGAAACTGAACCTTTTTGATGAGAAATTGGCTTTCATATTGTGAGAATTGGATCCCACAGACACTGCCCCCTGGGTAGTGCTAGACAATTTGGAAATTGTGATTGGTCCCTGTGAAGAGGGGAGGAGACAAGAAGTCACCATAAAAGCAAGCCCAAACTCCGTCAGAGCAGATGGCCTTTAAGAAGATAATCTGAAGAGATTGTCTTCTGGAGATAGTCTTCTAACTCAGGAGCTTTGCTGGAGTCTGCTGCTTGGATTGTGGGCTTGAAGCTAGGCTTCAACTTAGTCTCTGACTCCTGGACTACTTCATTGGGTGAGTGAAAGGCTGACTCCTTTCCTTTCCTGACTTACTTTCCTGGTTTCCTAAGAGACTAGCTTCCATCATAGAGGCAGCCATGTGGTTACTCACCACCAGCCTTCCTGGTTGAGAGCTAATTAATCTCTGCTTAGATTAAACAGACCCAGGGAAAAACATTTAAGTTGATAGGATAGCTAATTTTTCTAACCTCCTTCACATTTCTCTACTCTATTGTTTCCCCTCTATTTTGGAAAATAAATTTCTGACTCAAGCTATAATGATTTTGGTGACCATGTTATTTCATATATAATTTAAGTCCAACCATTAAATTTAACCTTTACAAATGTTCCATTTCTCCTTTTTGTATTGCCAAGTCTTGAGAAGATGAACAGAAATTACAAGACTAGATAGTAGAGGTATTTTTGAATAGTGAAATGACAATAAAGCAGTCAGTCAGAATGGAGGAAGAAAATTGTGGATGTAAAATGATTTGAAGTTGAATATGAGTTAACAGTGACAAGAGTTAACATGATTATAACCTCCTACAATGAAGAGAGAAGGCAAGTGTCTCACTCTTTCCGTGCTGTCAAAGTACATTTGGGGAATATTGTCATCCATTTTGAGTACTATTATCTTGGGAAAATCATTGATAAATGCTTGTTCAATGAAATGTAACCAGGATGGCCAAAGTCCCCAAGTCGAATCAATATGAAAATCATTTAAAGGAACTGAGAAGGTATAGTCTGGAGAGAAGATGATCAGCTAAAATCCCACCTTCTACAATACTCCTTAGTGTACACATAGTCTAATAGGAGAAAGAACATGTGTACAAAGGACATACATTCACATCTTCTCTCTTCTTTCTCTCCTCTCCTTTCCACTATCTCTCCTCTATTTTATTGTCCTCTCTCTCTCTCTCTCTCTCTCTCTCTCTCTCTCTCTCTCTCTCATCTTCAGCAACAACAGTATCTGATTATTGGGATTCAAAATTCTTCTAAGCAGATCAATCTTCCAATAACACTTCTTCCAACAGTTTAAAGCAGTGTAAAACAACATATTTTAGGTTTTCCCTGCTTTCTCATTTCATCAAAGCCTAGGATCACAGATTTAGAAAAGGGATCTTAGACCTCATCTATTCTGTTATTTTAGGGGTATGAAAACTGGAGGTAGAAATGTACTTCACAAAATATTTCTCCAAATTACACAGGTAAATTCAGAAATTGAAATTGAATCTGATTTCAAATTTAACTCTCTGGCAAATGAACCATGCTATCTCTCTAATTTAAATTCACCATCTCACTTAATGGTGTTACACAAATTTACAAATGTTTTTGGTTATAAGCATAAAGTCTTATTTCTAAAAAAAACTATTTTGCATTAACACAATTATAAAAAAATGTCCAATATGCACTTTCAGATTTAAATTCCTTATTTTAAAATTATTTTACTTACTTTGACACACTTAAAAGGGAAGCAAGCCAGGACTTTGATCCAACAATACCACTACTGGGTCTGTATCCCAAAGAAGTCAAAGATAGAAGAAAAAGGATATTTTTTACCACAAACATATTTTATAGCAGCACCTTTTGTTGTGGTAAGGAATTGGAAACTGAGGGGATATCGATCAGTTGGAGAATGGCTGAAGAAGTTCTGGTATATGGTTGTAATAGAATACAACTACATGATGAAACATGATGTAAAGGATGAGGTTTTAAAAATCCTGGAAAGTTTTATAAGAAGTGATGCAAAGTGAAGTGAGCAGAACACTGTATATAGTACAGAAATATATAATGAACAATGATGAAAGATTAAACTATTATCAGCAATAGAAGGTTCAAAGATAACCTCAAAGGACTCATGATGAAAAATCTTTTCTATATCAAAAAAAGGGACTGTTGGAATCAGCCTGCAGCTCAAAGCATGTTATTTTTCACTTCATTTTCTTCGTGACTCTTTTATTCTGTGTGTAATATGTATCTTCTTTCACTGCATGAGGAATATAAAAATATATATTCTATAACAGCACTGGTATAATATATCAGATTATTTATCACAACAGCAGAAGGGAAGTGAGAAAAGGAGAGAATATGAATTTCAAAGTCAGATAACAATCGTTAACAATTGTTTCTAACTATAATTGAAAATAATAGCAACAAAAAAGGTAGGGCAATGGAAAAATGCTAGACTAAGAAAAGGGACACCTGGCTCCTTGCTTCTGGTCCCATTTCTTCCTTTAATTCATTGAATAACCTTTGGAAATTCATTTGAAAAACTTTCTGCCTCAGTTTACTTTTCTGCAAAACAGTAATAATATATCTAGCCAACCTAGCTTGGGTTTTGGTCTTCATGCCAAGTCCTGTGGGATGTAGCATACTATGACTCCCCCAATATCTTTGTAATCATAGTAAACAAGACAACATTTTTCATATAGAAAAAAAATAAATTATATATTCTAATTATATATTTATTATATTAAGAATAGTATAATAAATATATAATTATATATATATTATAGATTCTAATTATATAGATTCTAAGATTCTGAATTAGGTTTTTTTCTTAAGTGATTTTATTCTCATTTGGCAAAAGTTCATTTGAAATGATAATAAAGCAATATGTTTTTAGTCTTCTTCTGACAGTGAGTAAGATTCTTTATGAGCATGTCTAGGCATGCCTGAGCAAGATCTCAGTAAAAGCAGAGACTAGCGAAACACTTTTGGTGCTGAAAATACCTCCAGAAAATAGCAAAGTCATAAAAGCACTGCCAAGATTTGGTTAAATATGCCTTAAGGCAGGGGTCCCCAAACTTTTTACACAGGGGTCCAGTTCACTGTCCCTTAGACTGTTGGAGGGCCAGACTATCCAAAAAAAAAAAACTATGAAAAAATCTGTATACCACTGTCTGGAATAGTGGAGGCTGCGGAACTGGCTGTCTGTCACATCTTGCACTGGCCCATCACCTCCACCACTATACCAGGCAGCAGTATACACAGTGCAGAATCCCCTCCCCAGACTGCCCCTCACTATGCTGATATCTTCCATTGTGCAGCCACATAATGCTTTGCACAGTACCTCGTTCTCTTTCAGTTACTCTCAGAACAAGGCATCACACAAAGGATTGTCACCGGAAGTAGTACTGTATGTGAGCAATGCGGTGCTTTGTGGCACTGCCACATACAGTGCTCCTCTCACTGACTACCAATGAAAGAGGTGCCACTTCCGGAAGTGCAGTGGGGGCTGGATAAATGGCCTCGGGGAATTGCATGTGGCCTGCAGGCCTTAGTTTGGGGACCCCTGCCTTAAGACCCCTACCATACTATAATGTCATGTAATTTCATTCTTTGGTTATTTGGCAAAAAACTGGTTGAAACTATAATTTGCTCTTCCTGAGAATAAATTATGCCTGAGAAATATAAAATATTTTATTTCAATTTGACAAACAACTTAACTCTCAATTATGTAAAGTATATTAGATATCTTTAAGTTTCAGAATTCAAAATTTAAAATTAAATGATTCTAGGTAGGAAGGTACAGTTGCAAATAGACATAATAGTGTCCAGATACAACTACTATTTAAAATTATTTACAGGTGTGTCTTGCAATAGAAACAACAAAACAACTCAAAAAGAAACTTAGAAAGCAAATAAAAGTTGTTAGAATGTTTAATCATATTACACAACAATTCTATTTGATATCCTACCAATGATTTTCTTCAATTTTGAATTAATTTAACTCATTTCATATATGATATAATTCACAAAGCAATATTGATATATATATTTTAAAATACGTAATTATAGAAGAAACTTTAAAGTGTAGCAAATGACCAATTTTAAACAACATGCTATGAAACTTTGCTTAAATTCATAAGTAAATTGTGAAAGTAATAATAACTGATGAAAAGAGGATCTAGTCTCAAAAATATTTCAGCCTCTTTTTATGGATGTCCATTATCACATTTATTTTGTCATTTTTTAAAAGAGAATCTTTCAACTTACTTTTACAATAATTCATGACATTCTTATAACACTAAAGTGTCACATGAATGCCAAATATAGTTGATAGTATGTAAATACTTTTTATGATGACCAAATTCAAAACTAACATCTCTTTTAAGAGGCTGGAATGTCAGGTCAATAAAAGAAACCAAAGAAGTTTACTCAAATCAATCTAAATTCCTCATTTTTCTGTAGATAAGACAAGACATGGAAATATTCTTCACCCATTTTGTAACTATTTAAAATCTTTAAAGAAAAATACTTGAAATAATTGTGTATGCATGTATATATATACATATATATATATATACATGCATACACAGAGAGAGTCAATGAATTGTCATGGGTTAGTCAGGAAGACAGATTGAAGTCCTGACTCTAACACATAACATATCAGAACCCAATGGAAAATCACTGGAAGAGGGAAGTTTCTATACCCAGAATTCCTAACACCAATGAAATTTCAGATCCAAACTCAACCTGAGAATGAATTATACCTGATAAATGTAAAATATCTTATTTAAATTTGACAATTTAACTCTCCACTATGTAAAATCATATTAGATGTCTAAGTTCCAGAATTCAAAATTATCATAAAAATAATATGCAAGCACACACTAATGACATATTGAATAAAGACCCAGAAAAAGAAAGAATTTAGAAATTGCGGAATAACTTAAAAATATCTTCTTTTTATTAAAAAAAAAAAAAACCTCTCTTTCTGTTTCAGAATTCATAAGAAGTGTTGGTTCTGAGGCAGAAGATCAATGAGAGTTAGGCAACTACAGTTAAGAGTCTTGCCAAAGTTCACATAGCTCAGAAGTAACAGGTCACATTTTAACCTTGGACCTCCAGTCTCCATGCCTGCCCCCCAATGACCACAACCACATCATAATTTTTCTTTTAAAGACAGCATGAAGTCATGGATAGATCACTGGCTTTGTAACTAGGAAGACCTGATGGAGTTCACATATTCCCTGGGTGATGCCGTGAGGAAAGGAAACAAGACTGACAGTTGGTGGGGGAAGGGGCACCTGGGAGTGGCAGTTGGGTCTTGTGAGTAGCACTTCCTTCCTGCCAGGTTTTACTTCTTTCCTGGTGTTGGAGGAGGGAGGAGCTTGTTCAGCCCAGTCTGGAATGGCTTGCCTCTTCTTGGTTCAGCCCAAAGATTCAGGCCCAATCACTTCTGAAAGTTAGAACTATTCTTGATTGCTTTCTGCCTACTGCTAAGATTCTGAAATTGACAAAACTAGCACAAAGGGAGTGGGAGAAACCCGCCACCAGCAGGTGGGCCCTGGCCTCAGCTCCAAAAGCTGAGGAAAAATCTCCAATCCCAACTGGTTATTAAACTTTATATTATTTGAATTCACAGTCAGTTAAGTGGACTATCTTTCTGGGGCATAGAGGGAGCTGAACATCAGTTCAGTCTTTCAAGACAAACAGTCCTTATCAGACCCCTGCTGCTTCCTCTCGGCAGGGGGTATCTCTCTCCTTTGCCTCACCAAGCAATATTCCCTCTCTCCCCTCAACTCCTTCATACCCTGCTACAAACCTCCCATTATCCCCTGGTTTTTCATATCCTCCCCATCTCTCCCAATAAATATTACAGTTTGGAAAATCACTTAACCAACCTCTCAGCAGCTCACTAAGATTATAAATTGTACACAAGGTGCCAGGCTACTCTGGTAGAAGTTCTATATACCAATGAAATCTCAGCTACAGACCTTATCACATACACACACATGTCCTTATAAAAGCAAATATTATTTAAATTATATTCTTTTTAATCCCACCCTTAATCTACTCCTTCCCACTTGAGTGATGTTTAAGAATCATGGATCTTTTCCAGAGAAAGAACTGTGGGAGTAGAAACATGGAAGAAAAACAACTTCTTGATCACATGGGTCAATAGGCATATGATCACTGTAAATGATCACTCTAGTGCAAATATCAATAATATGAAAATAGGTCTTGATCAATGACACATGTAAAACCCAGTGGAATTGCTCATTGGCTACCGGGGGGTGGGGGTGGGGAGACCATGAATCATGTAACCATGGAAAAATATTCTAAATTAATTAGTTAAATAAAAATTTTCAATGAAAAAAATGAAAAAAAAAGAATCGTGGATATTCACAAATTCTTCGTATTGAGCAACTATCACCATCTAAATTGCAGACAGGTGCAAATCTGCACCTGGTAATAGGAATTTTCCTAATCTGGCATTGTTTGTATCAATGAAATCACAGTTCAATCAAAAAAATAAAACAAAAGTATTATTTCTATCCCTTGCTTGGTTATTCACATAACTTGCATTTTTGTAGCAATATTTTCAAACTCTAACTAAAACATAGGATTTTCCTAAAGCTACTGATTGTTGTTCATCATAAAACAGTGAATTTGTGAAAAGTGATCCACAAATTTCTGATATAATAATAATATAATGCCTAGGATTTACATGTTTCCTACAATGTATACTATAGTATGATCTTGCAGGTAATAAACACCATATGGTTTTCTGTTCCTATTCTACAGGTAAATAAAATAAATATGTGAAGTTTCTTACTAAATAAAAGTATTAATAAAATTTAAGATTTTTTCTTAAAAAAGATCATGGTAGGAAACGCTAATTTTCTCAAAATAAAAAGAATTGTCATATAGTCTACAAGATCTATTTATGCAGTCAGAAATATGCAGTACATTAAATTGTGTTTATTTGTTCCCTCAGATTTGTTTTGATTTGATTTGACTCAGGTTGGTTTTGCCTCAACACATATTGTTTTAACTACCTGTATGCTTGATAATGAAACTGACAAAGGGAAAACACATGGACAGTACAAGTCTATTTCTCTTTAGAATCAAGATGAATTAGGTCACAGTTTAAGAAAATTCAGCAGCAACCAGTTTGAAGTCAGTAGCCTTAAAGTCTAAAACAAAAGGAGGGAGATGAGAGCCTTTTGAACAAGAGGGATAGTAAGAAAAGGACTTTCAGGTTGGAGATCTGGTTTACAATGTGGATTAAGCTTGGAATAAGCTAGAGAGTCAAGGGAAATTCCATTTATAGTAGTGAAGCTTTCCCCCTACTCCCAGCAGAGTTTTATTATTCACTTTGAGGAAAGAATGTCTTCATTTTCAGTTTGTCGGAATTAGTTCTGCAGCCACAAAAGCTCTCTATTGCCTTTTATATATTTGAATTGCTTATATGAGTAAAATCTAACAGATCAGCAAATGGAGTAACTAGAAACATGACCTTCCCTGAAATGGAAGAGGCCATTCACATGGTTCTTGTCCTCACAGATTTTCATCAAAGAAATCTAATATTGTTATTGAGATAATTATCCCCACATTTACTTCTTCTAGGAATGGGTCTATCATTTTCCTGAGATACTGAGAAAGATGGAATGTTATCCTTGTATAGATATGGACTAAGGAGAAGAAAGTTAAAACTGTTCATAACTTTATTGTAGTTCTTTTTTAATGGAAATAACCTAAATGATATTATCTGAAGAGTATAAAACCAGTCACTTATTACATGCTGTCATTCCCAAAAATAGCCCTGACACTCCAACAGGGAGCTTTATAAACTACGAAATCTTTAGTATATCTGTGGTATATCTAAATTTGAATACGTGGTTTTACACTTTTTGTGTAACTTAGATTAATGCAAATTTTAGTAATATTTTGCTTTAATATTACAGAAGCCAAAACTCCATTACATAATAAATCATCAATGGTGTTCCTATTTTGGCTGATTAAAAGTGATATGGATGTATGACTCTGAACAAGTCATTTAATCCCAACTGACTAGCCTTTACCACTCTTCTGCCTTGAAACTGATAATTGTATTGATTCTTAGATAGAAGGTAAAGATTAAAATAAGATAAAATAGAAATCAATCATTGGCACTAATAAAGAGTTCTCACTCATACACATGTATATATGAATTAAAGATACTACTTTTGCTTCTTACTAGCACATACATTTGTCAAAAAACACCCCGCACTTCCTAAATTGACTTCAAATAGAAATTATTTTGAAAAATGAATCAAGTACATCATCAAAAGAAAACCTGGAGCCCTAAAACTAGAAAGCAAGACTAAAAAGCATAAAGGATGATGTCATCCTTCTTTGAAATAAAAGATTTTGAATATCTCTAAAACATTCATCAAAAGTATTTGCAAGAAAAAGGCAAGTTATTTTGAAGTCTGAGTTCTAGAGATTCCAATGATAAGATAAAAATTACTGATAGTTATATTGACTGTTGTTTGAACTAATATTAATTGGGAAAAAATTGAAAGTACTAGTGTTTAAAAATTAATTATATAAGAATTTGTTCAAGATCAGCCTCTTCAACTTCATTAAAGTTCTAATTATATTGACATATCATTTTTTAGTTCACATGCTAATTCTCTCTGTGAAGAAGAGTGACTCCATACCATCCATTATGTGAAGGTGGATTTTTTAAATCAAATTTTTAATTTCAAAATAAATTTAAAAGGCTTTGCTTACCTTTTAAATGTTCTTTCTTCTATTTTCTATGCCAGTCCAGATGCTTGGGTATAGTTCCTCCCTGCCAGTAGATGGAGATAGTACAATTGAGACTTTTGGTGACCTCAGATCCTAGTTTAGGTGGTTCAGAATCCTCATTTCAGACTTTGGAAATAGCCAATTGGAATTATCAAAATGACATGATTAACTGCACAAAAAGTGATTAACTGAATCGAATTAATTTTATCATTTTTTTGAGTAATCATTTAGGGAGGGGGAGTCTTGGCTGGCATAGAAAAAAAAATCAAGAAAGAGCATTAGTTTGCAGAATATGTTCCTTATTGCTTCAGTCTTCCCAGATTCTTGTTCCTCCCAACTACCCAACCGTCTAGTCCCAAAACAGTACTTAAACAATAGGTGAGATGATGGCTAAACTTTGTTTTCTACTTTAGCTCACTGTTGTATGTCATTTTCCTGTAGTTCTGTGATACTCTCAGTTGTGTTCCATATTCAGTCAGGAAAATTAAACAACAACACCACCACCAACAACAACAACTAATTTCTTCTTCCAACTAGTAAGTCAAGGGGGTTGTGGAGACTTTTAGAACTCAATTTTCATGGATATCTCTGGCTTTTCAAACCCACACCTATCATCATTCTTCAAAAGAATATATTCTCCACAAAGCATACAAAGTAGAAGTTCAGAAACTCCATGCCTGTACATTTTACCAAAAAGGAATTGAATCTTCTGAAGATGGGAAAACCCCATCTATTTTTGCTCTGATTAAAATAAATATAGACAGTGTCCCAAGTCAAGAGGGCTGATATTTTCTTCACTGATGACTTAAGCACTTCAGGTCAATTTACTTGACGTTTACATTATTCTGATTAGCACAGACTCCTCTGCTGTTTTTGAGAAAGGAAAAACTCACAAAATAAAACACTTAAGATTCATGCTTCTGACATTTTCCAAAAAGGTAAAGGAAGCCTAGATAATTAATACTCAACAGTGGTGATGATGATAGTAGACAATGTTGTTAATAATATGAACATTCAAAAACTGATGATTTATGTAATTATTGGAGAAACTTTCTTATTCAAATAATATGACTAATTTTTTTCTTTAGAAAAAATAATCTACCAACTTCCTTAATTTGTATGCATATTTATTTGTAGATACCAATCCCTTGTCCTTACCAGCATACAAATTTATAATTTTTAAATATCTTCAAATCATTGGACCAATTCCCTTGTTTTCAACCATGGCAATTGATAGGAAAATAAACTTACACACTGAATCAAAGAAGAAAAATAGTTTTGTTCAAGAAATTATACGATTGAAATAGTGAAGTAAAATTAGATTCATTTGAATATATGAAATCTATCCTATCCACAGGCTTTCCAATGTATAAGTCAAAGATAACTTTATGTTATATTTAGGTAAATTCCAATCTAATGTCTCATGTTTTCCCCTCACTTCTAGTCTACAAATACTTTAATATCTTATGACCCCTAAATTCCTTAAGGATAGGAGATATTTTGTTTATGTCTTTGAATACTAATACCTAACAAACATGATATTGTCAGGCATATTGGGATTCTTAATATATGATTAATTTAATTTGTTTAATCTAACTCAGAGATCTCCTAGCAGAAAGGCATGTATCACCTTTAATAGATGTTCTTTATGAGATATTTCCATTAAAAAGTCAAGAATCCTGAAGAAAAAATTTTAATGATGTTGATTAGCAGACATATTGTCTCTAAAAAGACCCATAATTGAATACTATCCTAGTGAATTCTGACTTAACCTACCAAGATATTATACCAAACTTTTCTTGATAATTGTCTTCTAATCTATCCATTAGATTTGTAATTAGTTCTGTAAAGTCAAACAATTACTCAGTTGTTTTTTTCAAAATACCAATAATTGTTTTTGGTGCTTACTCTCTAGTAAAAGCTTACAAAGTTTACAATAGGTTTGCTAGTAGGCATTCTGCAAACTCTAAGAACAGTTAGGAAACTTTGTGAGATGCTTAGATTCTTTTGTATCTGTGAACGTTTTGCTTATTCCATCGCTACACTGTTGAAATGGACTGATGACAAGTAGGGTCAAAATCAAGTCTGTTTCTAATTTGAAACTTGCTGATTTGTGTAAACCACTTAAGAGTCACTCAATTTACATGAAATTTGTAGAAAACTGGAAATTAAGATATCTTATGATTTTTAAAAAATGATTAAAGATGACTTGGCTTTCAAAATCAGTGAAAGAGAAGGTGGTACTGAAATGCTTACAAAAAGATGTCAGGTTTGTGAGGCTCTATTTTCAAGTAAGAATCTTGATTTGGTGGACCCAAAGGGTGATGCTGAATTGATTCCTAAAAAACAGCTCTGAAGATCATTGCCTAAAGTAGACTTAATTAGGAATATTTATGTGATATGAAAACAGCATCCTAAAATTTATTTCTATGTTATATGGGCACCAGTAACTCTAAGACCCTTGACAGAAATTGCTGTAATATATTTCACAAGAACTCTATAATAAAGCTTCAGACAACCTTCTATTTGTCTCTGAGCAACATCAAGTTCTGTGATGAGAATCCTACTCTGTTTTTTATGACCAAAAGCCAACTTGAAAAAATTAGTTTAAAAACAAAAGTCCCTCCCAGAGTCAGCTTGGCATAGACATTCTGATTTTGGTTGGACTAGTTACTTGTTGACAACTGAGTATACAAGAGATCTTTCAGAATAAGATGGTTGAAAGAAAGTAGAATTATTTTGGAAAACATCTGGCAGCATTGTGGCATGATTAAATACTGGGTAAAAATGAAAATGTTTTCCCAGAATGGAAAAAAAAGAAAACAAAACTAGGATGCATATATCCTCAAACACATCCAAGCTTGTGATTAGAACAATCTATTCTCTTTAATATATTCCCTATGCCTTTCAACTTGCCCTCTAATCTGAAAATGACTATTTACCTCTTTAAACAATAGATGTCTTGATGCTTTAATATTCTGGGAGCCTTTCAATGAAAAAAAAATGTAAAAAACAGTCTGTACAGTTTACAAAGAATTGTATCCCCAAAACACAAAACAATAGGATTATCAATTATAACAAGTCACATAATAAAAGATAGGATATAGAAAATTAGAAAATGGGACGTTTATATGTTGGAATATTTGGGGACAGATGCTTTTCAATCTTTTGTTTTGTCTCATGTACAGAGCTATGGTTTTATTTGTGTAAGATTCTTTTAATGTAGCAGTTCTTTCTGATGTAGCCTGGCAAACCACCTACAATTTTATATTCTTAGTTGCAGGGGCACTAAGGAGTTACTGACATACCTGAAAATGTTTGAACTCTGTTCTTTTCTGACTCCTAAACTTATAATCTAGAGTTTACAGTCTGTCATTCAACTGAAAACAGTAAATAAGAGTCAATCTATTGAATTATATTTATGCTTCTGCTTTTTTTTTAAGCTCCTAATACTTTTATAAGGTTTTCTATCCTGGAGAACTTTTAAAAGCCTCAAGGGCTTTAGAAACACTTCAGTCTCTAGAGAAGGTGAATAAAACTTTAATTTAAAAGAATTACAAGGGGATGAAATTTCTAGAATATTAATATATTCCCTTCTTTCAAAACTTCTTGAATATATTTTGAAGATATTAGCTACTTCTTACCTTTGAAAAGTATGATTTCAGAAACAATTAAAACCATTTTTGATTAAACAAGATTCTGAAAAGTATATTCATGATTATGAATTATAGGAAACTAAGATGAATCTGCACTGCCTCCCAGGATAGCCTGGAAATTGATTTTCTGAGAAAGTTGTAGAGATCATTGAATTAATGATCTCATCATTTGTTTTCTGTTAAAAGATAAGCTTTGAATGAGAAAGGGTGGGTATATATCTTGTAGTTAGATGTATGGGAAATATTAATCATTGACAAGCCTTAAGGACCAACTTCCAAATTACTTTCTATGTTACTAATTACCACTGCCCTGTCTATCAGTGTTACCAGCTAGGTCTCAAAGTATTATTCAGTAATTTTATTACAGTTCTTATACACGTAGACACGTGAAACTTAAGTTTAAAAATATATCATGACTGTTAGAACACTGTGTGTACCGATGTTGATACTGATGTGTCATTACATAAGGCAGATTATATATATATATATATCCAGGCTTAGAGTTTTGCAGCTTTATTTAGTCTCATTTTTTAAACAATGGTAACATTTTTTCCATTCAAAAGATAGTAAATCTACTATGTGTTGACAGTTAAGTACTTGTTGCTAGTTAAATATGACAGAGAAATAAGTAGAATATAATTATCAAAGTATAAACTCCAACAAGTATAGGAGATACTGTTCATTAGGTGCCTTTTTGTTTGGATCCCTCTCGGTTTGCCCAGATCTGTTCAATGAATCTCTTTTTATGCTGAATACAGGGTTGAGATTATATTATAGCCCCCTAGGCAGAAAGGAAACATATGAATGCAAGATAATCAATCTATGTAAAGATTTAAATGCTAGCCTTAAATTTAACAGCAAGCATGGACTTTATTCAGCACCTGCTACATACATAATGAAAAATAAGAATTCATGATACCATCAATCTAATTAGATATAAAAATGCCTTACATGCTTGTGAAGCTGACAATTACAAAATGGTACAAAAGATAAATATTTTGGGAACCACAAATTTGCCCACAAAACTTTGCACTGGATATGTGAGGGTTTTTTTTTTTTCATTTATAGGAAATCCAAAAAGTTTCTTTTTGTAAGTACTAAAAATTATCAAAAACAGTAACATCAAACTTATCTTCCTGTGGTTAAGATAAGTGGGTTCAAGAAATTTAAGAAAGTCTCTATCCTACAAAATGTAAAGAACTGTATAGAATTGAAAGACAAACTTTTAAGTCACTTTCACTCTCCTTTCATCCCCTGAACAATGAATTAATAAACCTAATATGTCAAGGAATCTATAACTTTGTAAATATTGTCACACAGATCCTGATTTCTTAGCAGATTAATTGAGGGCACCATCTTCTTACTTACCCAAGTTCACAACACTAGAATCATCTTTGACTTTCCTCTCCTCACTTTACCATGGCTTGTTGACTTTATCTCTACATGTCTTGCATTCATCTCCTTCTCATTCCTTGCAAAAACAGTAACTTGGTTCAGGTTTTCATTTCATGTCTTCTTGGACTACTGAAAAGTATTTCACATTGCTTTCCCTGATTTCTGTGTCTTGTCTGTCCACTCCATTCTCCATGCACTTGCTAATCTAATCTTCCTAAGGCATCCATTTCATCATGTCATTTTCCTGCTCCAAAATCTGCCTTTGTTTCCCATTACTTACAGAAAAAGATACCTTATATGGCATTTAAGATATCCCACAATCTGATTTCCACCTAACTTTCCAGATTTGTTATATGCTTCTCCTGTTGACAAACTCTAAATTCCAAACAAACTAGACTGCCAGTTGTTCCCAAAATTTAATCCTTCCTATATCACCTTGAAGGCATTCATATAATCAATAAAATTTCCAGAGGTTAGAATGTGTTTCTTCATCTCCAACTCTCAAAATGCTTATCTTCCTACAAGGATCAAGACTCTACAAAGCCCTCTCTGATTTCACCCAATTGTTCATGTTCTCTCTCATTCAATGTAAATTCCTTGAAGGCAGGGGTTCTTTTTAATTGTCTTTTTCACCTTAGTGCTAGGACCAGCCATAGTTGGTACTTTATAAATATTTGTTCAATTGAATATTTTTACATATTTCAGTAGTCAAAAATTCATCTGGTGGGCAATCTTCTGTGAACTGGTATATAGCCAAAGAAACACTAATACATTTTTAATGCTCACCAAATGGGTTTGTAGAAGGACATGCTTAAATACTCAGACAAAACAGAGTTGGGTTTTACTATGACCTATCTGTACTAATTTCTTCTTTTAAACAAGATCTGTGATGCCATTATTTCAGGAAACACCTAATAAGGAAACTGTTTCACCCAATGCATATCAGTACTTTCTCTGAAATTTAATATTTAAAAAAATTGGTGGAGACACTTAGAGATTAAGTGATTTACCCTGTCTCATAACTAGGCAGTTCCAAAAGTGATACTTGAACACAAATCTTCCTCACTCTGGCCTCAGCTCTCTCTCCACTAGACCACATTGGCTCTTAATATTGTATTAATTATTGTTTATTAATACAAATTAAAAGACAGATCACCTAGAAATCCTCATATAGCAATTTAATGTTTTTTTTTCTGTTTCTTCATGAAGTTATCTAGCTTTTTAACTAGGCATTTTAACTCTAAAGGCTTCCTATTTTTCAATAATATTCCCATATCTTTTTTTAATGTTCACTTTATGTGAACATTCAGATTTTTATCCTTCATCCAAGGAAAAGGTCATTTCTCCAACCATGCCTAGATCAAGGTATGACTGGCCTTCAAGTTAATCAGTCTGTTCATGAGGTATTATAAATATAGCTTACATTAAATAAAACCTACTCTGTAGAACTAAGTGTTGAAACAGAAATTTATTATTTATTGTATAGGAAACATTAAGAAATTAAGTGTATGATTGATAACAATAGATATTTACATAATGCTAAAGTTTATGGAAAACTTTAATCCATTATGCGCTTTCAGTATTATAACAAGCTAATGCAATTGGAACTTTAAATATTAATTTCCCTATTTAACATATGGGGTAAGTAAGGCTCAGAAAGGTTAAAATGACTTATCTATATATTTAAGTCATAAAGCTATAGTGTCAAAGGTAGGATTTGAACTCAGTCTGACTTTAAAAGTATTTCATCTGCTATGTCACATTCTTCCTTTTGAAGTATTCCAGTGGCAATTTGGCAATTAAGGAATTGTGAATGTCTTCATTGGATTTCTCTCCTTTGAACAAGTTTGGAAGCATGGCCACTAATATTTGAAAGGAACACTGGACATTTTCAAGAAGGATAAAAAAGTAAAATTTAGAGACACTTTGGAGATCACAAAGCAAGTGATGATAGGCAGTAAAAGTAAAGAACTTACAAATTAATACCTAAAGCAAAATTTCAAAACCAACAGATATAATTAAATTAATATTTCAAGTTAAAGCTAGAAAAGCTTAGCTTGAAGCATCCAAGGAAAGAATCAGGTCATCGAACTTGGTGTAGACTTTCTACTAAGGCTGATAGTCCTTAAAAATGGAAACATAGATCTTTGAAATACAACACATTATAATCTTCATATAAAATCAGTTACTAGGGTTGATTCACTCATTCATTTAGGTCAGACTCCAGGATTGAGGAGCCAAGATAGCAGAGTAAACCAGAGCAGCTCCAGAGTTACCATGAGAATCCTCTCCAACCAATATTTAAATATTGCCACAAAACAAATACAGAAGTGAATGAAACAACAAGGAGACTGAGTGAAACAACTTTCAAGAAAAGAAAAATACAAAAGGTAGGCAGAGAACATCTGGGACACTGGGGTGAGAAGTAAGCACAATCAGCAAGATTATAGCAAAGAGTGAAGAGTAAGCCAAGAGCAAGTCACACCCCATCACCCCATATCCACTGTACCCGGTTCTGAACCTAAGTCCAAACCAACATTCAGATCCTGAGATCCTGACTGGGCAAATAGTAGTCCAAGTCAATCCACACCCCCTTGAAATTTCAAACCTGTGGAGAAGTCTGGAGTCCCAGCCCAGGGCAATCTGGGCTTAAGTGGGCTGATCCCTGTGAGCCTAGAATGAAGCCAGGAGTCCCAGTCAGTTCTTGGGATAAAGACATATTAAAAAAAAACTTAAAAGGTAAATAATAATGTTACTTTCTCTAAAATATTTATTTCCTAATATTTCATAGTTATTATATTTTCTTTTCAAAGCAAATATCTGAACAAAGAGCATAAGCATTACTTTAGAAACAACATTCTTTAATAAATGGATTCAATGGATTTGAGAGAGCAAAGATAGGAGAGAAGTCTCATATAAATATTATTATAAATCAGTGTTATATTCCCAATCACATTCACTAAAAGAAAAAAAGGTAAAATCCCAAGGTTTTTCTATTGTAGACCTATAATTCTATTTCTATTATTCTTGAGACTATAGCTTTTAGTAGTATCTATGCTCTTCCCTACTTTCCTTTTCACACCTGACTTCTGTTTCAAATAAAATTTTTAAAAAATGAAGCTATAGTAAGCAAACTAAAAAGAAAAGCCATCAATGAAAACGTTTTTGGTAAAAGACTACATATATGAAATATTCTAATACTAAAGAACTGATTTAGGCATGTGGATGAGAAGAGTAGTGAGATGAAAAATATATTCTTCCCACTTCAACTATGATTTCCTCGCTTTAGTTCATCAGTAAATAGCTGATATTATTCATTCTTTACTCATAGAAGAGACTCTGAGGCACAATTTCAAATAGCAGACTAAAGATATGGACAGCTGGGAAACCATTGAAACATATGGGAAAACCTGACATGGGGGCAACTATGGAGGGGATTATTATGAACAAAATCATCAAGATTCAAGAGCAGAGAATAAGAGCTGCTAGCAGGGCTATGCTCTGGAAACTTGGAGATTTTATGAATCATAGAATCATAGACTTAAAATTGATTTGATAGAGGCCACTGAATCCAACACTTTCATTTTATAGATGTAGAAACTGAGGCACTAAATGTATGAATGTCTTGCCATAGAGTCACTAGAGTCATAAGAACTTCAGATAGGATATAAAAATGGGTATTCCTGACTCCTAGTCCAGTAACATATCCACTATACCTGGCTGCCTTCCTGTCACTCTGCAACTACTTTAGTCATAATTAGCACAAGGCAAATGGGGTTTTGTCCTGAGTGTTAATATGGGGAACATGTACTGTCTCTACAACTCTCCCAGCAATTGATACTACCACCCCACCAGGGTTTAATGATGATGATGATGATGATGATGATGATGGCGAATATAGCCACTAATAAATATAACATTTTGAGGTTTGCAAAGCACTTTAGAAATTTAATATCATCTTATCTTCACAACACCCTAAGAAGTATTATTATTATTACTCTCATTATACACAAGAGGAAACAATAAGTGATCTGCCCAGAATCATAGTTAATATATAATATATATCTATTACTAAATATAATATTTGATGTCATTCTGACTCCACATCCATCAATTCTATCCACTATCCCACCTAGTTGCCTCCCATCATCATCGTCAGATCCTTTCCCAGGTCCACCCCAGCACAACCTGCACAATTGTAAATTAGACTATAATTTTGTGGTCCTCTCTTCCTATTGGACTCTCCGTAGTATCACCACTTGTGATTTCCACCACCTCCTCTACTCTTTTCCAAGGTGGAAAAATTAAATTCTTATTTATAATTCAAGCAGCTACCACAACAATCTTTCTCTCTTTGTCTCTGTCTCTGTCTCTGTCTCACCCTCTTTCACCCTCTCTCTCTCTAGAGAGATAGATAGATAGATAGATGGATAGATAGATAGATAGATAGATAGATAGATAGATAGATAGATAGATAGATATCCCCTCCTCTCTCCTACACACACACACAAACACACACATACACACTCTTTGTCATTATTAATATCTCTACTTTTCTACTTTACCAAGCAGAATGTGTCCTATTATTCTTTCAGGCTCATCTAAAATTCCACCTCAATACAATTAAATTCTGAATATATTATTAAAAGCTTATGGTACGTAAGGTACCATGTACAGAAATGAGAGAAACAAAGATGAATGAGCATAATACCTGCTGTTCATGAAACCTTCATCAATTATTCCATAGCACATTATCTTTTTTCCTTCCTCATACCACTTACATTTCTTGTTCGTGATATACATTATGCAATTTAGTATCCTTATTGCTCTCATTTATTTTAAGTTTTGTCTTTTCAGTGTGGGATAATTAGTAGAGAGTTGTTCTCTGAACTAGAAATACCTGGTTTCATGTCCTGCCTATAGTCACCTTCAGCAGATCGCTTAACATCTCAGTATTCTAGACAACTCACCAAGCCTTTTAAGTTGGAAAATGGTGTCAACCTACACTGGTATCTTGAGTTTGTTTATTACAGAATTCTGTACAGCATGTCCCTGAACAACCTGCAGCGATCTACGAGGAAAAAAAAAAACTATCCTCAAGCAGAGGACAAACTGTGGGAGTAAAAACACCGAGGAAAAGCACCTGCTTGACTACAGAGGTTGAGGGGACATGATCGAGGAGAGACGCTAAATGAGCACCCTAATGCAAATATCAACAACATGGAAATGGGTTCAGAGCAAGGACACATGTGATACTCAGACGAATCGTTGGCTAGGGAAGCGGGGGGGGGGATTTGGGGGGAGAGGAAAAGAAAATGATCTGTTTCCAATGACCAATGTATGAAAATGACCAAATAAAGTAATGTTTAAAGAAAAAGAATTCTGTACAGCAATCATTTCACTGGACCAATCTCTATCATTGCCTTTTCAACTCTTTGAGCCCAAGGACAATGCTATATATCCTTTCTGTTATCTAAAAAATGGACAAAGCAAGAGTCGGTCAATATTAAAGAGCAAACTAATCACTCTCTAAGTCTGATTACAGAGTAGGTGGTCAATATATAGAGTGGTTGCTGCAATTTACTCATTACTGACTCTTTTTGAAAGAAAAGTCATTCTTTATTATCACAAAATTTCAACGTTGGAAGGGCTTTCAGAGAAACTTTCTCTTGAACCATTCCAGAAAATGCCATTTATCACATGTTAATTGTAGAATAGGAATAATATTTCTAATGTTGCCTAAGTCTGCTCTATTGTAATAGGTCAAATGATCAAGAGGTAATAATATTGACTGAAACTTTAGAGTAACAATAAATTACTACTACGCACTGCCAACAAAAATGATACATGTTGTTGTTCAGTCCTTTTCAGTTGTATCTAACTCTTTGGGTATCCTTTTTAGGTTTTCTTGGCAAAAATACTATAATGGTTTGCCATTTCCTTCTCCAGCTCTACTTTATAGATAGTAGGAAACTGAGGTAAATAGGGTTAAGCAATTTGCCCAAAGCCATACTGCTATTAAGTGACTGAGACCATATTTGAATTCAGGAAGTTGAGTGTTCCTGACTCCAAGCCTGGCATCCTCGACACTGTGCCACCTAACAACCCAAGTATTTAATAAGATTGCTAATATGTGTCAGGCACTGTGCTAAATGCTTTTTACAACTATGTTTTCATTTGATTGTCACAATTCCTCTGTGATGTGGATGCTATTTAAAGGTCCATTTTACAGTTAGTGAAACTAAGGAAATCAAAGATTAAATGACTGAGCCATTGTCACAGATCCAATAAGTATCTGAGGTTGCATCTGAACTCAGTGATACCTGACATCAGAGACTGAGGTTTAGACTTTGGAAATAAAATAAAAGCATACAAGGAAGCTAGATGAAGAAGCAGTAGATAAAGCATCAGTTCTAGAGGCAGGAAGATGCGAGTTTAAGTTCTAGTCTTAACCATGTGACTCTTGAGCAAGTGACAACCTCTTTCTGGCTCCATTTCCTCACCTGTAAAATGGAAATAATATTAGCATCTACATCACAGAGGTGTTGAAAGATCAAATAAGGTAATGATTAATTCCTGGTATGTAGTAAGGTTTATATAAATTAAATTTAAATTTATATATATATACATATATTATATATAATTATATAAATTATTATCCTCTGAGCCACTAGCTGCCTCACTGAAAGAGCCCTTGCCAAATGTATGAATTGTCTTTATTATGAGGATAGTCAGCATTTCATAACTCTTTAAAATTTTGTAAAGCATTTTCCTAATATTATGCCATTTTAGCCTCCTTGAGAGGTAGGTGCTATTATTATTTTCATTTTCCAGATTAAAAAAATAAGACTGACAGAGGTTAAGTGACTTACTGAAAGTCATAAAGTTGGTATGCTGTCGAGAGTTGGAGGCTGGATTCAAAATCAGGTCTCCATTGTGCCATCTTGCTCCCTTGTATGTTCCTAATTTATTTTCAAAGTCTAAACCTTTGCTTAATCAAAGTAAGCACTAGTAGATCACCTGGGTTTCCTGGGTATTAGACCAAAGATCTATAACACTCAAAGCTTCACTCAACTTCAATCTATAATTAAGATCCAATGTGTTTGCTAATTGAATTAGTTTATTCAAGTGAGGTGTTGACCAAAAAGTCATTTACTATTTTGTGAAACTACTGTTACTGAAATAGGTGGGTAATATGGATAGAAAAGTTTGTAGCTTTGTTATATCAAGGTTTGACCCACCACTGAGATCCTCACTCACATTACCCATTGTAGACATCACCTAGGTTTTCAATTTTACTTATGGCACATATATTAGCCACATAGGACACAAGATCCCGAGTGGATGGGACACTCATTGGATGAGGTTTTGTTATTAATGAGTTCTATTCTCTCATGGTGAAGGGATGGAGAAGCATCATGGCACTATAAATCTGGAGCTGGAAGAGGATCTTAGATGACCACTAGTCCAAACTCCTTATTTTATATACAAGGAAACTTTAGCAAAGAGAGAATGTCATGTTCTCAGAGACATACAAGTAGTAAATGACTGAAAAAAAAACAAGTAACTGAATCAAGATACTCTTAACTCCAATAGAGAGAGTTCTTTCCAGTGTACCATACTTAGAACTAGTTGGTGGTGTGAGATGGGTGTAAAAAAAGTAATGTAAAAAAAGGTAAAAGTAAAAAACGTTACCTCATTTTATTTTCACAGCCTTGTGAGGAAGTTGCTATTATAATAATAATTTTTCAGAAAGGAAACAGAGGCTCAAAGAATTTAAGTGATTTGCCCAATGTTTCACAACCAGTAAGTGTCTGAGGCCAGACTTTAAATGTCTTTGGTTAAAAGACTCACTGTCTCCACTGAGCAATTTAGCTTTCTCATGCACCCATGTTCCCTCTTACAGGAGAGATACTAGTATATGCCATAAATATACTATCATTCTTCCCATGATTTGTATCAAACATAGTAAATACTATTTTAAACATAATATTCTCTAGTATCACAAAATGCCTTTGAATCACTACTTCTATGAGTTTTTATTTTAGTCATAAAGCAGATATCTCAATTTCATCATCTGATCAATGAACCTACTGCACCAGAAAAAAATGTATGAATACATATATACACACCCACATATATATGTATCAAATCTCTTTATAATTTAGAAAGTTTGCATTAAAAAATTTCCAAATAAGAATTTGATATGACATTTTTATGCATTAAGACTGATTTATTTAATTTTGGAATTTTAGATTAAACACATAGTGCGGTTTAAGTTACATTGCTACATAATGCCTATATCTCTTCTCATTTATTATCCTAAACTCTTAGAATCCAAGGAAAAAAATATATTATCTGTTGAAGAAATGCATAGTTAAGTAAAGTAAACATCTTTTGGATGATACAGTTATTCATCTTTATACCCACAGAGTAGAGTATACTAGCTTAGTATATTTTAAATAATGATAGTTCACAATTCTGTCAGAAAAGTGCATGCACTGAATATTGTCTTCCCTCTCCTTCCTCCTTTACTTATCCCTGCCCGCTTCCACCACCTCCTTCCTATCTACTTCTGTTGTGGTCCTGAAGTCACATCAGACTCTTCATGACCCCATGGACCATGGCACGTCATGCCCTTCCATCCTCTACCATCTCTTAAATACTGGTCAAGTTCATGTTTGTTATTCCCCTTCTAGACACAGATAGTGTTAGTGCTTTGGCTAAAAACAAACAGAATAGCTATTTAATGGACCAATATTAATCTAAGAAAATAACTCATCTTTCAGGGCCTTGTGAGTCTCATTGGTCAAGTGTGATGGGAATATACTAAACAATCTCTCGGCCAGTGGTGTCCAACAGAGATGAGAGATCCTAAACTGGACATAAGGATACCTGTGGTCCACATACTATCTTAATTGTAAAATGTAGTATTATGTATGTTTTAATGTAGTTTTATTTTATTTTGTTAAGTATTTTACAATTACATTTTAATTGAGTTCAGATTGCACTCTATAGAGTGTTGTGGGCTGAGTGGTGTCGCCAATATATCTGTTCTAAAGTCCCAGCCAGCCAGCTCTAAAATCCTGTGATGCTAAGCATCTAAATGTGAGCCCTGACTGCCAAAATAATCTTACCTCTAAAGAACTCCATTTAAGTGCCTTTCATTAAAAGTAGAACAGAGAAACACACATTAAAACATTCAGATCAGGTTGTGACTCGAGGCTTTACACACCTAACAGTGATGCTTTCTCAAATTAATTCATACATTTGAAGACAATGTCTGACAGGAGTACACAGAAAATACACAAACACACACATATTCTGCTTTAACTTAAAAGAATTCAAGAATTTTAACATCTTGCATGAAAGTCAAGGCCTGAATACAAGGTAAAAACAGGCTGCTGGAAAGAAAGAATTATGTTTTGGCTATCTATGCTTGCATGGCTATATTTACTATGAGTCTGAAGTTGGAGTAAATAGTCCTAAGTAAAATGACAACAAAAATGAGACTGGATTGGGGATGAAAGGGGTGGTCCCTGTGTTACAACTGATATTTAGAAACACAGATATCATAAACTTCTTGAGCTATTTTAACAATGATTCAACAAAATTCATTTCTTTTTATCCTCTTGCAGAATCTCTTGTTTATAATGTTCTTTTTAGATTTTGAAAATATCTGTAATAGTAATCATGTTGAAATGAATTTAACAAGAATGTAACAAGATTAACAAAACTATTATTAAATGAATTTAACAAGATTATTATTAT
This sequence comes from Monodelphis domestica, assembly GCF_027887165.1. Lineage (NCBI taxonomy): Eukaryota > Metazoa > Chordata > Mammalia > Didelphimorphia > Didelphidae > Monodelphis > Monodelphis domestica. The sequence continues at coordinate 193,356,586 of NC_077232.1, forward strand.
AGTGAGTCTAATTTAGGGATCTATGTCATTTTATCAGTAAAGCACTTTGATAACCTTAAAGCATTTTATAAATATTATTATTATCCTTATGGCCAAAAGATAAATAATTTACTTAATATTTTTCATATGTGATTGCCTTTGATATAGACATAACATTTAGCTCAATGAATTCAATAAATATCCCTTCAGGATGCAAAATCTTAAGGCTTTCTTTGACATATGATACCTCTCTAGAAATTTAAAGGTCTATCAGATGACTAAGGATAACAAAAAAAAAATATATTCCCCCATTTTTAAAGTGAACAAAATAAACAAAATAATGTGGAGGTAGAGAAAGCTTGCTACATTATATGTAATGAAATATGTGGTTTGTACTACAAAGTAATGAGTATATAAGTGGAAGGCATTAGTTCTTGTTCATAAGGAGTTTATGAGATTAAAATAATTAAAATATAACCTCAAAGAGACAACTAACAAAGGAGGGAAGTATATAATAAGTACCAAATAAATAGTACAGGCAATAAATGTCACCAAAGTTCATAATCCCACTTAAGTATGAGATATTATGTAAAAAGTCAAGTGAGTCATTTTTTGTTGCAAATGTTTTTTTTTTTAAAGTTTTCCCCCTAGTTCCTTTTGAGATTGGCCATTATCTTCACTAGCTGAACAAGTCCCAGTTTCTTCATCTTTAAAGAATGGATTATGATTCTAATCCTTTCTCATCCTAGAAAGTTTCTGCAAATAATCTTGCCTGTATCTGATGGCAATACTGGGGTTTAAAACTCCGTGAAGCTGTGTTTATATTGTACTTTCCACAGTGCAAAGATTATCCACATGAAAGAAACAGAGAATTTGGGAATCTGGCCCATTCCTGCCAACTTCCTCCCATGTGAGGATACCAGGTCAAGGCACTGATGCCATACTTCAAAGTACTGTTATGCTTTTTCATAGGTCTAAGATGAAGGCCACTTTTCTAAGCTATTGACACAAGCTTCCTACCCATATCTTCTGATTTTCAAGAGTAAAGACAATAATACATTCACTGTATTTTAAGTTGTCTAATTCACACTTGTGGGAAAGAGATTTTTCCTAATTATGTATAACACTAAAAGTGTTTAACCTGGAGTCCTTAAATCAGTAAAAGAGTAAAATTTGCTTTCCTTTGTAATCCTATGTATTTTGTGCCTTTAAAACATTATTCTGAAAAGTCCTGGCCTGAGAAAAACAAATTTTACTCTTTTACTGAAAAATATGCACATTTATCTTTTGGCAGTTTCCAGTATCATTTTTCAAATAATGTTACCTAAAATCATTCCGAAAAGAACATGAAAAGTTAAAAATAAATAGAAGTGAATGTTCCTTTTAAATATTATGGTTTATAAAAGAGTCTTTCTCATAAAATTTCCATCTTCCTATCTAAGAAAAAAATGTGAGTATATAAAATGTAAAATATGTATTTGTTGAAATACTGCTATATGCAGAGTACCCACTACTAATTTGTGTGCAGATGGTTAGGGAAGCAAAAGGAATTCCATTAATTAATAATAAGATTTAAATCCCTTTCTAAATTCTTAGGTATGGTAGCTCTCTTTACTGGTAGAAGCAAGAATCAATCCATATCTTTTCATCTCATAAGATTTTTGTCTATATCATTCTAAAAATTCATCAGAAGACATACTCAGTACACTGAAGGCCAGCTTTCAATATTTTTGTGGGAAGTCATAAAGTATTTATTCTGGTATCAATTAACTCCCCCTCACTCTTGACACATTAATAGTTGATCACATTTCTTTGAATCAAATACATTCTTGTTGAAGTCTTTTAAAACACTTCTTAGTTTGAAGCTTGTTGCCTAATCACACCCACTACTTGCTTTGGATCATCTACGTTTTACATTCTCCAATGATCACTGCATTTCATGATCCTCAGTCATATATTTTCTCCTTTTAGATTTTGAGCTCTTTTTAAACTACTATCTTTGGCTCCTCCTAACTCCCAGACTGGTGCTCTATCCTTTGTGCCACCTAGTTGCACTATGCTACTACAGTCAACTACAGACCTCTTCCCACTTATCCCTCATAAAATGGTATGACTTTTTTTGAAAATAGTTCTGAAGAACTATCACAAGTGAAAATAAATAGTCTGAAGTTATACCTGAAGCAGCAGGCTGAAACACTGTTCCTCATCATGTCAAGAACATCATAAAGTCATCTTAAACTTTCCCTTGAAATAAAATATCCTGAAAAGTTTTCTGCATCTGTCCATGTGACATCAATAAAATATAGAAGAAAAGTAATCTTGCACAGAAGAATTCCTTCAAGAAATCCTTCAGGTATCCTACTTCTTTAGATATTACTACTATTATTATTATTTCATATGAGAGTAACACTATTACTCAAAAATGTTTGCAGAGATGTATAAATTTAATGCCATATGAAAGAAAACTTAATATAAAATAACTGAGAACACAAAAATAAATAACTTCATGAAGAGGCAGTTTCCCTAGGAGGCTACCAATTATTTAAGAAGACCAATGGAGGAGCTGCCTACATCAATGAGATTACAATAAAAATATAAAGGAATCTTTAAAACAGAGAAATATATATCAAAAGCCCTTTCAAAAAGAAGTTCATCTAATATTTTATTTTTCATTGTATGATTTACTTAAATGAGATATTGCTGTCTAGCTGATTCTTTTGAACCTGTGAACTATAAAGATTAAAAAATAACTTCCTTTTTATCTAAAACTATAATATTGTTTCTAGAAGGCTGCACTAATCCTTATCTTACTGGCTATTCACCAAAAAAACATATTATATAATGAAGCACTACTAATATTTAGTGCTTAATGATCAAAAGAAATCAAACCAACTCAATTTTCATGAATTACACTATGATGCATTTTTTTTCTCCAAATGTCTCATCTTCCCCTAAAAGCTATAAGGTGAACAAAACATTGATTCTTCAGGAACTGAGGAAAAATCTCCCCAAAATGGGTTTAACCAATAAATGTAGTAGATTAAAAGCAAAGTAAAAAACTGTAAAACAGTGTGACCTCATTTAATCTATTGTATAAATTCTAAGGCAATGACTCCAAATTCTAATACCCCAGCAGATCATTTGTACTATAGTTTATGAGCATTTCCTTAGCTACTGAAAAGAATAATATACAAATATATAGACACCCATACATACACTCATATTTACATACATACATATTTCATCAGCCATTTCAAGAAATTTTGTACATAAATATATATATATATATATATATATATATATATATATACATATTTCATTTCGGGGATAAATCAAAGCTCAATTCTCAGCAATTCTAAAAATTCCATAATAACGTTTTGGTAAGAATTATAATATCAGTTGAATGTACTCATTTCCTCATGTAGAACTGTGCATAATTAGTTAGGTGACAATTATTTATTAAGTACTTCCTCTGTGCCAAGGATTCTGTTAAGTGCTGGGAATAGAAATATGAACAAAAAGAAGGGTAATTCCTATCCTCTAGGAGTTTCCATTCTAATTAGGGAAGGCATATAAAGAGAGCTAAAAATCAGGGGAGAGGAGTGTTGAGCAAATGCACAATGGAACCATCCAAACATTCCAAAGCAAAGTCATGAGAGGAATGAAGGATACTGATACAGAGCCCTTCTCCTCAAAATGAAGGTTTTGAGAGAAATTGCTCTTTAAGAAAATATGGTGACGGGGGCACAATAATTTTCTAGATTAAGAAGGTTACATAGAATAAGAGATATTCTAAGAGGTGCAAGGGGACAAAATAATCTAAGAGAATTTAAGGGAAAACTATAGCTAGGAACTATATGAAATAAAGACAAAAAAAAGTTCCTGTCCCCATAAATCTTACATGCTATGATAGAAAGCACATGGATATATACATACACATATACATATATATTAAGTAATTCCAGTGTGTTTTCAGTAATCTAATGAATCCTCAAGAAAATCATCAATATAAAATTGATATAATTTCATGACTTGAAAATATTAAATATCAGGCGTGTACAAAATATTATAAAATGTATAATTTATAATTAGAGGTAGAAAGGTATATGTGTCATGAAATCAAATAGGTTATTTCAATTTCCAAAAAACTAGGAATTTCTGATGTGTAACTTCATTTAATATAGGTATTTTTAGCTAAATCCTATAGGTCTTAAGTAATTATATAAAGAAGAAAAAACCACTATCTGCTACCATTGTAATCATTAAGCCTATGTAGGATAATATATATATATATATTTTTCACTTTCATGAAAGTGAGTTTAACTGGCTAAAGTAAGGGGGAAAGCTCATTTCATCTTCATTATAAATTAATAAAATAGAAATAAAAGATTGTTCATGTACTTTGATGTTTTGGAAAATGTGCCTAAAAACTATATAAAAATACCTAAATCCCTAATATATTTGTACTTGACAAATCACTGTCACTGGCATAACTATTACATTTACTCAAATCCTAAGAAAATCATTTCTTGATTCTCCAATTTCTCTAAATTTTGTATTCTCAGGCATCTGCTACTATGAATTTCTTCTCTACAAAACTGTAAACCAAGGAAATTCTTAAGCAACTACATTTTCAAAAAATATCTATAAGTATCAACTCCAAGAAAGGATCCTTTTTTTAAACCTAATTGTACAATTTAGTGATGTAATAATTAAAGAACTAAGGAAATCCCCCTTAAGTATGCATTTAAAGTGCACACTAATCGGCATAATGGTCCTCAAAGGGTTTGGAGATCATTTACAGAAGAGAAAAGACTTAATCCTTGCTCTTGAATGGCTTACAATCAGCCACTCTTCAAGGGATTTTTTAATGGAAATTTGGTTCCATTGCTTCTAAAACCAATTTGATCACCACTTTGAAGCCTTGTGAACACAATGCATCCTAAGTGGTTCATCACCAGCCTGGCCAATGATGGATTGGGGAAAGTGGTGAGATGTGGAGATGTGTGGGGATGATGCATTTTTAATCTCAGTCATTTTGTAGACATCATCTAAATTGTCACCAGTTGTGAGATTTTTCCATAAACAGAATATCTACCCTGATGAAATCACAGATCATTTAAGTCATTAAAAAGTAAAAACTGAGTTTCTAACATCATTTAAGGTTTGCAAAGCACTTTACAAAAACTCAGCTGATGCTGACAAAATATATAAGAGATAGCTATTGCAGCTATAATAAGTTTTGTAAATAATTAAACCAAGAATCAGAAAGGCTATGCTTGTTAGCCAAATACTGGAATCACAATTCAAAACCAAAGTCTCTCCTGACTCCAATCCCAAACCTCCTTCCACTTTATCATGTTATAAATCCAGAAATAAATTGGGAAGTTGAACAAAAGAGAACATGACTTGATAAAGGTTTTCATAAGATTCCAAATTCTCTAGAAAACCATCTTATCACTCCACTGATGAACATCTTCATTTCAATAAAATGTAAGCTTATTTCTCTTATAATGGGAATCCTTTCTTATGCACAAATATTAGACTCAGAGTATGTGGAACAAGAAACTTGAAATCATTTAATCCAACCTCTTCTTTTTATAGATGGGAGAAGAAATACTAACAGAAATGAAATAACTTTCTTAAGTTGACAAAGGTGGGAAAATGGCAATGGGAGGTCTCATATGCCAGCCTTCTGAGCTGTTCTTGCTTTAAAACTCTGTTTTGTGCTCTTTAACTTAATTCGTTTTTTTTTTTTAAGGTAATCCATAACTATTCAACGTAACAGATTTCTGACAGGCTTAAAAGAACCTCTTCTATGTTCTCTGTTTCTTATCCTGTTTTTACCCACTGGTTCAGTTGATCCTCACTCTTACTAGTTTTTCTTATAGTTCATTTAGCTTCTAGTTGTGGGCCTAGGTTGAATTCTCTCAATTAAAAAAAAATTCCTGAAAAATCAAGGACCTCCTCTTCTTATATGTTTTAGATCCATTCTCAGCTATTATCTCATGGATTCTACTCGTAAAACTCCTCCCCCCACCCCAGGTTTCGTTGGACTAAGCCCCTCACTATCATCCAACCAGAGACAGGTGACATCTCTCATTGCCCTTTCTATACCAATCAAGTCTTGCAATATTTCCCAGTCTCTTCATTTCTTGGGTTTTTTCACTTTTGTGGGTGTCATGGCCCCTTTGACTCCTGGTGAATCCTACTGACCCTTCTCAGCAAGATTTTTAATGCATAAAATAAAAGAAGGATTACAAAGGGAATTAATTATATTAATAAACAACTAACATTTTTAGTTCATGTATACAATCTTACAGAGCCCTGCAATACAATCTTACTTAGATATTTCATCAATTCCCAAAGATATCTATATATCATAGTCTATTTTATGAACTCCCACTCTGAATCTCCAAATGCCTACTGGACATTCAAAATAGATATCATCAGTGAGCTTTTTCAATGAATATGGCAGGAAATTTGCAAGTATGTGGCATTTTAAAAATCCATACTGACCTCCTGATCTCCCCAGTTCTTAGTTCACACCTTCCCCATTTAACATATATATATATATATACATGTATATGAATGTATCTTATATATTCATATACATAATATTTGTTTGTAGTGACTTATCTGTTGAATATATTACAGGTATTCCCTCCAGATTACAGGGGTTAGGGGCCAATGTCCCTGCAATCTGGAAAACGCATGTAAAACTTTTTGAATCTCTTTATACAAAAGAGGTTGTTTTTTCCCTTTTTCTTTTTCTTTTCATGGAGTGTTTTTGTGTACATTTATAGTATTAAAAATATAATATGTTGATATTTAATACTACACTTACATTTTATGCATTTCTCAATTTCTAAACTTTTTCAGAGATATCTGATGACATTTGTGGGTTCCACAAAATTCTTATTTAATTTCTTATGTCAACCAGTAATTTATTGAACTGCAATGGGGAGAGTCATGATATGAAAAGGATATCTGTATTTTCCTCTAGTAGAATGGAGCATTCTTGAGGGTAAGAACTCATGTTTATTTTGTTTTATCTTCAGTGCCAGATATAAGTAGATAATTATGAACTTTATTCTGATGAATTTAATTTACATGAAGCAAAGCTTTCACATTTATCTTAAGAATATTTTTCCTATTTATAAAAACAGTCAATGCAGCCTTTTCATTTCCAGAACTGTAGTTAAACATTAGTCAGACTTAACAAGCTTATAGATAACTTCTCACATGCTCTAAGTAAATTTATATTAAAGATGTCATGAGAATTGCTAAATATTCCTTTGTTTTTGAACATTTATAAACTACTCACTTGTGATTCTTCTCATATATTTAGCTAATTATTATACATTATACAGTAATAGACTAAACAATATCACAATTAATATTTTTAAAACTCTAAATTGGCCAGTATACTTTGTTTCTTTTCATGGTAAAAGCTGAGAAGGTAATGTTTGTACTTAGGAATTTATAGATAGTATTTACTCTATTTTTATTGGCATTTCAACAGTTACTTCTGGAGCAAATAGATAAATACTACATCTGCACAAAAATCTTGATAGAGACAAAATATTTTGATGTCAGATGTCTGTAATCTCCAGAAGGCAAAGTTGTATTAATACATGTGGTTAGGGAACATTGCAGCCTAAATAAATAAAAATCTACTACAGATGGTTTTGTCCTACCAGTACAGCTGTGTAAGCTATGAAATGCCTACCTCATATTAATAGTTGTCTATACTTCCTCCCTCCAGAAAAAGTTAAGTGGAGTTCTAAAAGGATGCGACTCTGAGCTGGAAGTGTGGTGTGGCTTACGTGTGTGTGCTTCTCTCCCCAAACACTGAAAATGAAACTAGGGTATACAGTTATATTCCTAAAAAATGGATAACCTGTTGCCATGAAAACCTACTTAATCATCTAATTGTCAGAGCAAAAGTACACCATCTTATCTATATTTTCCAGGAAAAGAATTAGGCCTCAACATGTTTCTAGTTCACATTTACCTTAGATAAGCCTCTTCTTCATTTATCAGTTCCCTGAAACTACATGTTTCTTAGACATTTTTTTGGAGAAAAGTCTCTCTTAAAATGTTTGCCTTTATTGCTACAGTATTGACCACTGAGATTTGCCCAGAAACAGGAAAAGCTTTGCAAGTCACCACAACAACTTACAAGAACACTTATTATCCTCAAAGTCCAGTTCTATTTTGCAAACGGAAAGGGTGGGTTTGTTTTATCTGAACACATTTTTCCTTTCTAAATATTCTCTCTGCCCTCCACCTTTAAATCGGAGTGCCTATTTCAACAAAACTCAAGCAGAAATATATCTGGTTGGTTCAGTAGATGGCAAATGATAGAAATGATTAAATGTCATGTACTAATTAAGAAAAAGAGTCCATTTCAGATGTCACTATACCATGTTAATTATTTGAAATCTATTTAATCAATATGTGTTTACTTGTAGGTTCTAGCAGAGGAACAAAACTAACTCAAATTACCTTTAAACAAAGAAGGGCCACCTTCTTCAAACATGCTCTGAGTATCAGGAGGGATGCACTTGCATCCATAAAAATAGAGACGTGGAGGAGCCATGTCACCTATCTATCCAAAACAACCAAACCGATGGAAAACAGGGAAAGGACTATTATTGGGCAAATGAGAGGTTGTAGGAAGTCTGGTTTTAGGAGAAAAAGGAATTAGTAGTACCCAACCAGATACCTTGGAGAAATCTGACTTTCACTTTGGAGGCATAGTAGAGTAAGAGGAAGAAATAAGGAATTATATATTTGGTGAGTTGTATGTAATCTGTTTGCATGGATGTACTTTTCCCTTGATGATGAAGAGGGTGAAAGATGTCACACTCAGGAAGACTGCCTTTTTCTGTTTCCTCAATAGAATGTAGAAAAATTTGGATTCAGTCAACAGAACCACAGTCAGCTAGGACCTCTCAAAATAAAAAGGTTTTTAGGATAACTTGGATAACATGAACTATATTTCTGTTGAAGACATACTTATATAAGAATAGAAAGGATCCTTATTAATACAGTGGGCATCAGGTAATGATTTCTTGTGGCCATGGCAATTCATGAAGACCATCAACTAATACATGAATATTCATCAATTAATACCCTTAACTTATACTGACAGAAAGAGTATTCACAATGAGGAAATCACATATAAAAAAACACATAGGTATTTCTATTTTAAAACAGTAAATGAATGCCTTTATAAATAATAACAAGGAAATAGCTTGGTACATTGGAAAGAGTATTTTATGGAGAGTTGCAGGTCCTAAATGAAAATTCTGGCTCTTCTAATTATTATTCATTTGACTTTGCACACTTAAATTCCCTGGGCCTCAGTTTTTATATGACAAATTATAGAGATTGGTCTATGTAGCCTAAAAGGTCCCTCCCAGTTCTGAGTCCAAGTTGTTAGTGACACAAAATTAAACTTACCTTTACTTGGAATAGTTTCCAGTTTCTATTTAAAAGTATAATATTAATTATCAAGTTATATCCAACCTCATAAAATCAAATCTCTTTCTTCTCTAGCATTTAGAAAAATTTTTGTTTGTTCCTCTCTTTAAAGGTTTATAAGAATTGATGCATAAAAGAATTTATTTTATAGAAAGATAATATAAATGTATCAGCAAAACCCTGAGATAAAAAATATCTCACTATACTTTTGTAGAAGTCTTTTAACAACCTTCATCAATTTTATACCTGTCATCTAAGTGACCTAACAAAAAATATCCTATTATGTAGGTAAGATTGGTATTGCTATTGACATTTTACTGGCAAAAAACCTCAGAGATATAGGTTAACTACTTTGCCTAAGACTACAAAACTTTTTCTGAAAGTCCTGAGATTCAACTACAGGCTCTTTTAATTTAATCAATCTGATTGAACTAAAAGAATGAATTTTATATTAAGCTCCACCTTAGCACTAACATTTGGAAAACCAATACAAATTCCCATTCGTTATCATTGTTTTCAGAATGTTCTTTCTTAAAGGGCATAATTCCTTTGGTTCTATTATCTAGTTATGAACATTTTCCTCTTCAATCCTTAATACTCATATCCATTAATTCTCTAGCAAGTCAAATTGGTGTTAAAAAAAAAGAATTGCTCTAACTTCTAAAAGTTTAGCATAATCAACTACAACAAACAAAATTCAAACAATAAGCATATGTATGCTATCTCCTCCCCTAAAAATCCAATATGATTAAGTTTAATGATTTCTTTCCTTTAGTTTTATTAAACTCATCTCTAATGTTATATTTAACATTTCTCTCCCAATTAATCAGGAGTATATTTTTAACTAGCTGAATTTAGTAGTAAAGATGCACAAAAATGGAATGGGTATTATCACTTGAGAGGGATCATTATTCCTAAGCCAAAAATATTATTATGATATTTTGTGGGAAAGCAGGAAATGTATAATGTCATGACAACCTTAAGAGTAGCATGTATACAACTGGCCAAGTGTGTAATTCTTCATTTTTTCCCCACATTTCCCTCCAAAGTGAAAGTCAGATGTCTCCAAGATTCCACATTGGTTACTAAGACCTGTTCACAGAAGACCAGGTCTCCTAAGACTTTTCATTTGCTAGATAATAGTCCTCTTCTCTTTTTAAATTAATTCCAAGTGGAGTGGCCACCTGTTCAGTGGATGCCATCAACTTGACAACTCATGATCATCTTGGGCATAAGAAACTCAAAGATTTAGGAGTCAAGAGCACAGTTTAAGCTTACAGGTGAAATATGTTTGCAGGAATGCCTTCTTCATCCTGACATTATGTATGAGGCAGCCCTTAAGGGATATTATTTGAAAATATCTCCCAAGACTGGCAAGAAAGATTTTATAAATGAGTGCTATATCTTACAACTTTTCTGGCAGGAAATAGACTGAAACCAAGCTTTCTGAGCATGTTTGAGAGTCTGGAAACCAGCAAGACCTGACTTCAAGTCCAATTTATGACCTGTTCTCTTTGTTTGACACTAGATAAGTTACTTAACCATTCCGTCTTCTAGCTTACTATTCAAGATTACAAGATGTGTGGGAAGAACTGATTTGAATTGGTAGAGGAACTTTTCACCACTGAATTTGATAAAGTTTCACCATAACAACAGAGTCAAAGATCTATTTCACTTTTGGTTTCAAATGCAGCCTCTGATATTAACAAGTTCCTCATTAGTATTAGATGTATCACCTGATATGATCCAAGACCAGAGAAACTGGGCTTTGACCAAAATAGGACTGAGACAAAAGGAAAAAAAAAGAACCTAAAAGAGAAAGAAAACATGAAAAACACTTTACAATAAATTAAAATATTAGGGAAGGAAATATTAGGAGATAATTTTTGAAAGACATCCCTTATCTGTCAACACAAAATGTCAATATATTGCTGATACTCTAACAAAGAAACATCATAGAAGATCAAAAGATTACCTGCTATTATGACCCAAAATTGTTAAATCTGTAGAACTACAAGTCTCAACCAGAAGTATACTTTAAAATTTCGTGCCAAAACCAAACTTTTTTTTAAGTTGGCATATAAAAAGGTTCTGTATCCATAATGATATTTTGTCTAAAGACATAAAAGCAAGTATCATGCATCCTAAACAAAAATTATTTTCATTTTATATTAGAAGAAATCTTAAAATAATCCATAAACAAATGTTTCCATCAGTATACTCTATTAAAATATGAAAATATGCTTCCTATGCTTCATTTAAAGAAATCAGAATTACTCTGATTTTTCCAAAAATCTTTTTGTTAAAATTTCATACTTGCAGTCATGTTAAAAGATGCTACTCAAGCCCACTTCCAAAAGACATATGTCTCAAGCTAGGTCTAATCCTTTACCTACATGAAAGTGGAAATTAGTATTTTTTAAAAATTCCACTAGATTATTAAAATTGTAGAGGTGTTACATGGTAGCTTATTTCAATACCTTTATGACTTCTTTTTATTATATTCATGGAAACACATGGGTAATGTACCACATAACACTATAAAATGAGTGTTATCAGTATTATGAAGAAAATGAATTATTATAGAATATTTTCTACAATTTTTCACCGTCAACCTTTCAAAGAAATTAAGCCAAACTTTTTATGTCCCAAAGTAGGTCAGTCTTTTAAAATAAAGCAGTTTAAAGAACTACTTATTAGAGATATAATCCTTTATGAATAAAGAATATTGTATAATTAATTCAGATTATTCCCTTGAAGGTCAAATACTAAAGGTGAAGATTAAATACTTTGACTACATAATGAGAACACAGGAATCATTGGAAAAGACCTTGATATTGAGAAAGATTGAAATCAAAAGGAAAGGGGAAGGGACAGAGGATGAGTTGTATAAATAGGGTCAGAAAAAGTAACAAATATGAGCTTAAACAGGCTTTGGGAATGAGTGGAGAATAAAAGGGTCTGGTATGTTATGATCCCTGGGGTTATGAAAATTAATACACAACTGAACTGAACAACAACATAATTAATTTGGCATTGAAATTAAATGGTAGACAGAAAATAAACAGATGTAATATTATAATATATTTAATAATTTCCAAAGAATTTTCAGGCATATTTTGTTCTATAATCTCAACAACTGTCCATGGGTTAGGCAAAACTTTCAAATGACTTGTCTATAATCACAATTAGTTAGAACATTATAATCCAAATTTCCTAACTCCAGCTGCTCCTTCCATTATCAAATATCCTTCCTCTTTCCAGCAAAACAAAACACTAGAAAAAATAATATTAGACCACCACCATAAAGGATTTAATAGCTAGGAGACAAATACCCTGATGTCACTTTATTAATAAAATGCATATATCAACATGTCAAGGACCTCTGATTTTTATCCATGTAGGAACTCCCTCTCTAACCATGAAGATTACGACTCACCTAATGAATTAGAGGCTTAAGTCTTTTTAAGATTCGTAAGTCTTGAGTGTCACAGAGGTTAGGTGACTTACTTATCAGTATCAGGTTCCTTAATCTATTTCTTCCTGACTCTATGTTTGGTATTTTATTCTCTATGTCACATTGACTTTCTTATTATGTGTACACACAAATATAAGGATGGACATATATATTTGTATGCATATATGTATAACAACACATGCTCATTTAGTATATATGCACATATATAAACACATTTATATGTGTATATTTATGTTTTATTATGTATTTATCTATATTTATATATGCATATTTATTATATAGTTATTATGTGTTATGTATATATTTATTGTATATTTATATATTTATTATGTATTTATTTATATATCTATGTTTATATTATGTCACTCAAAAGGGAGAAAATTCACCCATTGGCCATCATCTTAGAAAGGAGCTCCTCCAAATTCAGCTAGGATGCTCCACAGGGACAGAAGTTCCTCAATATCCAGGACAATGCTCAAAGTTTTCTGAGCTTGTTAGACTGAACAGAGATTCTTCTCCAATGCCACAGCCTTGTCAAATATGAGTCATCTCTGTAACCACTCTGATACAACGAGGTTGGTCTAATGAAAGTCATTATAGGCACAAGTGTATACAATGGGGTAGTTATATTTATGGGTATCTTTAGATATCTGTTTATAGAGATGTGCATATGTCAGTGTATATATAATAAACACTTGAATCACTACCAAATTTTCACTCTTACAGGAGGAGATTACCTGTTGTTTTCTTGCTCTTCGATGTTTTGACAAGATTCTTTTCACACTGATGTCACCAAATCTTCACTGGTACATGAAGAGATTACCCATTATTTTCTTGGTTCTCAACTGCTTTAACAAGATTCTTTTAAGACTGGTAGAAAGTGAAATGCTGTAGAGAAGCTTGCTTGCCTGCCAAGAAAGGCTTACTGCCAGGGTTGAAAGTGATTTGAAACTTTTCTGGAAGAGTATATGCTTCTACTTATAATTGTAAGAATATTCAAGAATAAATCTGAACGGAAGGTCATTTTGTATGCAAAGATAACATTTTGTTCTACTCCTCTGGCTGCACTGGAAATAGCTGATGAACATTCTGAAAGTGACTGGAATGTAACCAGAATAAAAGAGGCAGGACGAGTTCCTGTTTTAAAAGTAGTCACATCCTATTAATAATAAATATATCATTGTGGATGGCTCAGTCAGCTTTGTAGCGAGAACAGAAGTTGAATTCCGAGTTCCTGAGGAAAAAGGCTCTCAGGAACAGTTTTGTACTGGCCATCACAATGGCAGCCATCCTTATTGACTAAGTACAATGCTACCAAATGTAACTGAGTGAGGATCAACAGAAGTTAAAAAGCATAAATTGATTTTTTTTCCTTGAAGAACAGAGGACTATAAAGGAAAGAAAAAAAATACAAAGGATGAGAAATCCAAGAAAGAGATCATGAGCCTGGCCTGAGGCATATTAGACTAGTAACAGAATGGCTTCAAATATCCTGGCATGCTAGAGTCCCCTCTTTATTCTATGCAGAGCAACAAGTAATTTCTTGAATTACCCTTAATGATAATTTTTAATCTTTCTCCTTAGAATAACAAACAAAGCTAACTTCTTTTCTGGTTACTGTTTTTTAACAAGGAGGGCTTAATTGCTAAGGTAAAAATTATGGGAACTTTGTGGAAAGGTGATTGTACAATCTCAGACACTATGATAGAGGAAATGAAAATTATGAATAGTATTTGCGCAGATTTTGGAAGAGAAAATATTAAAAAATCCAGAGAAATAGAAAACTTCCAAAGCCTAAAATTCATGAAAGCCGAGAAAGACCAAGAAAGAGAAATCTCTCAAGAATGAAATTCTGAGAATATAAAGAAAATTCTGATGAGGAGGAGAAGGGATAATTGTCTAAATAAACTGAATTAATATGCATGCATGAGGAATTCATAAACAAAATTTTAAATAAAAGATTGAGTAAAGAACAGATGTAGTCAGGTAATAATTGACATATTTAAAGAAAAAAAAAACTTATTTGTCCTTTTTTAAAGCACAAAACAAAAAGAAGCAGTAATGGGGACCCAAATGGCATGTAAGTGGAATAATAGAGTGCCATATCTGGAATTAAGAGGACCCAAATGTAAATCCAAACTCAGAACCCTTAGTAGCTTTGTGACTCTGTGCAAATCACTTTCCCCTGTTTGTCCCAGTTTCTCATCTTAAAATGAACTGAAGAAGGAAATGGCAACCACTTCAGTATCTTTATCAAGAAAACCCCAAATAGTGTCCTAAGAGTTGAACACAATTGAAATGACTAAACAACATCAAAAAGGACACAGAAATATTTTCTTATCTTATAAAATTAATACATGCATATAATTATATATTCATCTATAACTAATTACATAATATATACTTATGTAAACTTTTAAGTGTATATATTATTTAATTATGCATAAATTATATACACATATATCTATTTTATAATGATGTCACTCTATACACATATAAACATGTATGTATGTAAGTTTATATATCTCTATTTAGATATAGATATGCACACATTATTTATTAGAAATTCTGTTCATTATACAATTCTCTTTCTACTTCTTTGAGTAGTCTATTTGCATTCAACTATTATTGTTAATTTCTCAGTGGATAAAGGAAAATAAAGCATATTTTAGTCCTGAAAGAATAATTTTAGGAGTGCTATAACTAAGTAAAAAAAAAACTTATACTAATTTAAAAAAACCAAAAAGTAACTTGATTATATTTTGTATGCTTTCTTTTTAAAGGTTTTTTTTAGGGGGGAAAAGAATAGGACCAAAGAAGGACTATCTATGACAGTCCCTAAGGATAGACATGCTGACCCTAATGAATTACAAAGACATAACTGCAAAACTATTACATCGTTTCTTCTTTTTTTCCTGCCAAGGAGAATAATCTTGGGACAGAATGGGCAAAACAAAAAAATGGTTCTTAGAAAGTTGAGAATCAAAATTGCTGGATCACAGATGTAGAGCTGCAAGGAACCAGGTGCCCTATCACTTAGTCAAACAATCCCATTTTATAGATTGAGCCCCAAGAGGGTCTAGGGATAGGCAAGAGAGTTTAGAGAGTACCTAGCTACTTTTGATGAATGCAAGACAAGCCACTCAGCGGAAGTCTATCTTGTGGACCAAAGAAGTGATGGATGTGGATGCTGAACCACTGTCAAGTGTCCTTTGAGCTACTGTACTGACCAGTAAAGATAACAACTTTTGAGTTAGGATAATGTCGTAATTTTTTTTTAAATTTTGAGTCTTCAGATTGATGGCTAGTGGTTTCCATTTCCTGAAAAAAATTCTACAGCATATTATTAATGAGATGATTAGTAAAAATCTAGAAAAGGAAATTGTGTTTTTTGAGGTAAAATTTGTTCATTGAAAATGGATTATGATAGGGCAACTTTATTTCCTTTTCTAGCAGCATCAACCAAAGTTGGATATTATAGGAATTCTATAGATATAGTTTAATTAGATCTTATTAAGGAATTCAAAGAAGTCTTTCACAGTATCCTATGTAAAAGATAGTGAAATAATAGGTATGGTGACAGCAGTCCAAGAAATTCAGAACTGTTGAATGACTAACCCTAAAAAGGAGCTATTAATGGTCCATTGTCAACTTGAAAGTATATGATTTCTAGGGGTTTGGTCCATAGATCATTGCTTGAATTGAGCTATTCAACATTTCCTTTGGCTTGGATAAATGCATGAAAAACATGCTTATCATTATAGAGATAACACAAAGAGGGTAGAGAAAGCTATTATAGTATGTTGAATGACAGTCATGATATCAAAAGATCACTACTGGCTAGAAGACTGGGCCAAAGTTCAGGAATTGGATATTGTGCTAAGTATTTATTAATAATTAAAATCAATTCATTGAAAATGAATTATGGCAGGCCAACTTCATTTCCTTTTCTAGCAGCATCAACCAAAGTTGGATATTAGAGGAATTCTATAGATATGGTTTAATTAGATTTTATCAAAAAATTCAAGGAAGTCTCTCACAGTAATCTATTGTAACATGGGTATTGTACTATGAGAAAAAGTGAACATAAAAATAAAGGGGCCTAGGAAAAATATGTGAACTAATCCAAAAGATGTCATGTAAAGTATGTGGAGTCAGAAAGAAAATATGCCTCAATGGAAATGAAAAGAACAACCACCAGAAAGCAATCAGAACTTAATGTTATGAAATCTTAATAATGAAGCTTGGCTGCAGAGAAGAGAGATGAAAAATTTCCTCTCTCTGCTTTTTTTGCAAAACCTAGTAGGTTATCTATATCACAGTACAAAAATAATTCAGTGTGTTTAGAGTCAGAAAACATAGATTCACATCCTGATTCTGCCATTTTTTAAAATTTCTATTTAATTAATTTAGAAGATTTTCCATGGTTACAAGATTCTTGTTCTTTCCCTCTCCTACCCCAATCTCCCTTCCATAGCCAATGCATATTCCCACTGAGTTTTACATGTGTCAGTGATCAAGAACTATTTCCATATTATTGATGTTTGCACTAGAGTGATCATTTAGAGTCTACATCCTCAATTATATCCCCATCAACCCATGTGATCAAGCAGTTGTTTTTCTTCTGTGTTTCTACTCCTACATTTCTTCCTCTGAATGTGGATGGTGTTCTTTCTCATAGGTCTCTCAGATTTGTCTTGGATCATTGCACTGCTGCTAATAGAAAAGTCCATTACATTTGATTGTGCCACAGTGTATTTGTCTCTGTGTACAATGTTCTCCTGGTTCTGCTCCTTTCACCATGCAGCAATTCCTGAAGGTCGTTCCAGTCCCCATGGAATTCCTCCACTTTATTATTCCTTTTTGCACAATAGTATTCCATCACCAATAGATACCACAATTTGCTCAGCCATTCCCCAATTGATGGGCATCCCCTCATTTTCCAGTTTTTGGCCACCACAAAGAGCGCAGCTATGAATATTCTTGTACGTATTTTTCCTTATTATTTCTTTGGGATACAAACCCAGCAGTTCTATGGCTGAATCAAAGGGCAGACTGTCTTTTAGCACCCTTTGGCCATAGTTCCAAATTGCCTTCCAGAATGGTTGGATCAAGTCACAGCTCCACCAGCAATGCATTAATGTTCCAACTTTGCCACATCCCCATCAGCATTCATTACTTTCCTTTGCTGTCATGTTAGCCACTGATTCTACCATTTTTATTTATTGTGCAACATTGAGTATATCACTTCTTTTCCAGGACCTTCGTTTTCTGAATTGTAAAATTAGGTGATTGGACTAGAAAGAGTTCTGAATTATAGTCAGAGGAACTGGGTTCTAATGATGATTCTTCAGTTTATTAGCTATGTGACGTTGGGCAAGTCAAAAATTCAATTCATAATTGAACATAATTGAACACATAATCCATAAAATGAGGAGATTAAGACAATAATTCTGATATCCCTACTAACTGTAACCATATAAGCTATGATTTTATGATTGATACTTTCTCACGCCCCTTCAGGCCTTTATTATACCAGGTGAAAGGTAGAATCTAATTTTTAAAAAAAGATATGTGTATGTGTGTGTGTGTATATATATATACATACATATATATATATATATATATATATATTTCTGCATTGCTTTATCCATGGATATCCACTGAATAAAAATTGTGTCTTTGATTCCCTGCTGGTCTGAGTTGAATATGCTAGTTATAGGCAAATATTAGCCAACTGTTTCACTCAAAGAAAAGACATTTGTATCATTAAAAAATTAAAAGAAATAATGCTTTTGTCTGCATCATTGTGAAGGAAAGTATCTGTACATTACTGTGGCAATAGGAACTACATGCTAGAAAAAGATGTTTTATACTAGGGACATGCCAATTTTAAAAGATTTCAATAAAGTACATAGTTTGATAGAACAATATATATTCACATGCTTGGTTGCCATTCCTTTAAAGCTTTCCTCCAAACAGCCAAACTTTGATTAACATTTTATTATATTATTAAATTGTCATGTTAAAATAAAATTTATATTTATAGTATGATTTATATTCTTAGATTTAGGTTGGATGGGACCTTCCCAGAGGTGACCTGGTACTGCTAGACAAGCTAGACTAAATGGAATAGGGAGAGTCTAAGACACCAGCCTTGTGTAAGGTTCTATCCTATGTGAACGTTTAGTAATGTGAACATTACTAAAAGAAGACAAAAAGTGCTTGTGTGAAAAAAGCAGCTTGAAATACTTCAAGGACTGAGAACTTATTTAAAAACAACTCCGAGATAAGAGTTGATGGATGTACAAATAGCTAAGATACACTGCCAATGATCAGCTCATTAGCATGTGAAGCTTTTATGGCTTTTGAAGGATGTAACTATGAAATGATAAATCAAAGAATTGTCTGAGGACTTTGGGGAAATTGCCTATTGTCTTATATGTAATGTGGATGGTAGATTTTTCAAGCAGAATTAGATATTGTCAGCAATGCAATAATCCAGGACAATTCTGAGGGACTTATGAGAAAGAATGCTGTTCACATCCAGTGAAAGATTTGTGGGAGCAGAAACACAGAAGAAAAACAACTGCTTGATCACATGGGTTGATGAGGATATGACTGGGGATGTACACTCTAAATGATCACCCTAGTGCAATATCAATAATATGGAAATAGGTCTTGATCAATGGCACATGTAAAACCCAGTGGAAATGCATGTTGACTATGGAGGGGAGAAAAAAGGGGAAGAGGAGGGGAGAGGAGGGAAGGGAAAGAATATGAATCATGTAACCATGGAAAGATATTCTAATTTAATTAATTAAATAAAAATTTTCAATTAAAATTAAAATTTATTTTTTTTTAATTTCTGAAAAAGAATTAGATATTGGTCATTATTTATGAGTAGATCCTTTTCTGAGATGGAGGAAGCCAGAAGAAATGAAATGATGAGTGAGACATTAGGTAATTCAATTGTTAGAGCACTGGGCCTGAAGCAAGGAAGGCTGGAGTTCAAATGTGGCTTTACTACTACCTGTGTGATCCTGAGCAAGTCCTTTTTGCCCTAAGAAGTTAATGGCAAACCACTCTAGTGTCTTTGCCAAGAAAATGCTATGGAGAGTTACTGTTGGCCTATGGTCCATGGAATAGTAAAGGGCTGGATATGTCTGAATGACTGAACAAAAGAAGAATGAGAAGACACCACTAACATCTGAAGAAGGAGGCTAACAACACAGCCTGCCTAATGCTCTAAAAAAGAAACAAGGCAGAGATAGTATCTGCAATTGCTATGGGAATTGTTTTGATTAAAGAAGAATTCCATAACTTCTGGAAGTTCAACAGAGGAAAAAGGACACTGAGGTATGAAGAGTTCCTTAGGCCCTCTTTAGCCAACAACTAGCACCTGAGAGTTATTGAAAGCCAGACAAACCTTGCAAATAAATGTTCAAAGAGCTCACCAGAGAAACTAGAATCCCATGGCTGGGCGTCTCTGTTTTTCCTTTTAGTGCTATCTTAATTTTATGTCAATAATTTCCTCAACATATGAGAAAGATCAAATCAATAAATAGGGCAAACAACCAAAACAATTTAAAAATTCACAAATGAAAAACATGCAATCAAGGACAAAATCGAAATTCTGGAAAAAAAAAGAAGAAAAATGTTGAATAAAAATGAGATTTTTAAACATAAATAGTAAAATAACAATCCAAACTTGTTTAAAAATCAGTAATATAAATCATGTATTCAAAAATTTTTAAAGGGCATTTTAAAATTTATGAAGTATAAAGTGTTATAGATTATTACTCCAATTATATATCAACCTAACTAATCGATGAAATTGACAAATATATACTAAAATATAAAATATTTGGCAAAACAAAATGAGAAATAGAGAATTTAAATGACCCAATATCAGGAAAAAAGTTAACAAATTGTAAATTAATTATCTTTCCCCAAAATAGATAAATTTCATCAAATGTCAAAGAACAATTAAATCCAGTATTATATAAATTGCTTACAACATCAAGAAATCATACTACCAAACTCATTTTACGAGATAAATATGGCCTTGCCACCTAAACCAGGAAGAGATAAATTAGGGAAAGAAAATTGCAGGCTAATATCTCTAAAGAACATAGATGGAGGAAAAAGTTTATTAAATTATTAGCAAAGAGGCTATAGCAACATATTCAAAAGTTATACACTGTGACCAGGTTGGATTTCTGCCAAGAATGTTGGGATGGTTCAATATTGGGAAAATTATAAACAAAATAGGCCACACTGATAACAAAACTAACAAAAGTATACCATTAGGAAAGCTAGAATGTAGTCTTTCAGAAATAGGTTTACATTAACATCACAGGCATAAACCATAATATGTTCCAAAAGGATAGAGGACCTAAATATAAAAAGTCATAACATAAACAAATTAGAGGAACAGTGAAGGAGATACCCTCCATAGTTATGGATGGGGGAAAATTCTTGACCAAACAAGGGATAAAGACAATCACTGGAGACAGAATAAACAATTTTGATTATATAAAATTTTGCACAAACAAAATAAATGCATTTAAAATTAGAAAGGAAATGTTTAACTGAGGGAAGGGGGAATTACAACAAGTTTCTCTGATAAAGGACTGATATACAATATAGAGAGAACTAATTGAAGCAAAAGAGAGCTATTCCCAACAGATAAATGGTCATAACATACAAAGAGATTATTCTTAAAGAAAGAAATATGGCTAGATCTCAATGGCCGGGGTCCCGACAGACTGGCAGAGTTATGTCTGTGATGAGGGGAAGGTGGCATTCTGTCATACTGGAGGTGGTGTATACATTATACCCCACTCCCAGACAATACTCCCAACTTCCCAACTTATGAAATATCTGAAGGACTAGGTGAGCTCGTAAGTGCCAAAAGGTGGATTTTCTGTTGTTTTTTGCATGACTCAGATATTCTACTGGATCATTTTTCATATTTAGATTCTTTTAAATAGAGATGAAAATTGGGTATTTCCCCTGATGATGAAGACTAAATTAATTTAATTTCACTATGAACAAGTTCTACCCAGCATTTCATTTTCACAACTATGACTTAATTTTTTAAAAATTGAATTATTGTGTTTTTTTCTTTCACTACATCAATGTCCCTTCATAAAAAAATAAGCCCTCCATTTCCCCCAAAAGAAAGAAATATGTTATCAACAATCATATGAAAACCTGCTCCATATGAACAACTTAAAAGAAATACACATTAAAACAAGTCAAGTTCTCTCTCACATTCATTAGATTGGCAAGATGACAAAAAAGCAAAATGCAATTATAGAAAAGATATTGGGCAAAAAAAATAAGAACAATAATAGATAAAAGTATGAATTAGTCTAACCATTGTGGAAATGAGCTGTACTGATAGTCTAATAAAAGTCACTAGATTGGCAAACATTTGGCATGAATCTCAAAGACATTAAAACAGAAGGCAAGAACCCATATTAAAAAAATATATTTACAGTAACACATTTTATTGTACCAAAAGACTGGAAACAAAATGAATACCCTTCAACTAGGAACTAGATGAACAAATTATGATATATAAATCTAGCGTGATATTACTGTTCTTAAACAAAATAAAAGTTTAATGGATTTGGAGCACCCTGGGAAGGCATGAAAAATTAAAAGAGAATGAAGTGAACAAAAGCAGATGAACAATTTATATAATAGCTACCTACCTTAAGGTAAAAGGACACAACTATAAAAGACATAAAAGTCTAACCAATTCAATGATCAATTTCAACTACAGAAAATAAGGCAAAGCATGATTCCTATCTCTTGAGAATAGGTAGTGAACTAGAAGTAGAAATGAAAATCATATTTACAGACATGACCAATGTGTAAATTGATTTTGCTTCTATGTATATGTACATACACAGTTGCAAAGACATACATAAATATTTACACCTCCCCTATGGACATTTATATACATGTGCTCAAATAAACATGTATACACTCAGGTATATATAAATAGATGAAATGTATCTTTTTATCTGTAGGATGGGTAAATTATAGGGGTATAGTTATTGGGTAATAATGATGCAAAAGAAGAAATATCAACAAAACTTTAAACATACAGAGAAGAAAACAGAAGGATGTTTGGAAGGGAACATAGACAAATAGGGTAGTGATGTTGCTTTAATGTCAAATGTAAGATATATTCTAAAGATATAGTTCCTGTAATAGATTAAGTTTTAAATGTATTACAATCAATTCTGTTCTTTGTAAACAGAAATGTTTGCAATATTGATTACTTAAAGTTTATAGTAAATAAAGAAAAAAAGAAATAAAGCTGTCGCTAAGTCATCGCAGGAATAGAGTGAAGCAATGTTTACCAATGGATCAAAGAGGGTTTCTTTTAACCAAGAGCATTCTCCAGAGTAGAAAAATGAAAACTTTTATTTTTTTTTTTTCAAATTCAGACCTCTTAGGACAATAAAATTTCACGTCAAGCATGCAGCTTAACTCACCACAGAACCAAACTACCTCTGGTGACAAGGCTTGGAACTTTCCCTTGCCTAAAGTTTGAAGATGTCGTATTCTATCTCTGACTTGAACAGCTAACATTCTTTCAGTGAGATGTCTGAATAGAGTTGATTTTGTTCACATGGAAAATTTTTTAAATACACATTTTCTTCCCATTGAACAATACATAATTTACATTCAGGAAATTATCTTTCGAATCATGATAAAGCTTTCCATGAAGTTGACATTGGTTACATGCTTGCAGGAGATGCCAGAGGGGGAAAAGCAGACATTTGGCTGCAGCTGGGAATGTGACAGACAAAACTCCAAACACCAAAGAATGATAATAGCCCTAAGTCCTGGGGCTCTTAGATTTCCATTTTTAAGCCAGATCATTATTGCAAAGAATCAGGGGCTCAGATGGTGTTAAAGTTTAATGCCGAGGAGCAAAGAATCATATTTTACACATGGGCTTCAACTTAAGATATTTACTGTCTTGGACATCTGGACAAGTGATGACTAATCGGCTAGAAATCATATAACTTTACAAAAGGATTCACTACATAATATGCATTTCAAATGAAACTAAGTAGAAAGGGAAAAAAGATGATCATTTCTCATTTTAAATCTGAAACATGACAAAGAAGTATCAAGTACAATGAAAAAATGAAATAGAATTTGATATTGTCTTCAGGATTTTATTTTTTCTATGTTAAACCTGAGTACTTTTCTATGAGTCCTATTTATACAGACCGTTTTAGGGGAAATTATTTCTCCTTGAACTCCTTCAGTTCATTCATTATAGATGCTTAAATAAGCCAAAGTTAATTTGGAGGGAACAAATGAAACTAAATAATTACAGGAGACTAAAATGTCAGTTGTCTTTACTCAGAGCCATCTAGGAAGAAAGAAAAAAAAAACTTTCTTAGAAGTATAAGAGGGGTAGTTAGGTGGCTAAGTGAAAAGAGGGCCAGGCTTCAAGACAGGAAGTCTCAACTTCAATATGGCCTCAGGCATTTCCTAGCCATGTGACCCTGGGCAAGTCTCTTAGCCCCAACTAGCCTCTACTGCTCTTCTGCTTTGGAATTGATATTTAGTATTAATTCTAAGACAATAGATAAGGGTTAAAAATGTATAATGCAAATATTACTATCTTATTAATCTGTATAAAGTAGGATTCCTTTCAAACAATTTTAGTATGTTGAACTCCAAGTGAAAGTAGAGGTATAAAATGAGAAGGGAGACTCTTAATGGCATAAAGACAGAAGTGAACCAAATCAGAATGGAAGTGACTTTCACTGCAAATGAACAAAAACTCTAAAAGGCAAAGTGCATGGCATGTTTGTTAAAATATTCTCTAAATGAGCAAATATCAAAGGGGATTAAAGAATTCTGAATGGGTACAACTAGCCTAAGTCAATTGAACAAATATTGATTAAGGATTAGGGTCACTGCTTCAGTTTATGTTTCAAATAATTCAAAGGTAGCATGTTATCCAAATTAGGACACACATAGGAGAAATAAGAATTTGAAATAAATACACTTGTCCAAAAAGGCATAATGTTTTAGCAAAGATAAGGTGTTTACTTGAAAACAAGTAAAAATGGTAACATGGCTCTCTAAGTCAATGTCACTTCAGAAAGAGTCTGTTTAACCTAAATTACTTCTCCTTTTTCAAATAGTTGTTTATATCATTAAAAACAAAAACAAAAAATTTTACAAATTCTATAAATGGCCAAGAAGGCTTAAATATAATTAATTAGATTTTAAAAGTTCAAAAAATGTTAGGAAGAGTGGTACTTACACTGAAAGTAACATCTAGATTAATTGAATATATTCTATGGATGGGCATCAAAGGCTCAAATAAAAGAATAGTATTCCCCATTACCCTCATCTACCATACTCTACTCCAGAGAAAATCACCAATAGCACTTTTGCATTTTCCACAAGGAAGACAAAATCCTATTAGGTTTGTTCTTCTGTTCTCCATGGCCCTCCTCCTGACTCCCAACCCTGCAGTCCTTCATAAGAGAGTCCTCACTGTCTACATTAACAGGAGAAAAGATGTCACAAGATCCTGAAAAAGAGGTTGTTTATTTTGATGCCCAAAGAAACTGAAGGCACTACAATTAAGAGGGATTATAAAATATTTCTTGAATGATATGGGATTTTAACTGAAACTTGAAGGAAACCAAGAAGTAGACGCAAGAATAGAAAGAGCTCTGGTAATTGAGAATAACCAATGAAAATAGCCAAAGTCTTGCAGATGTCCATTTGTGGGCATTTGGGTCATTTCATTTTAGGTTGTGGAAAAAAATGGCCAAAGCCTGGTGATTTTTCTTTAGACTCTTTGGGCAGGAAAATATGGAAGCTTAGTTGTATATATTTGTTTGCCATCTTTCAGAGTAGGTTTGTAAGCTCCCTGAGGGCAAAGACTATTTTTTGCCTCTTTTGTATCCTCAGCACTTTGGACAGTGCTTGGTATATAGAAGATACTTAATAAATGTTCACTGAGTGAATGATTATCGAATTAAAGTATCTTGTGGTAGGAATAGCAAGTAGGGCAGTGTCACTAGATGGCAGAGAATGTGGAGAGGAGTGTAAAGTATAACAATAATGGAAAGGCAGTTTGGGTTTTAAAGTATTTTGGCCAGGGACCTGTATCCCCAGCATGCCTCAGGGGTCCCTCCGTACTACTTCCTGGTGTGGGATTGGTCTTGAATTGGACCAATCCTGTGTTAGGGAGGAGCCATGCCCTACTTCCAGGTGCAGGATTGGTCTATATAAGGATCAATTCCATGCCTAGGAGGGAATGTTGAATAGAACTTGATTCAAAATTTGGAAAGTTAGTGAATGAATTTTAGCCAGGGAAAAATCCAGTTGTTTTTTCTTTAATAAAGTTTTTTTTTTTTTTTAAGAATTAAAAGGGTAGAGTTTTGTTTTTTTTTTTTTCTTGTAGCATCTTCAGTAGGAGGGAGTCAAGTTGTTAAGGGCATTTATTGCCAAGCAGAGGATTTTAGGTTTGATCCTGGATGTGCTTAGAAATTACTGGTGTTTGTGGAAGAAAGGGGTATGACCTGCTCTTTAGGATGACTAATTTGACAGCTGAGTGGACACAAGTGAGACCAATCAACAAACCTTACCTGTGTTGATTACCTCCAATTTATCCTGTATGTATCTTAATTGTATATAAGTATATTTATTTCATGCTGTCTCACTGAACCCTTTGAGAGTAAGTACCATCCTTTTTCTATGTATGCACGGCTCTTAGTAAACAGTAAATAAAAGGAACATGATGGATATAAGCAGAATACATATTCCTAGTCATGACTTAAATATGAAAAATATTGTAAAAGACATAATTTATATACATATATATGCATATATATGACTACAAAAGAAGTAGGATAGGCATGTAGCAAACTGTGGAGAAGAGGTAACTAACCCTCGTGCTTATTTGTACCTTCAACAATCAGAATATAGCATAGTTCTGCCTGGAATAATGTGTCTATATACATCCTCTAATACCTCACACCTCTCAATTTGGGTATATGACACCTATTCATTTTCTGGGCTGGTTCACTCACTCCAACTTGCCCTCACAATGATAAGTCTAAGTTCCCAGAAAGGAACTCATTATTCTTCAAACTTTTTCATGGTCCAAGGACTAACTCTCTTAAAGGGAATATACTGCCCTTATTCACCATTTTAGCATTGAAACCCCAATCAGTTTATTCCATTTTAGATTTTTAAGCTTACTTGCAATGATACAAAATAAATAATAATATCAGAGAGCCTGTATTAAGGCAAATACCAAAATAACACATATATCACTTCATTCATTTTTTTCCATTAAGGCTGGGAAAGATTAAATTGCTTCCCCATGTTTATACAATTAGCATTAATTAAAACCTAGATTTCAACCTTCTTCTTTTCTGCCTCCACAAACATTTCTCTATCCACTACAAATATAATGAACTATCCAGTTATTTAGTAACTCTCCTTTGGGAAAGAAGAGTACAGTTTGTGCAAAGGGTTTTAGCCAATGCTTCCAACTAGTCCCATCAGCCAAAAAGTCATATATAAGAAACTATAAAAAAATATTTACATCTACATAGGGTTTCTCCTTCAAGTGCAACCAATACTAAGATTGGAGTTCAAAACAACTCCCCAAACTTAAGTCATCAGAAAAGATTATTTTAGATAACTAGGTGATGCTGTGGATACAGCACTGAGTGAAGAATAAAGAAGATCTTAATTCAAACCCAACCTCAGACACTTACTAGGTGTATGGCCCTGGGAGAGTTGCTTATGAAATAATTCATTTTAAAGTGTTTCACACAGTTTCTGGCACATAGCAGGTGCTACAAAATGTTCATTCTCTTCTCTTCCCCACACAATCTTTGTATGTCTCAACTGTAAAATGGGAATAACAGTAACTACCTTGCAGGGTTGTTGCAAGATAATATTTATAAAGTGCTCAGCACAGTGCCTGAACATCTTTCTGGTTCAAGTCATGTCCAGCTCTTCATGATCCCATGGAAAATGTCACCAATACCATCCATGGAGCTTTCATGACAGAGATACTAAAATGGTTTTCCATTTCCTTCTCCTACCTCTACATAGCAGCTGCTATATATATTTTCCATTATCTCCAATATTTCTAATTCTTTCTGATGCAAGCAGAGGATTTGGCTTACCCCATCACTTATAAAGGAAATTCAAGAACAAGAGCTTTCAAGATATCTTAGAGAAAATTATAGCACTACAAATTCAAAGTCATCACTTAGACTTCCAACATATTTATTAGGTGCTTGCCCTTCTTCCTGGCATCTTATTTAATGCTCCCAAGCAAAGCTCTCAAGGACAAACCATTACATATGAGAAACTCGGTAAGGGTTCCAATAATATTGAGGACTTTTTCCTAGACTTGTCTGTGGATCATACAAAAGAGAACCTAAATCAGAATTATGACTCTGGTCTGGTTCAGCACCTGTATACCTACCTGTACAGATGGGCAGTTCAACTTGTTCTTTAAGTGTACCAAGAGCATTGGTTATAGATTCCCTGATTTTCTAGCAGTTCAGTCATGCTTGGAGTGAAGGAAGGGACTAATAGCTTCAGGTCAACCATCTCCATCACCAGCACAGTGCCACAACCCTTTAGAATACCAACTGTGAAACAGGTTTTGAGAATACAGGCATCACCATCATCAGCTCAGCCCCAAATAAGAGCTTCTATAAAGGTCTCCAATGCAGAAAAGTCTTCAACAACACAAATTGCAAGCATAATTTTGGGAAGAATCAATCAAGTACCTGAAAGTTTTTTTTTGTTTTTTTTTTTGTACATTTGGGTGGGCTAATGAGCCTTAACAGTTTCTTGAGTAAGGAAAGTTCTGTGCCTTCAGCTCCAGTATCAGTATCCCTAGGCAGCTAAGCCTTAGAAAGATATACCAAGGGTATAAACCAACATGGCCACACTGGATAAAAAGCTTTCCAAATGAACTAAGTGAAAGAGGAAGGTTGTTTTTTTTTTCTTGTTTTGTTTTTAGGATGTAAATATTTGGGGGATGTTAGCAGTTTCTTCATGGGATTTTTAATGTTAGCAGCTTATTCATGGGATTTTTAATTTCTACCAAAAATATTATTTCAGTACTGTCATCTCATTTATCCAAGCTCTCCCTCAAACAATAAACACCATGGACCACCCATGCCTACTCATCCTGTGTTACTTTTGTCTCTGTCCTCCTTTTACTTTGCATGAGAAGGTCCATTCAACAGGCTAGGAACTTTTCTGGAGATCTTTCAATATCATCTATAAACCAACAATACTATCTGACAATTACCCATTGTTGTGCTCCCCTATGAATATTATCTCCCAAAGTGCATTTCTTGAAAACTGTCATTGCTCTCATGAAGTTCATTCACTTTCAAAGCTTATAGTATATATATTAGTTCTTTCAAATTGATTTGTTGTACCATCCAGTTAAAATATCTCTGATGAAAAATAAATATTACTACAGACTTTTGATAAATAAAGAGTTGGAATAAGTGAAATTATACCAAACTTTCCAGGGACTTAAATTAAGAGGGAGAATATACCATGTATATTTGAGTATTGTTATATTATTGCCACTCCAAAGAATAATTTATCTAACTCTAGGACTCCAATAGGATTAATTGTTTCAGAAATGATAATATCACAATCCAACTCAAACACATGCTACTTTTTATCTCGTGCAAACTGAACTGAAATACTATTAATATGTTCGATCTGAATACCCATTTTTCTGTTGTCACTTACACATAACTGATTCACTCTATACTATCATTCTTCCAAAAAATCTCTTTTATTTTCATAACTTTTATCTTAAAGAACTGTGATGCCACCCTTTGATTACATGGGATGTTCTCTGAATGATGATGAGATAATGGAAAATGTGCAAAACAGAATATTCTTTTCCTTGGTTTTTTTTTCCTGTGTTTTTGTTTTCTGTTCATAGTGAGTTTCACATTTTAGTCATCTCAATCTAGCTAAACTGACTGCTTCTTGAAAGAAAGGCTATCTTAAACTAACTCTTTATCATCAACAGCATGTTTTATCCTGCTGAGCAAAGAGTGAATTCTTGATACTTAGTTGATTGATGAGGAATTGAAGATAATGGTGATACATAAATGCATCACAAAACTGTAAATAATAACTTATTGCTGTTTCCATATATTTAGACATTCTAGCTCAAGACAGCAGTGTAAAGAAGAGAGGCAATGTAGTGGAATGAGTAGAGTCATATGTGGAGTAATACACCTGGGTTTAAAATCTTGCATCTCCCACAGGTATAATAGCTATGTGATTATAAGCAAGTTCTTAGTGGCACAAGCAAAACCATCAACACCATACATGCAAGTGGAAAGAGTTTTGATATTACTAGTCCCTCTTTATAGATAAAAGCACAGGTGGTAACCCATTTCCTGTCAAATAAATAAAAAAATACACATATACATTAAAAACCTAATACTTCCATGCTTAAGAAACTCCAATTTCCTGGTGGAATTTCCTCCCTTTTTGGCACAGACAGCAAGTCATCACAGGACCAAGTCATTAGTCCTCTAGTGATAAATCTAGCAGACGTTGGTTCATTGGGTGAGAAGTATACAGTTCATTATTAGATCTGTATTCATAGTCTTTCCAAGTCAGGAACACCTGCCGGAACCTGTTCTCTAGTAGCAGAGAATACTAAGCCACCTGTGCACTTCAAAGAGTCATCAGAGAAGAGGTTTAATGGAAGATAATCAATACATATGTCTAATAGGACCCCCTTCACTGGGCACCATAGAAATAACCAGCATCTAACCACTTCTCTGAAACATTCAAACTGAAAATATACAGATATATTTGGCAGTACCTGTAATAATAATAAAGACAGAAATGTGGAATACACCTATGTAGCTTATCACTCACTTTAATATTTCAAGGATCTATGATTTCTTCAAAGTCTTTATTCCTTCTCTGTTAATGCAACCTATAGTAGATGTTTTTCATGAATTGTTATGGGTGAAGTGATTCAACACTTAGCTCTTTCAATTTAATCAGGATAATTCTTAGCTAAAAAACAAACTCTTAACTATTTGGCACATACCTTCCTGGGTACTAGTGGCATTTGAGTTCCACAATTATAGACTTCAGGAATCTAGGGTCACTCTGACACCAAAAGAGGCATCATATACTATAAGACTACAGTGGAAGCATTGCAGAGTAGAAGACAACAAATAAGTAATGGGAAATAAAATTTCAGATATCTGGAGTGGCATTTTCAAAGCAGAAGGAAAATCTGATCAAATAGATCAAATGATCCACCTATAAAACCAACAATCTCCTTGTACTGGGGGTCAAGAATAATTGATAGGTCTTACACACACACACACACACACACACTCACACACACTCACACACACAGATTGTCAACATAAAAGTAATATTCAACTATAATTAAAGATGGGGATAGGAAAATAGAAGGAATTTTCTATTTTAATGAATGTTTTCTGGCCAGTAAAATATGAAAAAAAAAAACTACAACAAATCAACATGCCATGTGCAAATTACTGATACTTCAAAGAACTGAGGCACAAGAAAATGAACACTAAAACTATATAGATAATTAATTATTCTCTGTGATAAATCAAAAACTCTTCAAGACTGTGTGTTCAGTGCCTGAGATTATCATTATGAATATCAAGTTATTATTCTACAAGAGAGGCATGAAAGAAATACATGACAGAATGCTAGATAATCCCATATATTACTTAAGCACTTCCAGAATAATCTAAGAAAGTCTAAGGCATTCATTCTGATAGGAAAAAATGGATTACAGAGTTGAGGTTTCATTGATAAAACAGGTTTCAGAATTCTGAGTATTTGGTAGGTTCCAAAATGTTTTAACAATGAAATGATGTGAGAAGAAAAAAAAAGTGTACTATGAAAATGTCATTCACAGTAATAACTGAACAGATTATTACATCAAAGTATTTAACAAAGAGAAAAAGTTCCAGATTTCTTGGCATCATCAGCCCAGGAAAACACATGAAACTATTAAAAGATGCTTCATATGAATACCAAATAAACCAAAAATAATTCTTGATTTTCTGACATCTGGAAAAAGTCTCCTTTTGCCAGGAGACTGAAATACTTTTGAGATTTGAAATGTTGCCAAGAATGAAGCCTAACATGACTACCTTACCATCTCCCTTCTTCCTTCTCAAACAACTCATAATATACTGCATCTTTCTATAATAGAGTTGTTTGCATGTTTTCATGCCCTCAAGGAGCTTAAAAAGGACTGGGGAATATTACACCCCTACTAGACTAGACATTCAGCAATGTGTCTATATTTTGTTTAATCTTTAAAACCCCAATGCTCAAGATAACAGTTTGATGAGAATCCCAAAAATTGAAATTCCTTTCCAAGTGGCATTCTGAACTTCCTCTACCATGTTCTAGGTCTTCAATCTTAAAGCTACAATCCTGGGATTTCTATTTGAGCAGTATCCTCCACCCCTTTAGCCTCTCCCTTTAATTGGAGTTCCCAAATGTTCATTAAAGGAGGGTAGTCAGGGCAGCCATGTCTAATTCTATTCTTGAATGCACTCAGGACTTTCTCTACCATGCCCCAATCCATCTCTCCCACTCTGACCTTTCCCCAATAGAATATAAAGTCCTTGAGGACTGGGTTTATCTTTCTTTCTACTAGTATTTATATTCTGGGCTTAGCATTGTGCCTGGTACATAGTAAACTCTTAATAAGTGCTTGCTTACTAACTGAATAAGGGATTGTACTAAGGCACTGGAAATAGTTATTAAGACAAAATCAAAATAGGGCTTGCCTTCAAGGAGCTTACATACTATATTCCCACCCTTTTAGACTGATGCAATCATTCTGAAGAGCAATTTGGAACTATGCCCAGAGAGCTATAAAACTGTACATATCCTTTCACTCAGCAATACCACTACAAGGTCTATATCCTAAAGAGATCAAAAGGGAAAAAAGATAGATAGATAGATAGATAGATAGATAGATAGATAGATAGATAGATAGATAGATAAATAGGTAGATAGACAGACAGACAGATAGACAGTAGCTCTTTCTGTGGGAGCAAAGAATTGGAAATTAAGGGGCCACCCATCATTTGGGTAATGGTTAAACAGGTTGTGGAATGTGATTGTGATGAAATACTATTGTGGTATAAGAAATGATGAGCAGAATGCTTTCAGGAAAAAAATAAAAAGACTAATACAAACTAAGGCAAAGTGAAGTGAGCAGAACCAAGAAAACAAGTGCACAGTGACAACCTGATTATCAATTCTGAATATCTTGGCTATTCTCTGAAATACAAAGATGGACTCATGATGAAAAATGCTAGCTACTTTCAGAGAAAGAGATGATAAGAGTCTAAAAACAGATTGAAGCATACTTTGTTTTTACTGTCTTTATTATTCTTTCTTTGTTTTTCTTGTTTTGGGAGGAATCTGAATTTTCTTTCACATGACTAAAATGGAAATGAGTTTTGCATGGCTGAATATGTATAGCCTATATAAAACTGTTTGCATCTCAAAGAGCAGGGAGGGGATGGAAGGAGGGAGATAATGTTTTATAATCATAAAAGTTATTTTAAAATGTAATTGGAAAAAATAAATTATTAAAGAAAAAATACACACCAACTTTCTTTAACAATCATCACTTCTTCCCACTACTTTCAGCCAAATTATTGTTTGATACTTTTATAGAAACAAAACAAAACAAAAGCTGCTATATTGTCATTGACTCTTCTTTATCACCACTAAATCTCTTTTGAACTCCTTGTAGCCTGCTCTCCATTCATACCATTACAGCTGATTTATTTGCTTTTAAATCCAGTATTCTATTCTTCACAGTCTTTATTTTTTGTCCTTACATTGTTGACTAATCTTCCTTCTCTATATACTCTGTTCTCTGAGTTTTTGTGATTCTGCTCTATACTTATTCTATTCCTATATCTCTAGTCCATTCCCCTTAATTTCTTTTGCATAATCATCCATGTCCTTCTCTGACATGTGGTTATATAATGCAGACTTTTGTCTCTTCCCTCTCTACATTCTCTAATGGATATCTCAGTATCTATGGTTCATCTATCTTGTCTAGGGGAATGACTTCTAATCCAATAGCTAACCCCCATTTTTTTTCAAGCTTCAGTCTATCATTTCTAATGGACTGCTGAACCTCTCCACTTAATGACCAATAGTCATGTCAATCTCAATACATACAAAAACAACTTATCACTTCTCCCCCTTAAACCTTACCTTTTCCTATCCTGTTCCATGAAAAGTATCACCACTCTTCTAATTCTTCTAATTCACCTGGATTCACATTCTTACTTACCATGCCTCACCCACATCCAATCAGTTCCCAAGTCTTGTTAAAGTTACCTCCATAACATCTATATCTATACTTTCCTCAATCCACATGAATATTGCCCTAGTTCAGGTCCTTGTCACTTTTCGTTTAGATTATTATAATAGTTTTCATCTCTGCCTCCCCTATGACCACCCCATTCTTTAAATGGTTTCTAACTTATCTACCTCTTCTTAGAAACCCTTAATCCCTTTTAAGGCTTAACTCAAGTGACACCTTCAAGATAACGCTTTTCCTGATTTCTCATAACTTTTCTGTCTTTCCCATAATTAAATTTATTTTGTACATATTTTAGTTTCTTTACCTGTCTATACTTTGTTTCAAGGTAGAATGTAAGCTACTTGAGGAAAATTTGGCTCATTTTTTACTTTAAATTCTAGCACCCAAAACAATATTTGTTTTAGTACATATTTTTGAATTAAATATTCATGAAGCTTCCCACAAAGGGTACCTGAATTGAGACTCCAAGGGAGATAAAAATTCTCAGAGGTAGAGGTGAGGAAGGAGTACATTCCAACCATGGAAACAGTCTTTGAAAGTGTTCAGATCCATATGTTACACTTATCTGGTGCATTACATTGAGGCTAGCCTGAATGGAACATATATTTAGAGAAATATAATGAAACAAGTTTAGAAGTGAATCCAGATTGTGGAGGTCCTTAAATGCCAGGCTGTATGTCATAAGAATAAATGCTGATAGACAAATAATCTATTCCCACTGCAAAGAAAGGTAAAAATCACAAAGATAACATTAAGTTCCATAGAAACAAAAATTTACATAGGTCAATGATAGTGAACCTTTTAGAACCTGAGTGCCCAAACAGCAACCCTCACCACATGTGAATCTTCTGCCTTACCCCAGAAAGGAAAGGGAGGAAGCACTCCCACTAGGTTGCTGGGCAGAGGGGTGGGTGATGTGAGAAATGTCCTCAAGTGCACATGGAGAGGGGGAAGGGGGCAGCCACCTCTCATGACTCAATATCCTATTCATAACCAATAGACTTTTGCAGACTTGTAATTCCAATCACCGGTCAATTGTTAATTTGAGAAATGCTATGAGTAAAGAGATTATTATACTCTATAAATGAACAAGAATAAACTGCCCAATCAAGACTTACTCATATAAAAGCTGAATTTTAAAGTTTCATTTGGCCTTCTCTAATTTGGGATTTAAAATAAAGCATAATGATGAATGTTACTTGTTGTAAAGCAACAGTTAAAAATCTCTATGGCAATTCAATTTTTATAAGCAATGTATAATATTACAAGCAACTTTAATGATGTTTCACAAATAGAGGTTTTAAAAATGGTTTTAAAAAATCAGGTGATAAAACCAGTGAAAAGAAAATTAGAGTGAGAAATTGGTTCATCCTTAGCCTGCATCAAATCTTCTACAAGGTAAATTCTTTCTAGTTTCTTCCAGTTGATTAGCCTAACAACAATTATTGCAAACACAAAAGATTTTTTTTAAATCACACTCACAAATAGAAATATACTTCCCAGCAGAGGACATTCCTTAATATTTCAATGGAAAAAAACCTAAGGCTCTCTTTGACCATATGTCCCTGTTCTTTTCTTTTAGTATCTTGCATTCATCTGATGTCATTTCCTATTATATCCTTCACTCCAATGTCAGGTGAAGAAGTGACCTTCACCTTGTCAAAGTCAACCCCACTTTCTTCACTCTTGATTCTAAACTCTTCAATCTTCTTTCATCATACACATTATCTCAGTCTCTCCTTATATACTGTCTCTTTCCCTGCTTCATACAAGCATCTCTATGTCTTCCCATTTCTAAAAACCAAAACAACAAAACTCATTAAATCTTACCATCTGTGATAGAGATTTTCCTATAACTCTCCTCTACTTCCCAGCTAAATTCATTGAAAGGACAATTTACACTTCCTGAAATATAAGGACACCCAGATTAGTGACTTCAAGCTTTGAAATACAACAAAACTTTTGCGACACCCTGTATAGTATCCATTTGGAGTTGGTAAACAATTGCATGGCAGGGAAAGAGAAGCATTTGAGATGACTCCAAAGTTACTAAGGTGGGATAATGGAAGGATAATGATGTTCTTGAAAGAAAGTTTTTAAAATGTGAAGTTGTCATGAGGAGAAGCATTCTGTTTGGGATATATTGATTTGGCATGGATATCAGATCTCACATTGAATATGAACCACAATTTGGGAGAGAGACATGGTATAGGCTTCAGAATTGCCTTGCAGATATTTTAGTTAAACTCATAGGCTTGTGAAGGCAGAATTCAGGGAAGATGACCCAATACAAAAACTTGGGGTTAGATTCATGTCAGGAATTATGTCAGGAAGAAAATAGTTTTGCAAAGAAGACTGAAAAGGAAAGTCATAAAAGTAAGAGAAGAACCAGAAGATATCAATATCATTATAAGTCAGAGATAGAGAATCCAGAAGAATGGGATGGTAAGTGGTTTTAGATGATGCTGAGAGATATAGCAGGATTCCATATAAGAAAACCTCCCTGGATTAGTAATAAAGTCATTTTAGTAGCTTTCAGACATGGTACTGTCTGTTATTCCTTATCTTGGAATACTTTAGCTGGGGAATTTTTAGCTAGAGTGGGGCTAAAATCAAATGTGTGACTGGACTAATTATGACTAGCACTGAATATGTTGAGCCTTCAACAGGAAGCTATAAGGTTGCCTCTGCAGAGGACCAAGTGGCCCAGATCAGAAACAGTAGGTCAAAGCTTGGTGCTAATCAGTAGTGGAACTGGGCTAAGGGAAGCCATGGGACATCCAGCCTGGGTGAAATCGATCAGTTTAGTACTCCAGAAACATGGGATGTCACATCAGCTATAACATATAACCTAACTGTACAGCCATTTGAACTTTCTATACTTCAATTTCCTCACTTGTAAAATACAAAAA
This sequence comes from Monodelphis domestica, assembly GCF_027887165.1. NCBI lineage: Eukaryota > Metazoa > Chordata > Mammalia > Didelphimorphia > Didelphidae > Monodelphis > Monodelphis domestica. Next base: position 193,393,901 of record NC_077232.1, read on the forward strand.
GTCATTATATATATATATATATATATATATATATATACACACACATACACTTTTTTCTGTGTGGTTGAGGATGAAACATGATAAAATCGAAATTTTCATATACATAAAAGAAAATATTTTATATCACAGCATAAATAAATGCATAGCTAGCTCTTCATTCCAACTACATGGTTAGCTCTTTAAGACAATCTATGTCCATTCTGTGCCCAGAAGCCTAAAGGAGAGTACAGTAAAAAAATCACCTTAAAATTAATGGGATAATAGATATAGAGATAGAAATAATGTTAATGTTCATCTAGTTTGAATTCTTATTTTTCAAAATGGAAAACACGTTCAGGGAGTTTGTAAAATTTCTCAGTTCATAGCAATAGTATATAAGACAATTGAGATTCAAGCCTGCATTCTCTTACTCCAAACCCATTGTTCATCTAATTGTTATGGCAAAGATTAAAAAGTTAGCAATCACAAAATTGACTGGGAAAGAAGAAAATAGCATTGAGCCATAAAGTTTATGTAAAACCCTCAGGTATTTTTTTTTTATGAGAAGGTTCTATCTCTGCAAAAACTATTCAATATATATTTATGCTGATTCAATTATCATCAAGATAACATAAGACTACAAGAAAAAATGAAAAATAAAATGAAATAAAAAGCCATCAATGGCAAGTTAATCTGATAGCATTTGCAGACTATTAAAAAAATAGATTTTTGAAGGATTAACTTTTACCTCATGTCTCAGATAGAAAGATATTTGTCCTTTAACATTGGGCAGCATATTAGATTTTATGTTAGATTTATGTTAGATTAGATTTATGTTAGAATATAATAGACTACATGCCCCTTGTCTTGTTCAATTTGCCCTAGAGATGACTATTGTCCCTGCTGAGACAGAGAAGACTTTTATTTTTGCCTGATACATAAAAAAGTTGTTTTTTTAAAAAGAATTTTAGAATTGAAGGGGATCTTGAAAATTATCCATCAAACTACCTCATTTCTCAAATTAGGAAACTGAGGTATAGAAATAAGATCTTGCCAATGTCTTGCTAGTTGGGTGGCAGAGCTGATTCTGGACTACGCATGGCAGTCACAGACCTCAGCATTTAGTATAACTTTCTTCTGTAATTACAAATTCTAAATGGTAGGGAACAACTTTCCCAAACATTCCCAGCTTTCAATATAAACAGTCATTCAATTAGTTAACAAATACTTATCAAGCACTTACTATATGCCAGGCATTATGTTAAATCCTAGCACAACAAAAGACAGAAAAATGTCCTTGCCCTCAAGCAGTAACCAATAAGATAAACAGAGAAACTGGAAAGTAACCTAAAAGACATAGTCTATACAAGATATGGTCAAAAGCATATCTGTAAGTTTTTAACTAATGAGTTATATGTAAATTAGTAAGAAAATACCCTATTTTCATTTTTCAGCATTTTAGGTATTTTAGAACATGTCAATTTGGACTGGAAAAAATAAGATTAAAAGAGAAGTAGTGATGTATGGAGGTGGCTGCCTCCTTAGTAAAAGTCCTTCTATTCAAATATTCTATTCCAACTCCTCTGGATATTAGATCTACAGTTGTGAGAGCAGAAATATATTTCCTTTTCGTTTGTTCCAAAAAACAAACCAAAATAGTTAGACATTTTATCAAATTAAAACCTTTTATTTGCACAAACAAAACCAATGCAACCATGATTAAAAGGCAAACAACAACCTGGGGGAAAACATCTCTGTAGTATCTATGAAAAGTCTTCATTTCTCAAATATGCAGAGAACTAAATTAAATTTATAACAAGCATTTCCCAACTAACAAATGATAAAAGTATATAAAGAGGTAATTCTCAGATCAAGAAATTAAAAACTCTTTAGTCATATGAAAAAAAAATGTTCCAAATAACTACTAATTAGTAGTTGCAATTTAAAAGAACTCTGAAGTATCACCTCACATCCATCAGACTGGCAAACATGACAAAAAGGAAAAATGATAAAAGTTGAAAATGAGGTGGAAAAATTGGGACAATAATTCACTTTTAATAGAGCTATGAACTGATACAACCATTCTGGAGAGTAATCAGAAACCATGCTCAAAGGACTATCTATACTGTGCATAGCAATACCACTATTATCACAAAGAGATTAAAGAAAGGGGAACAGAATTTAGTTTTCCAAAAATATTTGTAGTAGCTCTTTTTATGGTGGCAAAGAATTAGAAACTGAAGGAATGCCCATCAACTGAGTAATAACTAAATAAGTTGTGGTATATGCTTATAATAGAATACTATTGTGCCATAAGAAATGACAAACAAGATGATAAAAAAGAAATCTGGAAAGACATATATGACATGATACAAAATTAAGTAAGCATAGCCAGAGGAAGGCTGTACACAATAAGAACAATAAAATATGATGATCAACAATGAATGGCTTGACTATTATCAATAAGGTAAGGATCCATGGCAACTCCAAGACACTCAAGATGAAAAAGGATATCTACTCCCAGAGAAGGCATGGATGGAATCCTCCCTGACTTTTTCTCTAGAGCAAACAGTATGTGTCTTGTTTCACAATATGAGAAACAAGGAAGTATGTACTATATGATAATATATGTACAATCTATATCATATTACCTGTCTTTGTGGGGATGGAGAGAACATGAATTGCAAAATATCAGAAAACAAATATAAAGAATTGAATTAACATAATCTGGAAAAAATAAAAATGAAAAAATAAATAACTATTCTTCCCCCTCTCTCTGTTTTGTTTTGTTTTTTTCTTTTGTGTTGTGTTGTATTGTTTTACCACAGCTCTGAGAAATGGGACAAAGAAGAATGTTTCTGAATTTGTTCTCTGTCCTACATTGGAGCCAGGATCACAGGCTAGTTGGTGTAGCCTTCCTGGCATGGATGCTCTGAGTAGCTGGAGTATCTGGGATTCTAGCCCAAGGTGGGTTTTTAGACTTGGAAGGAGTACCATGCTCTATGGAAACCAAATTAAAGTGTGAAACTAATCCCTTTTCACTCCCCAGAGACTGAAGTGGCTCAAAGCAAGAGGCTGGATTATGTCTCCCATGTTTTGGGGGAACTAAATGTCTATATTAATGATTATACTGTTTGGAAGAAATATATTCCTTTGTAAAAGCTCTACTATGTTATATTTGTAATTCAATTTCACATTTACAGTTGAAATTTTAGAGATCATTTTGTGTTTTAACATTGTTTTGTCTTCTTAAGTAGAGTAAAAGGAATTATTTCTCCCCATGAATTGCTCTATTTTGTAATTACTTCTCCATCATGTGACAGAATGGAATTTAATTGTACATTAAAGAGTAGAGACAATGAGTAATGGAAGGTGACTTTTTAGGTTTTCTACTGCATTGCAATTAATAATTCTTAGAAGGTAGCTTAAAAGAAAAAAGTTGAGTTGATTGATAATCCTTGATTTGTGTGTTCCGGGACTTTAATTTTTTTTTTCCTAAATACGAACAAAGGCTTATCTTACAAATTCCATAAATAGAACTAAATAGAAGCAGTCCTCTAATATGTGAATTTGCTGATAATACTTTCTTGTTATCAACGTGTTCTTTAGTAAAGTACATGAAAATATAGAGGAATGCATATCTGACTTTATTTTAATATAACTGGCAAATTAACTTTGAAATTATCTTGACAGTGGATATAATACTACTAAAGGTGTTCCATCCTTTCTCTTTCTAATCCTTATTTACTCTCAAATGTTATATTTAAAAGTCTACCAGAATTTAATTCAGCAAGCAGTTACTAAAAGTTATATGGATATATAAAGATAAAAATCGAACAATTTTGGCCTCAGAAGCTCATTTCCTATTGAGGGGAATACAACATGTGACGCTCTAAGCAAATACAAAGCATATAAATGTATTATCAAGAAATAAAGAGCTAATAATTAGGTGATCAATAAAAGTATCATGGAGCAGTTTCGGTGAACCATTCTTTGATGGAAGTTCGGGATTCTTTGAGGTAGAGATAAAGAGGTAAAGAAAAGAGAAAAAAAAACTATCAACCTAGATTATAGTCTATGTAGTGGCATAGAAGTGATTAAAAATGTCACATATATAGAAATCAGGAAATAATGTATAGGGGAGTCATGTGTAATCATACTGGACAGATAGATTGGAAGTAGATTGAAAAGGGCTTTAAATGTCAGTAGAGTTCATCTGTTCTTTTATAGTATAGAGGTCAGGAAACCAGAGGTAACTGGAAACCTTTTTTTGTACAGTGAAGGAGCTGAAATTGTTTTTTGTTTGTTTGTTTTTAACAGTTAAAATAAAGTTTTATTGTATTTTTAAAAATCTAAAAACCATTCTTAATTTCTAGGATATTAAAAAGAGGCCACAGCCCCTGCATCCTATACTTTGCACTGGCAATAGTATGATGAGAAAAAAATATGAGAATGGGTTCAGGATAAGAAAAATCAACTCGTTAATTAGTCTAGTGATTTCATCATTCTTTCTGATGGAGGGAACTAAGGGTCTGACCATGTTGCCCCTGGACATTCTTGGTTGGAGCCAGATTTATTTACAGGAAAAGATGAATCTTAGATTCTCAATTTTAATTATCCCAATTTTAGAGAATGTTCTGAGGCAAAAGATTTAAGGAACATTCTTCGGTAAGTCAGGACAAAAGAATGAGGAAAAACCATAAAAAAAAACAATGTTACAGAGTATTATTACAAATCAAAATGATACAAAATTAAGAAAAAAATATTCTCAATTGGGAACCACTGAAGGAGAATGATTTGTACTTGAGGAAGATCATTCTTGGAAATGGAAGATAAATGGGAGAGGTAAAAGCCTAGATTCAGGAAAGACTTCTTCAAAATTTGTTGCAATAGTCTACTGTTATGACTAAAATTATCTGGAGACCGTATATTACATTATAATTATTTTTAGTAAAGTTGAGAGAGACAGAGAGGTAGAGACAGAGAGAGAGAGAGAGAGAGAGAGAGAGAGAGAGAGAGAGAGGAAGGGAGGGAGGGAGGGAGGGGGAGAGGGGGAGAGTGGAAGAGGGGGAGAGAGAGAAAGCAATCCCATGATCAGATGGCAATGCCTAATTAATCTCCTTTGCTCAAGTTGTTCATCAGCCAAAGCAAGTGGCTACCACCAGCAAATCTCTGGTCCCTGCTTGCAGAAAGTCCCCGCCCCAAAAAAGTTCCCACTTCTTCCATGCCCTTTCTGACAAAGTAAGTTTTCACCACTCTTTGTGGAACTCTCTGGTTGGACAGACTTAACTAAGTCTAGTCTGAGCCCTATCTTCCTTAAGCCAACTCCTTCCAATTGACCAGGTAGCCACAAAATGACCAGTAGTCCAAGGGAGGGGCTGACAGAGACCAAAAATAGGTTTTAAATGGATTAAGGGGAACCATTTATATTAAATTTACACAACAGGGGTCATGAAGGCCTGGATTAGGACGGTGGCCATATTAATAGAAAGAAGAAGATGGATGTAGGAGATTTGGTTGATGCAGAATAAATTTGGGAAGCAATAAACAATGAATAAATAAGTGCCCACTAGTAACAGTCAATGAGGGTGGATAGAAAGCTGACCTCAAAATCAGGAAAACCTGGACTAAAGATAGCCCCTGAGATACAATAGTTCTATTGATTCTTGCCAAGTCATTTAACTTTTCATTTCCCAAGTACTATGAAGACCCTGATCTGCACTAGAAAAATACATTCCTTATGAGGAGCTCTTTGCATAGGGGGGAAAAATCCAGCTTTTGAAAAAAGTATCAAACATTGTACTAGAAATTTAGGATACCATTTTATATTTAAAATAACAAATTCTGTTTTGGACATTTTTTTGTGCTTACATTTTTAAAATTCCTACAAATATGTTATCTATCCATCTCAAATTGTGAATTATTCAGATAAAATACTCATCAAACACACAATTGACTAAATTAGAAATAGGTCTTAAACTATTTTTGCTAGTGTTATATCAATGATATTTATTTTAGAGATTTAATTTATGATATTGTCTTCTATGAAAGAAAAAAGAAAAAGATATATAAAATAAGTTACTTTCACATCATAGAGAAGGAACTGCCATAAAACTTTGGAAAATCATTTTGTCAAAACTCTCATCAATATATAACTTACTCAGACACAAAAAATAATTGCTAAAATCACTCATGAGTTTTGTCACACTAATCAGTAACAAAAATCTGGAGCAATAGTCTATAAGAATAGAGAAGCAGGTATCCATAGTTTAAAAAAAGATGACACTCTTCATTTTAAAAAGTATATCATTTCCTGACCATCCATTAAATCTCATAATTGTTGAACTATGTACAGCAACAAAAATCATAACTTATTAAAGAGTTTAGAATTAATCCAATCATTTACAGTATCTAGTTTCCTAGTGGTTCTGAAGGAGAATTTGACAATAAGGAAATTACACAATGGCTCTAAAAAGAAAAAATTCACAGGCTCCAATGTAAAAAAAAAAAAAGATGCAGAAATCCATCACTCTTCCCAGAATCAGAGGGCAAACCTGCCACATCCTCAGAAAGGATTGAACTACTTTAGTAATGACTCACACTGAGAGAGAGTACACTGGGGCTACAGAAGTCACAAAGTGAGGAAATGGGCAGATCCGGAAAGAATAAAGGCTAAAACATGTCAGGGAAAAGGTAGAAGAATTGAATGTCATGGGTTTATTTTTAAAATTCTTCTCTGTGTGAAGAAATATGCAAGTTCATGAAAAATGCCTAAATCTTGCCTTCTAGACCAAGAAGAATTTTCTAGATTTCAGTAATAATACAAAGTTCTAAACTTGTGTTATATCTAACCCATAAGAACTTAATTTAGGCAATTAGTCTATTCATAAATTAGTATATTCATAAAAAGTTTAAAGTACATTAGATTTTCTAAATAAGCAAATAATACATTCTGCTTGACTCTGAAGTATAGTTTCAAAAATGCTTACATTTTATTTTCATTTTTAAAGTCAATCTTTCATTGGCTTCAAATGGCCTTAAAAATGAAAAAGGTAGTTAAGTGGCTTTCTGTTTTTTCTGCTACCTCTGCCTAATTTCTAAAAACAAACAATAACCATGGCATTCACTAATTGACCTCTGTGTTGAAAATTTCTTAGAAATATGAATAATCACGAGCTATGTATAATTTATTTTTGCAGTCTGTATTTTCTTTTTATCTTATTTTCTAAACATGGAGAATCCCGATAATCACTTATCCATTTAATAAGCATTTATTATTTTAATAATAATATTAAATTGAATAAATTGGAGTTAATGGATTATTTTGTGCCAGGTATTGTGCTAAGCTGGAGATACAAAAACAGGCAAAAGACATTCCTTGACCTCAAGGAGTTTATAGTCTAATGGGGGAGATAACATGCAAACAAATATCAATGTGTGTATATATACAAATAAATATATATAAAGGAATTAACAAGACCTATTTGTGCTCTTTGATTGATATAAGACTATAATATGCTTATAACTCCACCAAAAAGCCTGAACAAGAATATTTCATGATTTTGTCCTTGAGCTAAGAAAATTAGATGACCTACTGACATCCCTGGAGTGTTGTGAGCAAAGCACATTTTAAACTCTAAAGGGGTATGAAAATGTGAGCTATTATCCTGACTTTTAACATTATACATTTTACCTTAGGAATGAACTCTAGGCAAAAGTCCATTTTATTTCTCCTCACATTGATGTATGGTCCTTTGGAAGGACAGGGTGACGCAGTATATTTACATAGGGGATAGAGAAAGAAAAAAGAAATAGACCTGTAATTTCATTGCTACAGAGAACTCCTAGTGAAGAAACTTCCTTAACTAATGTTAGGAGCCAAAGAGTTGATGAAAGACAAACCTTGAACTTAGGTGAACCCTATTTTTGAAATAGCTCTCTGACCACGAGTCCCATTATTTATCCATAATTTTCTTTCTCTCTATTAATTCTTCTAAAACCACTCATGAATTTCTAGTTAATGGGACCATTTCAATCTTTTCCCCAAAAATCAGAACTATGAAATAATGAGATTATAACACTTCATTTTCATATTAATGTGTGTCATTCAGTGTGTCTAATTATCTCATAAAATATATTTCAGTACATAGGACTTGACAGAAAGGGACATTGGGATATATTTGTCTTTTTTTGTTTGTTTGTTTTGCTCCAAAATCACAAATTATGGAGAAGATAAGAAGGTTTCCATGGAAGACCTTATTTAGTCAACTTAAAAACAAATTGTTATGATAATTGGCAAAATTGATGTGTACAAAAGCAACCCACATAGTCACTGACCTTCCTGTTTATGTGATACCAACAAAACCCAGTAGGGATAGAAAAAGGAAATATTATATTTAAAATAACTTTAAAATGCATAAAATGTTTAGAAGGCAACCTACCAAGACACATACACAAACTAGAGAATACAACTACAAAACACTCTACAGAAATAAAGAAAGGACTAAAGGAGGGAATATTCATTGCTTATGATGGTTCTGTGTCAAGATGGAAAAAATTACAATTCTACTCAAATTTAGAGAGTTTATTTAGTACCATACCAATCAAGCTATCAAATAATTGCCATAGTGAACCAGAAAAAAATTATAACAATATTCATTTGGACAAATGAAATGTAAACATTACCTAGGGAAATATTGAAAAGTAAAGTAGAAACAAAGAGGAACTTGATCTTGAATTACATTCCAAACTAGTCATTATCAAAGCTATTGAATATTAGGAGGATAAGAAGAAATTAGTGAAACAAATTAGGTAGACAAATGCTTATTCAAATAATACAATAACATTATATTCAATAAACCCAGAGACAGAAGCTACTGTTTTAAAATCCTACTATTTAACAAAAGCTATAGAAAATCCTAGAAAGTTGTCTGGCAGAAATTAGTTTTAACTTGAGATCTCACGCAATATACTCCAATAAGAGCCAATGGACACATCAACTGGGTATAAATTATAATTTAAATTACAATCATTGTAGTCAAATAAAGCAGCTAAAAATGCTTTTTACAGATACATGGGGGAAGACTTCAAGACCAGATAAGGGATAATGAAAATGTGCTATTTTAATTATATAAAAACAAAATGGATTTAACACAACCAAAATAGATACACACAAAGTGAGAAGGTACATAAGTTAATCAGAATATATATATATATATGCATATATATACATATATATTATAAGAAATATATAATATATATAATCTCATATAAGCAAGATTCTCCAATACAAGTCTGTGTGACAGTTAAGATATATAAAGAACTGATTGAAATAAATAAGAATGAAATCCTTTCTTCTAGTAAATAAATGGCTAAAAGATAGGGACAGGAAAGTCTCAAGAAAAGAAGTCAATCCTGTAAGCTGTCATGGTAAAAAATATATTCAATTTAACAATAATTATAGAATCAGCAATTAATTATGTTCAATCCCTCACTTGCCAGACTAGCAAAGATGACAAAAAGGGAAATGAGAAAATGTATATAAGAACATGTAAAGAAAATGTATACCACACTGTAAAGAAAAACAGTTCTGAAAGACTTAAAAACCTATGTTCCCCCATGCTCAATCAAGGCAATGACCAACCATTTCTTTAGGGAGCTAACAATGAAACACACTACTCACTTCCTGAAAGTGTGACAAAGCAATCAAGATGAAGAATGGGGAATATATGTTTGGATTTGTTTTGCTTTAGGATACTTCTTTACTATAAGGATTTTTAAATTTTAAATTAAAATTAAAATTTTAATTATTAACATTTTAATTTAAATTTAAAGTATTTGATTTAAACATTTTAATTTAAATTTTTAATGAAATTATTATTATTTTTCTTTATTATTCTAAGAATTTCATAGTGACTAGGTGACTAGCAATGGTGTTTCAAAAGACAAAGAAGAAAAGGAAGCCTTGGAAACATTTTTTAAACCACACAGAAGAAAACAGGAAGAAAGGAAGAAATCCTTCCCTCTTTCCTTCCCTTTTCTTTCCTCCTTTTTTGTTATTCATTAAATTAAGAATATAACTTTTAAAACAAAGCTCAAGATAGAAATGAGTTTTGTCCTATCACCAAGCATAGGCAATTTACAGGCAATAATATTTGACATATCAGCACCACACAACAGTTTCAAAGCTACTTTCAAAAACATCATCTCATATGATCCTCACCATAACTTGGTAAGTATAGAGGGGACTCTGACTTCTAGAAGGATATGCCAATGGAGTTTGCAGCTCTGGCAGATTCTACCAAGCTGGAAAGACTTTATGTCTGGTCCAGGAACATATTCCATTATTTATAAAGATCAGCCTAGGTAAACATTGAAAATTTCCTAACTACAAACTTGGTCAGTAGGTTGGATAACACATTTTATGTCTGTGCTAACTGAGAATAACAATATTTTGAAATGATAGACTTGATTTTGTGGTGAGAAGTAGCTGTATTAAGATTTAATAAATTAATTTATGAACTGATGCAGAGTGAAGCAAGCAGAACCAGGAGAACATTGTACAGAATAATAGCAATAATGTACTATGAACAATTACAAAGGGCTTAGCTATTTTCACAGCAATATGATGATCCAAGACAATCCCAAAGAATTCTTGATGAAAAATGGTACCTATCTATAGGAAAAGAACTGCCATCTGAATGCAAATGGAACAGGCCATTTTCACTTTATTTTCTTCATTTTTATTTGTCTTCTTCCATAATGTGATGAATATGGAAATGTATTTTGTATGATAGCACATGGATAGTTAATATAAAAGTAGTCTCAAGGAGGGGAAGGGAGGAAGAGAATTTGGAACTCAAAATATTAGAAAACAAATTCCCAAAATTATTTTATACATGTAATTTGGAAATAATAAAACATTATTGAAGGGAATAATAAAAAAATAAAGTCATATAAACCCTTACAAAAAGATTTAAAGATTTGGCTAGTCAAACTGCTTTCAAATCTGGATAGCTCTGGACTCCAAATCTACTCTACGGTAAAGATTGTCTTATCTATAATTAAGTTACAATTTTGTCTTTCATATTATTACGTCTTTATTTTTTTTACCAATATATCAGGAGGTGCTATCTTCAAGGCATTAAGAGTTTTGTGTACCAAAAGGTTCATTATGGGATGCTTCCAAGACTCACTAATTTGTTCCTAAAAGGGGCAGGTATCAACCCAAAAGCCATAACTGGCAGATGCAATTTACCTTGGCTGATAATATGCCAAAAGTATCATGGTTTACAATTTAGTCAATACATCAGTAATTCATGGACTGGCATTTTGTTGATGACTCAAAGGTGAGAGATCACTGCACTGAGGCAAATCTCAATCCTCTATGAAAAAGTTTTTGAGAGCTTCTTCAAGCCTTAGAGGATTTATTTCAATGACATGACCACAACAATCAAGAGGCCTAAGAGAAGATAATTCAGCACTATAACCACTGAGCTATGATGCCTGTCAGTTGGTTATTTTAAGTTTCATAATTGTAAAATTATTTTTAAAAGAAGTGAGAGAAAATGAGAGAAAGTGAGGGAGTAGGGGGTGAAAGAGAGAGAGGGGGAAAGAGAGAAAGAGAAATTGAGAGAGACAGAGAGACAGAAAGATATGACAGACAAAAACAAAAGACAGAGATGGAGACAGAGAGACAGACAGTGAAACAGAGTTTAGAATAGTAGTATAGTAGAGAATGAACTAATCTTGTATCCAGAAAAACCTGAGATCAAGTGTGTGACCCTGGCTAAGTCCTGTAAAAATGGAGATTTGAACCCTAGACTTCAATCCCAGGAAGTCCTTGGTATTTCCCAGAATTCCCTATAATCTCACCTGAGTCTCAACCTGGGCGAGATCACAATTAGCATTTAACTGGCAGTAAAGCCTACCTCTCTCTCTTCAATGCTCTTCTCTCCATTGCAATGATGTAGTAAGTACACTTTGAATGGGCTAATCAGCCCTGGGCATATGGTTTCATATTTTGTATTTTCTTTATTCCTTTATTTCTAATAATATTTAATAAACCTCATAAAATATAATATTTTTATTATTAGAGATACTAATTTAATTTTTACAGTCCCTTAAACTCTCTGCAACAGATTACTCTCTAAGACTATAAGTAGCAGAGAAAAGCAACAACTTGCTTTGGCAGAAAGAGTCTCTTCATCAAGACTTTCCTATATCACTGAAATAACAAATAAACTCTCAAATTCTTTGCATTTTTTTTAAAATTTTAAGCAAGGAAATGATGAAGCATTTAATGCAAATTTTTGGCAAAGCAAGATACAAAAATCAACATGACTGATAATGTGCACCCATACTTGGTGTACCAAATTCTCTATGAATTTCAAGAGTTAACTTTGTCCAGTTGTTTAAAGTTTGGGGTATTCCATGGATTATATAATATTGGGATGAAGTTTAAAAAAAACCTAATGGCATTTTACTGGTTCTTATAATTTTGAATATGTTTCCAATATCATTTCTTAATTAAAATGTCCTCTTTTAAGTTGTATACAATGATCCATGACCTTCAAATTTAGACCAAATGATAAAATCATTTAAATCAATAAAAATCAATAAACAATACAACAAATCAATAAAAAATACACCAAGGCTTCTTTGATCCAGGGTATGACTACACCTGCTTCACCACCACAGACTGACCCCATCTCTGCTTCACTAAGTGGCCTTTGGTAGTTGGTATGGCCATAGAAGTTCCCATTCTCCAGTTAATCAGATATTCCATCCATCCAGCTTCTAAATTCAGCTGGAGTCCTTATATAAGGCAGTATACCTTTTCTCCATAAGAAGAAAAGTAGGCTCTGCCCTCCATCTCTTTCTTTTACCTTAAAGCACAGGGATTAAGCTATGTTTGTTTTGTTTTGTTTTTAAGGAAAAGCCTTAACACACCAAAGACAGGATTAGAAAAAAACTCTCCAAGGCTCTTCTTGCCATTCATTAGGAGCATCTGTATAATCTTAGAGCCTCAGCTGAAAGCAGACATTTCCTCTTCAAATGGAGATTCCTTTCCCAGATACTAAATCTTTGGAATACAAAACAGCATGCAATGATCTGCTTTTTAGTCTATCCTCTTCCTCCTCGCTGGGTCTCTTTTGGAAACCTCAGTCTGAAATGATGTTAGAAATTCCTAGTGGCTCCTCCCTCTTTATTGTATAATTGCTAAACTATAGTCAGTATGCATCTATTTAGAATAGAGGTTTTTAATCTGAGGTCTCGGGATAGATAGATTTTGGAGGGAAGGGGAAAGGTTGTCCATGAACTTGGATATTAAATAAAAGATCTTTAGTTTCACTAATCTTTCACTGAAATCTAACACTTTCTTAAATTCTGAATTTTTAGAAATTATTCTGAGAAATGGTTCATAAATTTTAGCAGACTATCAAATGGCATCCAAGACACACACAAAAAAAGGCTAAGAGATTGCACTTCTGACATAAGTAACTGTTTTTTGGCTCAAAAATATTCACTTTATGAAAAATATCTATATAATTATTTGCTGTTCTCATACCTAACCTGTGTAATTTATTAAGCCCACATTCTACATGCTCATGTTGTGATAGTCATTTATGTTAACTAAAAATGGAGTCCTCTCTGGATCCAGGGTTTTTCAACTCTCAAAGTAATTTGTTCCCTCACAAAAATGAAAGAGAGGTTAAAAGGGACAGGAATAAATGCTAGGTCCAACCGATGAAAATTGTCTTCCTCCATACAGGAACATTCTAGTTCCATTTATGGCATTTGGAAAATCTATTAATATTATACTGGAGAAAAAGATCAATTTCCTACATTTGTAATAGACTAAAAAATGTAATTGAAAGTATCCCTATTAAAACACACACACACACATTCACAAGGAAAGTTTTACATAAGGTAAAAAGTAACAGAATGACATTTGACAATGATGAAGTGTCAACTTTAGCCTTACATTTTCTGGCTTTTCCCCTTTAAAATCCCCTAGAGGTAGATTTTTTATTATTGTAATATAGTGCATTAGCCTTGGAATTTTGGTTACTAATAATACCTGCATTAGTCTTCTGAAACTGTACTTTTGTAGATAGTCCATAATCTGTTTAAAAGTTTATGGGTCCCTTTCCTATTCCAAACATCTGAAATTACAGAGGAGTGAAAAATTACATGGGTAACTTTGTTTTTTGGACCAAAAATATTCACTTTATGAGAAATATCTAATTGTCTGCTGCTCACATACCCCATCTGTGTTAGTTCATTAAGCCCAAATCTTACAAACCCTTATCTTGTGATAGTCATTTATATTCTCTAAAATGCAACAGATGACTTGGCTATTCTCAGAAACACAATAATGCAGGATAACTTTGAAGGACATGATAAAAAAAAATGCTATCAACATCCAGAGGAATAACCTACAGTCTGTGTATCAAAGTATAATTTTTTACTGTATTTTTCTTGGTTTTGTTGGGGGAGGATTGTTTTCTTTCATGACATGGCTAATATAGAAATATGTTTTACATGACTTCATATTATATTATAGTCCATATATCAAATTGTTTACTTTCTTAGGGAGAAGAGAGAAGAGGCAGGGAGGGAATGTAAAACTCAAAATTTTGAAAAATGAATGTTAAAACAATTCTTACAAGTAATATGAAAATAAATATTTAAAACATTTAAAGCAATAGGCATATAACACTTAAAAACCACACATAATTTTCTTGTAAATTTTCTTATAAACCTATATGTCAAATTTGATGCCATATGTGATGACTTTTTATAAGGAACCAATAACTAAAAATGTGGAAGTGTAGGAAGAACAGTGACCATATTGTTCATGAATTTTTCAATGAAAGGTCTTATATATAATATTTGAGGATATAGTCAGTATCCCTTTTGAATTTTCTTTGCATGACCAGCATTTATAAAGGAAGCTTTAAATAGTAAATGGAGTGGTAGATTAAGAATAAGGAAGACTAGGGTTCATCATCTTTCACAAAGGAGTTTTGTGTATTTTGTACTACACTTTGTATTTAATTTTATAAATACTTGGTATCCCCCTCAATGGACGGCGAGCTTCTTGAAGGCAGGGATTTTGTTGGTAGAGAACTGTATCTCCAGAACCAACTGCAATAATTATTATATAGCAAGTGCTTAATAAATTCTTCTTAAGGAAGGAATGCATTATCCTGAACAAGAACTGAATCCTTTGTATCTAGGCATTATCTATTAAGTGGCAGATGTGTTGACTATTGTAGAGAAACTCACCAGGAGAAAATCACATCACCTCCCACTATTCAAATAGGCAGAGGACAGGACATTTTAGTGAGTCTTATAAAGGCTTGCATGAAAGCACCCTATGGAGAGAAACCATTTAGAAAAACAAACAAAATGAAAAAAAAAAATCAGATGTCAAGCATATTTTAAAACATTTCCTTTAAATTATTCATTTTAATTAAATAGAACATAATCATTTTTTCTTTCAAATTCATTGAGTCAGAGATTGTTTTCTTTAAGAAGAGCAAAAAAATGGGGGGGAGAATTGCGGAGGTAATAGTTCCTTATTGAGAACAAAATTTTGAAATATTACATATCCCAGCTTGGCTAGAAGGTATTATACATGGAGAGTCTCATAAAATAAAGCTAGATAGGGAAGGTATTGGATCTAAAGCAAAGTGAGGAGAGAGAGATGAATCTAATTGACTTCCTTCACAAGAAACTGACACCAAGTTAAATAAATTCTCCAAAGTCACAAAGGCAGTGAAGATTCTAACTCCAAATTTAATAACTTTTTACCCCTGTCAGTAGATAAAAAATTGTGGAGGGCTTTGAATGCCAGGTTAAGAAAATTACATTTTTAACTAGAGAAATTTTAAGCTTCTGAAAGCTTTATTCAGGAAGCCATGATTATCAGACTATGACTTTGAGATACTATTTTTTTACTACAGATTGCTCTTCAGATAAAACTTTTTTACAACACTCCATCTTTCCCTATATTTATGTCTTCCTTTAGAATAAAGTCATGCATGCATCATTTTTTTTTCATTCTGTAAGATATAAGACTCAGAAAGTCATTTAGTCCCTATCCAGGGAAAAGAAGAATTGGAGATCGACAATGGGGAAGGAGAAGATTGAACAGAGGTCCAAAAGAAGTGAAACAAGAAGAAAGTCCAAGTTTCATTTACTGGCTAATGAGTACAGAATCTGAGGCCTAAAATAGGTATGTGGGAGATAGAACTCAGTGTTTTCCTAAGACATTATTTACCATTTTTGAAGAAAAAATAGGAAACATCCTTTTATGGAATGATTTAAAGGATTTATAGAACACTGTTCTTTGGGAACAGAACTCTTGACCATAACAGATCTTCTTCAAAACATGATTTTCATTAGAAGCCAATTTTTCACCTACTGGTTGTCATAAGATTAGAATTTGTGGTTGCTAAAGGACTAAATGTTTATCTCTGTAATAGTCTTTAATGAAAAGACCATGCTAACAATCCATTGTTATTATTTATATCAGAACTTAGCAAGATAACCCTCCCCAAAATAGCAGATGACTTTTTGTTATTGTTTTCACAAGTGGGAGAAAATGCATAAGAACTTGTAATAGACAGACAACGATAATAAATGTAAGGCCATATAAGGAAGGAGCAGTTTTTAAATGAATGTGGAATGCTGTTGACAGATAGATTGGAGATATCACTTATCTGAATGTAGAGTAGATAAGGTATCTATTAAATTGTCATACAGGAAATGTTCTTTTCATAGTTCTTAGATTTTTAAAAGTTGGTAAAAAGTTAAATTGTACCACTTTATATGACCCTTTCCATGTTTTTATTTGTATTAGTTGAATTTGTTTGATCTCATCTAATCAACTTTTTTTTTCTAAATAATAATATTTCTACTATTTGATAAATGTTTTCATTATGTCCTAAATACTCAAATCACTCAAAGTGGAATTTACATGCACCATGAAGGAAAGAAAAGGAAAAAAAATAAAAGAAAATTATCTTCTACAGACTAGGGCACAGAGGTAATTCTGCATAGAATGAAAGCGGAATTTTAAGGTGGTTATTATCTAGACATAAAACTCCCTAAATTCTAATTTTATATATATAATTTATATATATATTTATATAACATACAAAACACATTACTCATTTCACTTAAAAAAGTGTGTTTGCCCAAGACATCTGAACATGAACTCTCGCTAGTGTGTCCTCCCCGAAAATACTTTCTGAAAAGAAAGGGCTCACACAAAGAGACAAGATCCTTCCCATTCCTCCCCCTCTCCTTCTTCAGTGCCCCATAAGTAATGATGAGTATTCAATCAAGGTTAACAGGTCAGCAAATGCAATAGAAAAAACCAGTGCTTGACCTTTATTCACAACAGCACCAAAAGCATCCCATAACAATTCAGTATCAGTGACTTATAGGACATTTGACAACATTTTAATATACTCAGTCTCACTTCAAGTTGCCATTCCTTTCTTTATCCCCACTTCTCTACTATGCCTACCATCCACCCTAGGCAAGCCAGCCTTCTTCCCAGAAGTGCTTTCAAGACCTCCATTGTCCAGAGGCAACATAGCCTACCCTTTTCACTGGGATCATCGTCCCTCCCCAGACAGGCCACACAAGTTGGAATCCCCTAATTTCCCATGTGATAGATAGCATTTTCCCATTTAACTTTTTCATCTTCAACAAATATTTTCTTTTAAAATTAAATGACTTTACACTCAAGATTTATTAAGTTAGATTTATAAAGATCTTTCCTTTGCACACCTGATGTTCTGCTTCACTCATTTTCTGTTATTCGCACATGTACACACACTTTCTACATCTCACCCAAAGAGCTGTTCATTTTCTTTAGTGACAATCTCTCCACATTCTCCCAAGCCTGGATCATACACCATACTGCTGCCTCTCTATTTCTTAAATACTAAAATTGGAAATATTCATCCTTCCTTGATTTTCTCAGGTAAAATTGATTCTTCCAAACTCAAAAGTTCTACTTGTCCTAATTACATTTGGCTTAATATTAAACTTAAACACAATTCTGAACCTTCTACTCCAAACCAAATCTGGAGGACATGCAAGAACTATTATTTTTCATCTCTGGATCAACAGGGGCCAGCAAATATCATAAACACTGCAGGCATTTATCAATCAGTATTCAATTCAACAGATTATTGTTTCTGAAGACTATTTTCATAGTATATTTTCATCTTATTCAAACATTCTCTTAGTGTTTAATCTAAGCAATAAACATTCAAAGCACTAGATAATGAATGGAATATGCAATTTAATATTTAAATGCATAATATCTAGCCAAAGTATCTATATTTAACAGAAAAATCTAAATTCAATTCACATGTAAATGTTATTAATATTTCTCAATTGGGGGGGGGGGGGACCTTAACATGGCAATTGAGTTTTGAACACTTAAAAAAAAAACCTGGTCCCTGAACAATCTGCAGGGATCTAAAAAATACTACCCACAAGCAGAGGATAAACTGTGGGAGTAAAAACACTGATGAAAAGCAACTGCTTGACTACAGGGTTGGAGGGGATAAGACTGAGGAGAGACTCTAAATGAACACTATAATGCAAATTCCAACAACAGGAAAATGGGTTCCAGTCAAGAACACATGTGATAACCAGTGGAATCCTGCATTGACTATGGGAGAGGGAAAGGTGGGGGGGGGGGGTAAGGGGAGGAAAAGAAAATGATCTTTGTTTCCAGTGAATAATGTATGGAAACGACCAAATAAAATAATGTTTAATAAAAAAAAAACCCTGAACATATTTGATTTTTAACATAATAATGCAAATATTTTAAATCTTTTATTTTAACCCAGAACAGAGGAAGTATTAACCACAGTTCTTTACCTATCTCTGGAGATTTCTATTTACAAAGCAAATAAGAAGTGAAATTTTACTACTAAATTTCTGTTAGATATAATGGTTATCAATTAGCTGATGAACCTGTGATATACTGATATATATATATATATATATATATCTGTCTATAACTTGTAAATGTTAGGTTCACAAGTTCTTGAATGGAACTTCACCAAGTGAAAATTATGTCACCTTTGTTCCTTCATGTAAGCAGTTTCTCTGTCTGTTCTTTTAGATACTAAAAATACTTTTATAGTAAAGTATGTTTATGATTTCTGAGGACAAAATAAATTAGAACATAATTTTTAATTGGTTCGAATTTTTAAATGGTTGGTATTTCCCTTCCAAAATGAAACAAGGCACATTTTCTAATCTTTATCTTGTTTTAAAGAGAAGACTGAAAATGTTTGTATTCTTGCAAAAATCATTGTAAATGATTTTAAACCTCAGCCCATAGCTAAGCTTCTCCTTGATGAATATAGGTAACTAGAGAATGTTGATTTAAAAATTCTACTGAAAATCAAATTCTGTCATCCATTGATAGAATGAGCCTCAGTCACTCCTGGCTTATCACCTTAATTATACAACCTCCACCATTCGTACTTGGCAAACCCATAATTATATTTCAAATTCTTTTTTTTTTTTTTTAATGTCTATAGTAAAAGGAGCCACTACCCGTGGAGAATGCAGAGAAGTGATTCTGAATAGACAAAACTGACAAGAATTGTGAAGACAAAGGCTGTAATAGCCTCCGAATTCTGACCTTTAGAACCTGAAACCAGATGTATGACCCACCTCCTCCACAAACATGAATTCTTTTGTATTATGGGTAAAATGGCAAATATTTCCTGTTATTAAAATATTTGGGGGATTACCTTGACCAGCCTAATGCACAACTTCCACAAAGGTAACTCCGCAGAATGACAATAAAAAGATTGTTAAGAGTGCCCTCGAGCTAAAGGACAAAGGGGATTATGTTTCTACTGGAGAGAACAGTTAAATTACAGGCACAGATCCATGCAAGCTTACATTGCCCAAGATCACATTAGCCTCTTTTGTTACTTATTCACTCCCGAACACTTGACATATAAAATCACCGGGAGTTCGGTTCAACAAGTGCTGATGAAGCTTTATGATCAATCAAGAGTAATGGTCTCGAGGCAAAAAAGAATCTTGAAGGGTAACATGCCTTAACTGTTTATTATAGCTGGGATGACTGGGTTACTCACAAAGGACAAATGCAAAGCTGTGAATATTGGAAATCAAGCTTCTTTGCCCTTGCTTTCCTTGAATTCTCAAATTCCCCAAAGTCTTCAGACCACCCAGACATTAGCTATTCTAACGACCCTCTGAGACAAAAGTGATGGTATGTGTTCAGAATTGTAGTTTATTCTTGCAGAAGGATATGGCTTCTTCTAGAATTTGGATTTGGAGCGTAGCAAAGGAGGGTCATGGTGCTCCCAACTATTAGAAAAATGGAAAATGTTTGAAAAATAAAAAGTGTTCCATAATTACAGTAAACCTTAATCCAGCTAAGACAACCCTTTATTCCTAGTTATCTGGTGCAATGTTAAATTAGAATATATTTTGGAAAGCAGACATGGCACTGAAAATTGCATTACACTTGTAAAAGCTGTTTAAACATAGTAATCGTGGCAGCACCAAAACTGCATACAAGAAACTAATAAGCAAACAGGGGCATAAGACCAGGACATCATGTGCAAGACTACAAATGGCAAGATTACAAATTAAAACTTGCAAGCAGTAAAAGAGGAAAACTTTACCTCCTTAAGGGAATTAGTTCTGAATTTGAAGACATTGACAACATCAAGTTTAATATGAACAATATGGAAAGTCAATTCTCTAGCATCTGACACATGAGCAAATTATTTCATTTTCTGGGCCTCCATTTCCTATCTTCATTGAGATAATATAATCTTACTAAAAAGGATTGTTGCAAAGAAAATACTTTAGAAACATTACACTGTCCTGTAAAATGTGAGTTATTGTGATGGCGAAGACCCTGACTCTCTCCTCTTCCTCAGTGAAATTCCAAAATAATTTACATTATACCTCCTCTTAGGAGATTATGAGTCTAAAAAAAGAGGTGGAAAATTATATAAATAATATCAGGATTTCTCTCATTCCGTAAAAATCAGACAATCTATGCAGACAATCAAGTAGAGAAGGGAGGGCACAACCTGATATGAGCCCCTCTTTTTCACCTGTCAATCAATCAATCAGCAAGTATTTATTAAGCACCTGCTATTCGTCAGGCATTGTGTTAAGCAGTAATTATACAGAAACAAAAAAGAAAAGAATGTCTAAAATTGTTGAGAGGAAAAAAAAGTAATTACAAATTTGTCACTAAAAACTTATGGCAGAGATTCTTAATCTAGGATTCATAAACTTGGATGGGAAAAAATACAGCTTTACTTTTCACTAAACTCTACCTGAAATTTAGTGTTTCTTTCCACTTACAAACCCTACTGATAAGAGGTTCCTAGGCTTCACCAGATTGCCAAAGGGGTTCAGGGTGCATAAAGTGTTAAGGACTCCCAAGATACAAATTTATGAAATACATTCACTGAGTTGTTCTTGGAGTTTATAAAAATAACTATTCATACAAATGGTGATAACATGGGTCGAAATCCTTGTCCTAGAAAAATCTGTAATTGGAGAGGGTGGATGACTAGTGTCTGAGTGCAATTAGGACACATTGAAGGCAATGGATTAAAGGTTATTCCTCATCAAACAAAGAGAGCTGGAAAAGCCCAAAATCAGGTACCAGAGCACCTTTGACAATAGTCTCTCTTCTTAGTGCAACTTTAATTTCAAAAAAAAATATTGCTTTGCTTGCAAATCTCCTTAATGAGATCTTAAGGAAATCAGTGTCATAGTTGACAGCTGGAAAGGACAGCAGTATTAGAAGTTCTCCAGACAAGGTCTTCATTTTACAGATGAGGAGACTGAGTCATTAGCTATTACACTAACTTTCCCAAGATAACCTAGATAATAAATGGTAGGCAAATTCAAACTCATGCATGACCTTTTGCAATCTCCACTGTAACAGATTCAAGAAACTATTCAAATTAACACCAATCTCCAAAACCACCTTGTATTTATTTTGAATTTTATATTTATTTTCTATATATTTACCTATTTTCCTTATCTTTCTCTTTATAATTAAAAGCTGTATGTGAATATATATATATATATATATATATATATATATATATATTTGGGGGGATTATATCCCCAGCTCCTGTGTTCCTATGTGCCACAGAACCTGACACAAAGAAGATTCTTAATACATTCTTATTAATTAATCTAAAACAACACTTTTTCTCTTTAAGTATTTCAGGAAAATATATTTTGTTTGTTTAGATCTTTTAAATCTAAATTTTACGGACAATTCCCAGAGTTGCCCACCACATTTTAAATGGAAGGGAATAGCTGTAGCAAAGATAATCTTCTTAGTACAAAAACCTCCTGGGATGCAAGTTCTCCAGAGAATAGAGGAAAGGAAAAGCTTCAGAACCAGTGTGAGCAAGCAAGTTACAAATGAGTAGAACTTGCCACCAAAAACAAAAACAAACAAACAAAAAAACACTAAAATTTATCTTTAGACATTGGTATATGGTACTATTGGGAGAAATCATCTGGATACCAGTGATTAAGCAGCTTTTTTTATTGAAAGATGATTTTAAAGAAGCATCTATAGAGTAAAAAAAAGTAGAAAATGGCATGAATAACAGAAATGAAGATTTAAAACCACTGCTAAACACATTCCCTGGAAGTCTGGTTGTTTGTTTGTTGTTTTTTTTTTTTATTTTTAACTCACTCATTAATTTGGAAAGAAGTACTGTGAGAGAGTCATCTACCTAATGACCTTTGGCTGAGCAAAGTCCAGAACTAGATCATTAATTAACCTGAGATAGTGGGATTTTTAACCTTAAAATGACTACCTTTCTGAATCAATTACTTGAACATCCAAATCATCCTTTAAACACTATAATAAATAAAGTGCATCCTTACTTTTGAAGCCATATCAATTTGTCATGGAATGTAAAACAAAACAAAACCTCATTGAAAAACCTAAACTACACTGGCACTGAGTCATGCTTTCATAGATATCATATAATGCTTACAAGGTGAGCACGAACAGCTAATTATTATTTTTTTCTTTTAATGGTTAATGAGTCAGCTTTTCAGTAACAAAACAATAATAATAAAAATACATTTGAAAAAAATAAGGAGTCTTCCAAATGTCTGCTTTGGTGATGTCATCATTAGGAAATTTTTCAATTATTACTGCTATTAGATTTTCAATTTTGTTCAAAATAAAATTTAGATTTACAAATCACATCTTAGAAGAGTCATTTCTACAAAAACCATATATTCAAGGAAAATTTTCATTTCACAAGAAAATTCTCTTTGTCACTTCACTACAGACCAAATTCAAATATATAAATAACATTTTATATTAAAATATAACCTGGATTTAAATAAATTTTTTTTTCAAAAACATCAAAATCTCATATTATGACAGCAGGAATTCTGTTGTATGCTCAGAAAATAAGAGACAAGTTAGAGTTCCTTTGACATGCTGGTATGAAATACTAATCCATTGCTTTCACTCTTGGAAAGTCTCCATTACGAAACACCCACCTGCCTGTGGGATTAATTCCACATTCATTCCTGAGCTACACATATGCCTTTAAGAAAAGCTACACATAAGTGTTAAATGTTGGGTGAGAATGAAGCCATCAAACTGTGTATAGACATGCACAAGTTAAAACCTAAGCATCTCTCACTCTGTCTTTACATGCTATCAGAATGTTTTATGTGGCATTTATACTCAGAATATGGAAAGTGACTTTTTCATGACTCCTGAGACAAATGATTTCTTCACCATTAGTGGAACTGGCAAGCACTAACCAGGAGTAGAAACTTATAAAAAAATCAGTCAGTTTATTAGTAAGTAATAAGCATTTATTAAGTGCCTACTATGTGCTAAGCACCATAAGAACCAGATAAACTACTCTTATCACATATGTCCAATAATTAGAGATTGAAATTAACTCACCTGAGAAGAATTACATTTGATTAACTATAAACCATAGAGTCATGATGGCAAACCTTTTAGAGACCCTGTGCTGTGCCCCACGTCACTGAGTGCCAGGCATGCCCTGCCTCCCTTACTCCACACAAGGGAGGGAGGAAGCTTTCCCATTGGGCTGCTGGGCAGAGAAGTGGGGGATATGAAAAAAAGTCATAGGGAGCAGTGGAGAGGGGGAGGAGAGCAGCTCTGCCTGAGTCCCTCTGCCTTTCTAGTAATGAACTCTGGTAAGGTCTGGGGGAAGGAAGACAGCACATGTGTCCACACAGAGCTCTTTGTGCCATCTTTGGCACGTGTACCTTAGGTTCACCATCATTGCCCTAGAATATGCTTGCAATTTAGATTGCCATATTTATACACAATAGCTATAGTTTATCTAATGCTAAATTACTTGTAGATATCCATACAATATAAACTGTTAATTTAAAGAGATGGAAAGATTAAGATCTCTCTTTTCAAGCTGAAACAATAAACCTAGAAAAGGGAGTGTTTATTAAACCATGAATAGGATGAGAATTAAATAATAATGACAAAATCATCTCTCTGAAGAAATGAAATTGGATACAAGAAGGCAGAAATAGTTGAAATGATACTGTGGTTATGTGGATAATTTCTATGTGAAAGCTAGAAATACAAATACTATGGGAATGAAAAAAGGGTGCCCTACTATAGTCTATGTTTATTCAATAAAAGGATGAAGCAAAGATAATTTGTTTGTTTTGATTTTAAATGTGAGGATTGTGAGAAAAAGTTAGGTTTACCCAAATTATTCTCTTACCCTGTTAAGATATACATCATATTTTAAATTTTTAAACTTTTGTGGTATCACAGAACCCTTTGGAAGACTGGAAAGGCCTATGATAGATTCCTGCTCTGAAAAACATTTTAAATCCATAGAACAAAACACATAGGATTATAAAGAAAACCAATTATAATAAAATCATTTTATAAAATATCTCAAGAGTCTAAGTGCAGTTTCAAGTTATTAAAGTACAGACACACACACATTTCTGACCTGGCTAGTGACATGGTTAGAATTGTCCCTAAAGAATTTAATATTCACAACAAGGTAAAATGAAATTTATAAAAAATTAAAAGGCAGGTGCTTATTATAACATTCTAACATGTAGAGCCTGAACTATAGTAATAGAAAGGGAAGGGAAGAGATAGTTACAAGCATTGTTGAAAATATGGAGGCAGCTTTCCCAGTAATTAACAGGTTACTGGAAAGGTGGACAAAAATAAAGAGTTAGATGATGAGTATCTCTTGAAGATATAAAAGACAGGGGGAGAACAAATGAAGAAGAAAATTTCCATGTTTAAGATACTGGTAATATTTTTTTTATAATTTGCAGTAACAGTAGAGTCTAAGGTGAAACCACACCTTATAAATGGCTAAGGTAGGGTGCTAAGTGAAATTGTAGGAGTTGAGAATGTTAATTAAATGGAAATGGATGTATATATAGTGTCACTAATTAATTCATCAATAACAAGGCAGAGTTTGTAGCAAAAAAGAAGATTGTGCCAGGTACTAAATGAGTAGGAAAAAAAAGAAGAAATGGTCTGAAGTAAGGGATGGGTGCAGGGGAAATTGATGGACACAGAGTGATTTAGATGGATGATCTCAAAAGAATGAAAGCCTGATAAGTGATGGTGGAAGATGAAAGCAAGGAATGATCTGACACCTTCCAGACCCTATAAGAAAATGAATGACTAGTATTAGTAAAAGAAAATAGAGATGAGCTCTTTTTTTTCAGGAAAAGTATAGGTTTCTGGAAGATGGAAAAATGTGAGGAAAAGATCTAGAATGAAAATGAAGTTTTATTTCTTTCAAATTCACTTCTCAAAAAAATCTTGAGTTCTGAATTCTCTCTTTTCCTTTTACTCCTTCCCCATACATTGAGAATATTGTTATTCTATGTGTATATATATATATATGTTATACATGTGATATGAAAAACATATTTCCATATTAGCCATGTTGCAAAAAAAAGAAGAAAAAATATGCTTGAATCTATACTTAGACTCCTTCAGTTCTTTCTCTGAATGTAGATAGAATTTTTTTACCTTAAATTCTTTGGAACTGTCTTGTATCGTATTGCTGAGAAGAGCTGTCTTTCACAGTAGATCATTGTTCTAATGCTGTTGTTACTGTATATAATGTTCTCCTGGTTCTGCTCACTTTACTTGGCATCAATTCATATCAATCTTTTCAGGTTTTTCTGAAAGCATCTGGCTCATCATTTGTTATATAACATAATAGTATTCCATTAAAAACATATGCCATTCCTCAGTCGATGGCCATCCCTTCAGCTTCCAATTCTTTACCACTACAGAAAGATCTGTGGCAAATATTTTTGTACAAATATGTGCTTTCCTCTTTTAAAAAAAAATCTCTTTGGGTTACAGACCTAGTACTGGTATTGCTGGGAAAGAGTGTGTGCAATTTTCTAGCCCTTTATGCATAGATCTAAATTGATCTTCAAAATAGCTGGATCAGTTCACAACTCCATCAGTGCTCCAATTTGTCTACATCCCTTCCAACATTGCCATTTTCCTTTTATGTCTTTTATTAGTTAATCTGAGTATTAGAAGGTAGTACCTCAGAGTGGTTTAATTTGTATTTCTCTAATTGATAGTGATATCGAGCACTTTAAAGTTTTGACTATAGATAGCTTTATTTTCTTTTTCTGAAAAATACCTATTCATTCCATTAACCATTCATCTATTGAAGAATGATTCTTATTCTTAATAAATTTAAAAACTTGCTATCATTCCCCCACCTCCAGTCCCCTGCTTTTCTTCTAATCTTGGAATTGGTGTGTGTGTGTGTGTGTGTGTGTGTGTGTGTGTGTGTGTGTGTGCGCAAAACCTTTTTAATTTAATGTAACAAAAATTATCCAACTTATTTCCCATGATCTTCTTTGTCAAATTTCCATCATAAACTCCTCTGTTATCCATAGATGTGACAGGCAAAATTCTCCATGCTCCTCTAATTTGTTTATATCACCCATTATCTTTAAATCATGTACCTGTTTTGATCTTATCTTGTTATATTTGATGTTGCTTTACACCTGCTTTCTACCAAACTGTTTTCTAGGTTTTTCAACAATTTTGGTCAAATAGTGACTGTTCCAAAAGGTAGAATCTCTGAGCTTTTTAAACACTAGATTGCTATGTTCATCTACTAAAATGTGAAGTTTCTTAACAATACAGTAGGAGTAACTGGTGGCAGACTATAACATAAATAAAGGTCCAGGAAAGAGTCGCACTGAGCTAAAAAGGACTGAGAATGGAGGGAGAGTTAGCAGGGGAGAGAGCCCAACTCTAAATCAATGAAGTGGTACCACATGTACTAAATTTTTTCAACATTGCAAGACTCCAGATCTGTTCTAACAAACCCCTCAGGGCTTCAACAGAAATCTGAACATGTCAGATGAATTGCACTGCCTATCAGAAAGAAGCACAGAGGGGGCTTTTAAATACTTTATTTTTCCAGATATGTATACTTGCTTATATAACATAGCATATAGTATATAATAATACTGTAAATAATAGTATAATGGGAAAATAATTAAATATAAAAATATTTCAATTTAGGATCAAATTTCCACCAGTGATTTCAACGGTGTGACTCCTTCCCCTCTTTGGGCCTCAAGTTTTACCTGTAAAATGAGGAAAAGAGCATCTGCATTCCTTCCCTCACATGATTATTGTGAGGATGAGTTCACGCATATAATGTATTTTGTAACTGTAAAGCACAACTTAATTCTACTTTAACTACAACATACCTCTGTAATTACTGAATTGTCCATTAGTAAATAAGTGTGCATATATAAAAATGGCCACATATATACATACATAGTATATATAAAAGTATAAATACATGTATATATAACTATGCATATGTATGTCATATGAGTCTCATCCAAGGTTCTGAAAAGTGAAACAATATCTATTCTGAAGTTATTCTTACAGTATCAAAGTGCATATTTGAGTATCAGTTGTCATATGGTCAGCCTAAAGGCAGGCAGAAAAATCCCATGTTGACCATAAAAGGGCTATGTGCATGTTCTCTAGTAGAAAGTGTATGGGATCTTATTTACAGAAGCATAAATACATGTCATTCCTTTGTGCTCACAAGCACTTCTGTAAAGCAGCCAGAATAACAAGGTCCAATGTTTTAATGCAAATAGAAGTTGAAACTTTTTTTTCTGCCATCTTTAATGTGGCACATTTTTCTAATTTATGCAAAAAATCTAAAATAATGAAAAAATATCTATAAGGCATAAGATTATAATAATCCAATCAATGGCACCATAAGAAAAACTTAAATCATGAGAACTTAAGATCCCAGGGGGAAGAGAAGGACTCATATTTTGCATTAACATTTTTTTTTTCTAACAGAACGAGATCCAGGTTAAAACACTGAATAATGGCCACACTGATTGTTGCCACAAAATTCTATCAGGCACATAAATGACTAATAACTTAGTATCCTAAGACTAGATAATTTTGTGAATTGTCAAATGTACAGAATGAAGATTCATAAAAATGAAGCAAAAAAAAATCATAGATACTGTGACTAAGTGAGACAATGTATAACAGGTAAGGAGCAAATGGCTCTTCCCATTTTAATATCCTTTGCATTCTACTGATGTTCCCAAAAAGCAATTTAGTGAGAATGAAATCTCATGCAATGGGTAGTTTATAATAAAGTATAACTCATAACATTAAAAGAATAGCCCTTTCCAGATCTTAAATGTTTCAAATTTGTTAAGCATCACTTCTATGCCTTCAAAGTGAATGATAAAAATGCTGGATAACCAAGAATAGAACATAGAACCACATCACCAGACAACTCTACCTTGGCTGACTTAGATCCACTAATAAATATTTTTAGGCATAACTGCTCAACTAGCTACTATAATCTAAATCACATTATTCAAAAGGATATAACATAATAAGAACAGTTCATAAAATGTTTTCCTGAAACAACAAACTCTGTATTTCCTCCTAATTAATAATATTCTTCCCCTCTTAAGTTATGACACTACTCTATTAAGATTTTCTACCAACTCTTAAAGTTCTCTGGGTTGTCATCTGAGATCCACCCTGTAATTATGAGTATACTAAAGACCTTTACTCTGGAATTCCCTTTTCCTATATCCTGTCGAAGTGATCTCATCAGAGCTCCAAGGTCTACTATTATCTATAAATCTAAGCAGGTCACTCACATACCTCCAGACCCAGGTCTCTTTTCTCCAGTGCTTCACTCTGCATCTCCAATTGCCTGCTGGACAGCTCCACTTGTGTATCATTTAGACTTCTTAAAATTAATATGTCAAAAACCAGACTCTTTTTCTTTCCCCCTAAGCCTACTACAATTCTTAATTTTATCATTTATAGTAAGGAAAAGAATATTTTCCTGGTCACCTAGGTTTGGAATATCCTAAACTCTACATATCTTCACTGTCCATATCCAATTAATTATCAAATCTTATTGATTCTACCTCCTGAATATAAACTGCATCTGTCCTCTTCTCTATACATAAAGCAGCTGGGTGGTGTAGTGGATAGAGTGCTGGGTCTGGAGTCAGGAAGACTCAACTTCCTGACATCATATTTGCCCTCAGACACATATTAAATGTGTGACTCTGAGCAAGTCAGTGTGTGCCTCAGTTTCTTCATCTGTAAAATGAGCTGGAAAAGGAAGTGACAAACTACTCCAACATCTTTTCCAAGAAAACATGGGGTCATGAAGAGTGAGACATCAATAAAAATGATTGAATGACAACAAATTCTGTGAACTCATAAGACAACCACCTTGGTTGTGTCCTTCATCATCTCTCACCTGGACTAGGCATTATCCTCCTAATCTGTCTGCCTATATCCGGTCTCTCCAGTCTATAATCCTTACTTGACAGAGTTGCAAAAAAAAAGGATATTCCTAATGTTCTGATCACTTTACTGCTCAAGAAGCATCAGTGGCTCCATTCTGCATCTAAGATAAAATATAAACTCCTATGTGTGACTTTTAAAGCTTTTCACAGTCTTGTTCCTTCCCATAGGGGGCTTCCTTCACTACACACACTGGCTAAGCTGGAATGCTTGACCTCCTCCATTCTAGGCATTTCATCTACCATCTCTGCATCTTTACACAGGTCACTCTCCATGCCTAGAATGTTATTCCTTCTTGTCGATTCCTCATGGAACCACTAGTTCTCTTCAAGACAACTCAAGAGTCTAATCTTAAATGAAGGCTATATTGACCAACCCCACCGCTTCAACTTCTTTTTCAGTGCCTATCTTTAGAAATCAAAACTATTAATAAGCACATGAAAAAATGTTCTAAATATCTGATAATCAGAGAGATGCAAATCAAAACAACCCTGAGGTATCATCTCACACCTAGCAGATTGGCTAACATGATAGCAAAGGAAAGTAATGAATGCTGGAGGGGATGTGGCAAAGTAGGGACATTAATTCATTGCTGGTGGAGTTGTGAACTGATCCAACCATTCTGGAGGGCAATTTGGAACTATGCCCAAAGGGCGACAAAAAGAATATCTACCCTTTGATCCAGCCATAGCACTGCTGGGTTTATACCCCAAAAAGATAATAAGGAAAAAGACTTGTACAAGAATATTCATAGCTGCGCTCTTTGTGGTGGCCAAAAACTGGAAAATGAGGGGATGCCCTTCAATTGGGGAATGGCTGAACAAATTGTGGTATATGTTGGTGATGGAATACTATTGTGCTCAAAGGAATAATGAACTGGAGGAATTCCATGGAGACTAGAACGACCTCCAGGAATTTATACAAAGTGAAAGAAGCAGAACAGGAGAACATTCTACACAGAGACAGATATACTGTGGCACAATCGAACGTAATGGACTTCTGTACCAGCAGCAATGCAATGATCCAGGACAATTCTGAGGGACTTATGAGAAAGAACACTATCCACATCCAGAGAAATAACTATGGGAAGAGAAACACAGAAGAAAAACAACTACTTGGTCACATGTTTTGATGAGGATATGAATGGGGATATAGGCCCTAAACAATTACCCTAGTGTAAATATTAATAATATGGAAATAAGACTTGATCAATGATACGCATAAAACCCAGTGGAATTGCTTTTTGGCTATGGAAGATGGGTGGAATGAGGGGAGGGAAAGAACATGAATCATGTAACCATGGAAAAATATTCTAAATTAATTAATTAAATAAACTTTTAAAAATAAACTACAAAAATGCAAAAAGAAAGAAATTACTTTGTATTCCTTTACTTCCATCCATGCTGCTTATTTACAAAATAATTTGTCTTTTCATCTTCCAAATCTAGCGATGTCATGTAATACGAATTTAATAAATGCACACTGAATGAATAGTAAGTCTGAATATATATCCTGAATATTAATCTAACCTTTAAAAAAGCTGCTTCTATAGACCTCGACATTTTTCCTTGGCTTGAACTCATTTCAATAGTTTTAGTTTTGTTGATGCTATTTCTAAAAGTTCATGCCAGTCTCATTTTCATCTTTTATCCTCTTTCTGGTTTATAATCATAAAAATTAAAGGAGGAAGATTTAGAGGCAAAAGCAGATGAAGTGAAAGATTTGGATAAAGGAATATGTAGGTACAAAACCACTCTCAGATGCTTAAAAGCTATGCTAACAAACTAGCAAGTGATGACTTCCTTGAGCCTGTTTTTTTCAAGTGTAGAATGAAGGTAATAATTACTGCCTCACAGTATTTGCTGTGTTGTATGTTCTACATACACTTTTAAAACCTAAGTGTATCACACAGCTCCTTTTGCAGCCATAGTCTTATATTATCTTACAAAAATTTGGTTTTATTATTATGCCATAAGAATATTTTTATAAGCCTTATTCCTCATAAGTCAAATTCACTTTTAGGAAAATGTATATCAAGCTAGGTGGCACAGTGTACAGAATGCTGGGCCTGGACTCAGGAAAATTCATCCAGAATCAATCTGCAGAGCTACCAACAATCCATCGCTGTGCTCTTATTTCCACAGATCCTTCAATGTAAATTATTTTCTTTTGTCATATTTGACAATTTTTTGATTGAGGTGAAACTTTCAAGTTGTTTTAATTTTTATTAATCTTATTATTAGTGATTTAGAGCACTTTCATATGTTTGTCATTACTCTGCAATTCTCTTCACATTTGATTATTAATATCCCTTGACCATTTAGCTAATGGGAAAGGGTTTTATGTCTTGTATATTTTTATTAGTTGCACCAACACATATTGAATATCAGCCCTTTATCAGAAATATTCAAAAATACTTTCCCAATTTTCACCTTATTATCCTACTTTAATTAATTTCACTCATAAAAATATTTTGAATTTCTTGTCATCCAAATTTTAATTTATTTTTTGTGATGGATCATCTCTTACTTTTTGCTTAGTTAAGAATCCCATTACTCCAACAAATCTCAGTGATAGCTTTGTGTCATGGAATTATCTGAAATGGATACAATCATGCAGAACAAAGATCAACTTCCATAGCAAAAGCTATAATAGATGAAAGCCCAAGAGAATGGAGACAGACACAGACAGGCAATCAATATTCATTATATCATTATATTCTTTACTCTTCTTGCCTAATAGCTTAAAAGGAAATAAGATAATATTCCATAAAGGAGAATAATTGAAACATTTGAAATAATTAATTTCCCCTCAGTCATGAATCCAAGGCAAAAACAAAATCAAGGATTTGGAAAACTCAAATCCAATTTGATTTAAAAAAAATAAGGAACCAATATATTCTTCTTTCTCTTAAAGCAGAGAAAAGAATAATAAATTCATGAAAGTTTGTTAATGAAATAGGTTACCCTTCCAGGTCAAAAGCTACTGTCACTTAATGCAACAGTTTACCGTAGGAAGTAGACGAGATGACCTTGTTCAAATGAAATTGCTGAAGGGAATTGACAATGTAATTACTCATTTGGCAAGGATGCTAACAACCCATAATCTTACAAAGAACACTATGTGAATTTTAATAAGCCCATAGAAGTAACAGTTGTTTCCCATCATATCTGAAAAAACATTATATACTGTCTTTGGGATGTCATGCTAACTTGGTCTAATGACCTTCTCCATCCTGTACCATTTCTAGGAAGATTCTATATTTTTAATAGACAAATCCAAGAGTTTTTAAAGACTGGTAAGCAGTACAAAGACAAGAACGCTGGGCCTAGAGTCAGGAAGATGTCAGTTCAAATCTGTCCTCATACACTCAGTAGTTTGTGTGGCACTCAGTAAGTCCCTTAAGCCTTGGTTGCCTCAGTTTTCGCATCTATAAAATGAGTATAATAATAGCACCTACTACTCAGGGTTGTTGTGAGGATTAAATAAGATGATTGACAGTGCTTAGCACAGAACCTGGTAAGCATTAGAGAAATGTTGCTGTTCTTATCATCATCACCATCATCAATGGCATAGACTCCTTCAAAGTCTGCTGAAGTCTTAGAACCTTTCATTGAATGTTTTTAGGTGTATAATATAAAATATATAGAATTTTCTAAGGAAACTAGTTCACCGAATCCTGGTTAAGAATTCTTAGTTTCTACTACATACCAACCAAATCTACCCTGAATCAATTAATAAATCTAATGAGTTAAAAATCTGGTTTCTTCATATTCTCATATTCTGTTTCACCAAATACATAGACTCATTCCAGGCAGAAGAGGGCTGCTTTATTTCCCTAGACTACTTTTATGCTTCTTGTAACATCACTTTTCTAGTCCCTCTGATTCAAAGGACACCAACCTCAGCCTGGATCAGAGGCTGGTCTTCTCAACACCAGGAATCACATGTGAATCAAGGGGCAGGTGCCTCAGGGTGCCACAAGTTGTTTGAATGAGTCCCCCTTACTTTACGAGGTTTGTTTACAGATAAGGAGCTGCAGGCTAGTGTTAAATTCACACATATAGTACAAAATAATATAGTAGAACATGACAAAATTCAAAGAACCAATAACCAAGTATTGAACAAATGTTCAAAAAAGGGACCAGATTTCTTGGTTATTTGCTCTTATGGGACTGGAAAATAGGAAGAGGGAAGGAGAATGGATAAAATAAGGAAAATTATAATGATAAAGGTTGTATTTGGACCTTATTCTGAGAGATCCTTAGGATTTAAGGCATAATTAATACTTTCTTAATATTATTCCCGATTTTATTCAACAGAAATTGAATAGAAAATCAGGTTTTAAAAACACTGATGGAAAAGTAAGACTTCTAAAAAAGACTTCACTGAATTTTTTCCCTCTTATCACTGAAAGTTTCCAAAAAAAGTATGAAGGGTAACATAGAGGAAAAACCAAACAACTTGTATTTGAATCCTATTTTTACTACCTTTTCTTGAATATATTCAGTGTGTGTATATATATATATATAACTATATAACTATATGTATATACACATATATATTTCTTAAGTTCACTTTGTAGGCCATATATATGACTTAATAAAGTTCTTTTGCTTCCTGGGGACCCCCATTACCTTCTCTGTAAAACAAGGGATTGGACTAAATGATAAGAAAACTAAAGTCTCTCCTAAACTCTAAAATCTATACATTCCTAAAAAGTGAAGCTGTCATTTAAAAAAGAAAAGAAAGAAAACCTCTTAAGCATCAAAAAACTTGATGTTCTTCTCCTACTTTTTCATGACATTAGATATTATTTTGGAAAGCAACAGGCCCATTCTGGGACTTGCAAAAGTCACTTCAATTCCTGCTGCTTTTTCTGAATAGTTCCCCTAATAAAATGTCTTATTCATAGTGCTTTACAGTTACAAAGCTGTTTCCTCAAACCAAATCCTATAGAAATGGGAAGGGGATGATATTATCCCCAATTTACAAATGGAAAAATTGAAGCAAAGTAGAAAGAATACTATATATGGCATCAAAAGTACTGAGTTTGAGTTTAGACACTGCCATTTGTCAACTGTGTGACTTTGGGCAACTAAATCTTTTGGCCTTAATTTCTTCATCTACAAAATGGGTGTTAAAGATACCTTCACTTGACATGATTATAATAAGGATTAAGTGGGAGAACATATAATGTTCCTTAAAAAGTATAAAGTGCATTAATGTAGACTACAATAAGCTTCATCACAATTTTTATTATGCAACCATACACAATCATAAGTACAACTTTCATTTCAAGGCCATAGAACTATAAATATCAGAGTAAGAATTTGGACTCAGGTTTTAGAATTAGAGATTTAGTGCTCTGAAAATTTAAGTATGCTATACTGTTTCTATTTACTGAGAGAGAAATTAAAGAAGAAAAAGAAGGAAGAGAAAAATGAGAAGGAAGAGAAGAAGGTGTGGCAGAGTAGGGAGGAAAAAATAAACCTGACCCATAGTCAGGAGACCAGAGCCACAATCCTTGCCTTACTACCAGCTGACCATATGAATACTAACAATTCAGTTAACATTTTTAAAATACAGCCCCCTCCCCTTTAAAGGTAGGGGACTGAACAAGATTATTGAGCATTACTTCCAAGTCCTAAAAATGTTCTATTAAAAAACAAAAGATTGCCTTAATTTAAATACCTTTATTATCACACAGTCCTCTTTTTGCAAAGTAGCCAAAATAAGCAAAAGGCAAGATTACTCTTTCCTCCTTCTCTTCTCTAAGTACCACTCAAATGTTCCCTACTCTTCCATGATGAAATTAAGACTGAGAAATATCTCTTTTGCAGGTGAGGAAACTGTTTAATCTTAGAAATGAAACTACACTGATTTAGTGGTTTGACAAAAAATACATGAGAGGAAAAGAAATGCCATTAACCTTTCCACGTAACCTTGCCTCCAAAAAAGAAATGGGCTGGAAAGCTAACTAAATAATTCACAACAAATTGCAGGTTTATGAGGAGGGAGGAAGGGAGCAATCATTTATTAAGTGGTTATTTTACATCAGGCACTGTGCTAGACTCTTTGCAAATATCTGTTTCAATTTATCTGCAGGAGACATCTCTAGCAAATTTAATTGCCAAGTTGAGCGTTAAGTCCCTAGTGTGGTGATTATCACTAGGAAAGGTCTTTGATTGATACAGGAGCTCCACAATATAGGAAGTTTAACAGTGAGTCAACAAGTTAATTATATGGAAGTAGTAAAATGCAGAACTTGGACTGGGGGTAATTATAATAATAATTTAAAAAATATCTACCTTTTATTATTGTTGTTATTATTGCTGCATTTATATAGCACTTACTATTTGTCAGGCACTGTGCTGAGCACTTTACAAATATTATCACATTCAAAAAAAGGAGAAGGGATCTACTTGTTCAAAAATATTTATAACTGCTCTTTTTCTGGTGGCAAAAAATTGGAAATTGAGGAGATACCCATCTATTGGAGAATGACTGAACAAATTGTGGTACATGTTGGTGATAGAATAATGTTGTGCTGTAAGAAATGATGAACAGAAAAAGCTAGAAAGACCTCCATGAACTGATGCAGAGTGAAATAAGCAGAACCAGAAGAACATTGTACACAGTACAATACTTGGCTACTCTCAGGAATACAATGATGCAGGACAATTCTGCAGGACTTATGAGTAAGAATACTATCCATGTCCAGAATAAGAACTGTTGCAATCTGAATGTAGATCGAAGAATATTATTTTTATTCTAGTTTATGTGTGTTTTTATTTGGGGGTTTTGGTTTTATATGAGTATTTTCCTACAACAGTGACAACATTGAAATAAGTTTTGCATGCTAATACGTGTATAACCCAAATCAAGTTGCTTGCCATCTCTGGGAGAGAGGAGGGAAGGGAAGAAGAAAGACTATTTGGATCATACAATTTCAGAAAACGTATGCTAAAAATTGTTATGTGTGATTGGGAAAAAAATATATATATATATATTCTTATTTCATTTCATCCTCACAACAACCCTGGGTAGTAGGAACTATTATTATCCCCATTTTAAAGATGAGGAAATTGATGCAGAATGTAGTTAAGTGAATTTCCCAGGATCATATACCAAGTAAGGCTGGATTTGAACTTAAATCTTCCTGACTCCAGGGCCAGTGTTCTAGCCACTGTAGCACCTTAATGTCATATGATGCAAAAGTTATGACATCCTAAACACAAGTATCTTCTTTCAATCATGTCTATAAAGTTGAAGCAAAAGGTTTTAGCTATTCTTAAGTCTACTTAAGAAATACTCAGAAAAGTTTCTAAGAAACTGGCATTTTTGCATTAACTATTTGGAACATGAGGTATGGTTTTAGTGCCTGATAAGAAATTTTTTATTGTAAATCCTATGGATGTAGAAAATACACAGCCAATGTGTGTGATATATACATATACATATAAAATGTGTTGAGAATGCTTTAGTGTTTGATTTGATTTATTAATTCATGTTTTCTCTCTTAATTAAATGCTATTTTTTCTTTTCCTAGTACTTGTTCATCTCTGATACATCAACTCTTGCAATAGAATGGCAAGACTCAGTCACATTTTGAACTTCACTAAAATGTTACACTTATGATGAATTCTGATTAAGTTCTTACCATATGTCAGATACTGAGCTAAGTAGGCACTAGGGATGCAATAAAAGACAAGACCCCTATAAACAATTACATTTATACAAGAAATAATTAAAAGGGAAGTAATATCAGAGGGAAGACAAAAGCCATGGGAGGAACCAAGAAAAGCCTCTTGGATAATGTAATATTTGATTTTGTAGCTTCAATTGACTTACTTAGGGATTGATTATAATTTAATGCCATTTTAGCAAAAGCTACCTGCTCCAGGACTATGGAACTCAATTGAAAACTTTATGTGTATGTTCAAGTATATGACTTGCTTATTCAAAAAAAGCCCCTGCCTACCCCTCTCCAGCCCTTTCCCCACATGGATATACACCTTCTGTCTCTTTACCTCTGAAACACACTTCTACCACTGCTAGAAGAGTTAGTCTCCTAATCTTCTCCCCATTTCTGTGCAACCCTACTGGCTCTCTTTCCAAACAAAGCTCTATCTATATTCTGGACCACAAAAGCCCTCTCTTAAAGCTAACCAACCATTATTGCCTGAGTATGGTCTTGCTACCTATCCCTCTCACTCTCACTCCCACAGTCCCAGAGATCCATAAGGCTGCCATTTGGTTTAATCAATCAATCAATCAACATTTATTAAAGGTCTACTATGTGCCAGGCACTGTGCTAAAAGCAGGTGATAAAAAGAAAAAGAAAAAGGCAGCCTCTGCCCTCAAAGAGCTTACAATCTAATATGGGAGACAACACGCAAACCATTATATACAAAACAAACTATATAAAGAGAACAAGAAAATAACTAACAAAGGGAAGGTACTAGAATTAAGAGGAGTTAGAGAAGGCTTCCTAAGGAAAGTGAGATTTTAGTTGGGATTTAGAGGGAGCCAGGGAGGTCAGAACATTAAGTGCTAAAGGTATTTTCTTTTTTTTGTGAGGAGGAAGAACAGAGGAAGAAATATAATTCTATAAACCATCATCTATAACACTATTTCTTGGAGAAAAATGTTCTGACTGCCAAAGAAATTAGAAATTAATTTTTGTGAACATTTACATCAATCAGAAAATTAATTTCAAAATTGCTCTGAAGGTTGTGATAGAGAGGATGAAATCCATAGATAATCTTAAAAATTTGACTTTGATCCATAATTTCAAATTTGTTCTCTTCCCCTCCCCAAATTACCATATCTGTGAACAATCTGGAAAATTGGCTGATCTGTCTTTCATTTCCTTTTTTTGTAATTAATGATACCAAATACCCTGCTTTTTCCAGGACAGTCCTGATTTTTGACAGTCTATCAGAGGAAGGGTCTGCAAGATGCCAAAGGAATTCTGTCTGTAAATGTAGGCAAACTGAAGTGCAAAAGGGAATTTCACATGTCACCACAGATAGCCAGATTATTCTTCATCTAATTCCAACAAGCCTGATTCAAGCCAGAATTCTGTCAGTCTCTAACTAAAAGTCAAGACATCACCACCAGCCATCCGTTCAGTTCCCACTAAGGGTAGCCCTGATGAAGTGTACTTACTGTACACACTTCTTCCAGACATTCAGGGGGATCCACATAACATAGCTTCGTATTACTTAAGGCTGCTTTTCTTATTTGCAGCATGTCTGAAATCTGAAACAACTTTGATCTTTCTTTATTTTTATAAAACAGGCTTCCAAAATCCAGCTCGAAGATATACATCTAAAACCCAGCTCATCATTTCCAGTGACCTCAGAGAGTAAGAGTGTGTGGTCTTAGTGTCAAATTGAATGTGTGCTGGCAAACCCTAGCCTTCCAGCATCTCTGGTCCTTTTCTAGAAGACACTGGGTGCTAGGTTGTCTAATGATTTCCTTTGAATTGCCAATTAATCTTATTGCTTAGTTGTTTGTTTGTTTTTTGACTATCATCTATTTGTCCTCATAAAAGTAGCAAGTTGAGGTCTCTACACACTGTAGAGACTGCCCCTAATTATTTCTGCAAAGACTATTTTTCCATGGTTCATAACTCACATACTTCTATAAACACAGCCCTGAGAGTGTGTGGCTTAATGGCATGTTCCAGATGTTCAAAACAATTGTATAAAAGTCATATTTTCTTGATCTTTAAGGCTTAATCATAGGATGTGTGAGCTAATTACTAAGTTAAAAATTATTATAATCTATAAAGAAAAAAAAAAGGTTCAAGACAGGGGGAGAACCCCATATGGTGCCAAATGTTGGCAGCTATCTTCTTTCTTCTCAGACAAAACTCTTAGGTCTTGGGAAAACAGTAACTCTCTTTAGGTGCCAAAAACAACACAGATAACTGGTGCTATGATTCTGCCATGTGGAATGTAGGGCAATACAGCCTTCCCAGCTTTTCAAGTTTCATTATCCAGTAGGTATTGCAGGCAATCGTGAGAGGCAAGACTCAAAGCAAGCCCCATGCATGCAGGGCTCTCCTGACTCAGGCTTCAGAAGTCAAAGGATTGATCTTACACCTAGACTATGTTCTTTCAGAAAAGGACTGTTTAAAAAAAAAAAAAAGATCAGAGCCTTGTATTCCCCAAGTAAGGAACCACTATAGTTTTATGACTGTGGCTTTGTCTGAGTCAGCGATCCTCCCGAGGGAGGGTTATCACTCTACTAGCCAGCCACAGGACAAGTGCAGAATTCGCCAGTGGCATGTGCAATTGAAACATGAGAAAGGTGAGAAAGGATTAAATGAGGAAGAGTGGAAGCACGAGCACCCCACATCCAAATGAGGCTGGTGCCTTAGTTATTTCCTCCAGAGAGAGCTTCCTTTGTCAAGGGCCAGAAAAGAAAGGAGGTATGCTCAGGCACACTTAGTTTTCCTAGACCCCTGCACTAGGGATCCTAGAAAGCTCCTTTATACTTCTTTTAAATAAGGAAAGTATTTAAATGTGCAAATAGTATAGAAAATGAGCCATTGGAGCTGAAGAATGGAAAAAAGTTAAAAGCATGTGTTGCCTCCTGCCTAAGGGTATGGTAGTATAATCCCCTTGATTAACATGCAAAGCTAATGGGAAAAGTACCTAATGCTCACTTGTTTCTTTCCTTCAGAGCATTAACACCATTCAAGTTGGTCATTATGGAGCAATAAAACACACACACTCCCCCAAAGGCCTGCCCCTTCAATGTTCCTTTATAACAAACCAGCCTCAGGAAATTATTAATGAGGGGTTAGGAGGTTACACAGCAGCTAAGCCCGGAAGAATGTCTGTGGAAAGAAGGAACTACCTATCCAAAAGGGAACAGAAATCCTGTTTTAAGGACTAGCAGTTCATATAAGAATTTCTACCTAGCCAAATAAGTTGGAAAACATTCTCTCTCTCTCTCTCTCTCTCTCTCTCTCTCTCTCTCTCTCTCTCACACACACACACACACACACACACACACACACACATACTCTGTCTCCTCTCTCTCTCTCTCCTCTCTCTTTTTATTCCTCTCTTTCTCTTTCTCTCATTTAAAACCAAGTCTACTAATGCAATCCAGTCTGGGATGGAAATGGACAGCTAGAATTGCCACTTCCAGAGATATTTAAGAACTTTTACATGACGGTGCAGGTTTAGCTGGAACTTAAGCTGAAAGGATAAAAGGGTATCCCTTCAAGTGCTAGATTTGTTTGTTATCTTGATCAAAGGAAATAAGGAAGGGCATATAGAAAGAACACAGTTTGTCATGTTCACTAGCCATGAGAGTCTAACAAAGTCAGTGTATTTCCCCTTCTGTTTCTAGTAATGCAATGCTAGAAAAAATTCATATTCATTTTATTGGCTCTCAGATACATTAAATAGGCAAACTATATGCAATTTGGATCAAGCTGTCTTGTGGTCCAGTGGTTACAATCTGTGTGATTTTGGCCAAGTTATTTTACTCCCTTGGCCTAAGTTTCCTTATCTGTAAAATGAGAGGACTGAATCAGATGGTTTCTGAGGATTTTTCTAGTTCAAAACTTATGATCTAAAGTTAAATAGTTAAATAGTTAACTATTTAAGTAGTTAAATAATGTGCTAAGGTGAGACCTAAATGCAAGCACACTCTTAGTATCTCTATAGACTTCCACATGAAGAAAAAAAAAGTCATGGAATGAAAAGGCTAAAGATAGGAAAAAAAATATATCTAATAGACAGGTAGAAGTAGGATCAGTAGTTTGAGGAAAGAGTATTAATTAAGCACTTACTGTGTGTCAGGCACTATGCTATATTATCTCAAGGATGGTGGCAGATTTATATAAAATATATCTTATTTATTCATGTGAATGAAATTTGCCTCTAGTAGAATGCAAATTCCTTGAAATCCTAGAATGTTATAGACAGCTTCTTTTTCCTCCCTACTATACATCTTTATACTAGGGATTTAATATCCCCATAGATACTCCATTAAACTCCCTAACCCAGTTTCTCAGCCTCCATAAATACCACTTTCTATGTTAGTAACATAAAGGATGGTCACATACCTACAAAGTGTTCCACATTTCTAAACTCAGATCTTATGCTAACTGACCATCACCTCTTCTTGTCATTCCAATATCTTCCTAACTGCTTCAATTTTCAAAATGTATTCTTCATATTTATTGTCTCCAACATCTCCATTCCTCAGTATTTTCTAGAGCTCATCCATACCTTTGCTTTTACTTCTCTTTCCAACTTCAATCATCCAATCTGAGTCTCTTCTTCTATTCTCTTCCCAAAACCTTTTGGCACCTTCTAACATTCTCACCTTTTCCCCAGTCTCTGACAAAATCTGTTCTTCTTGCCAAGGTCAACCTTTCCGTATGTGTACTTTATACCATCCTTTACCATATTTTCTAGCAAGTTTTCTCTCTCTTCAGTCTTCAAAACATCCTCTTATTTTTTAACATGTTCCTTCCCTACAATATGCAAATAAACTCATCCCCCCATTAAAAAAAACTTTTATTAAATTTATCACTTTCTCAAGTGATCATCCCAAGTTTCACTTCCATTTTTCAACCAAACTCCTTTAAAAAATTATCTACTCTCACTACTTCCAATTGTCCTCATTTCTCCCCTCAATCCTTTGCAATCTAGCTTCCAACATCATCATTCACCTGAAACTGCCTCCTCCAAAGTCATCAATGATCTCTTAATTGCCAAAAGTGATTATCTTTTCTCAATACTCATCAAAGAGATGATCTTTTTTCAATACTCATCTTGCTATCTTGGCTCAGCTGCTATATCATCCTAAATCTTCCATAACTGTCTGGTGCTTCCTTGTCTTTGAATACCCATCAGTTTTGTGACCTTAATTCCCTGGATTATCCCTGTGTTAAACCAGCCTCTTTCCTACTGGTCAGTTCCTCTTGTGGCCCTAATTTTGTGGAAGGATCCAGGACAGCCATTCTTCCTTCTTATCCAGAGATCGGGGTATAAAAACTCAGCATACATACTATTGCGTTTCTTCCTTCAAAACCACTTTGATCAATATGGAAGTATATATTGCATGAAATGAAAATATTTTTTAAAATTTGTTTTAAATGA
This sequence comes from Monodelphis domestica, assembly GCF_027887165.1. Lineage (NCBI taxonomy): Eukaryota > Metazoa > Chordata > Mammalia > Didelphimorphia > Didelphidae > Monodelphis > Monodelphis domestica. The sequence continues at coordinate 193,436,972 of NC_077232.1, forward strand.
TGCTTTAATTTGAGACTCAGTTATATAATCAACAACATAAAGAACCTCATTAAATATTAAATGTACTAACTTCTTTCATCCTTGTTGCTGCATGATGCATTATAAAACTCAGAAACCAAGAAGTGCTACCCAGGAATAAATGTTAAAATGTTTTCAGTTTTCATTTCTGGTAGTTGATTTCATCTGAGGATATCAACAAAAAATGGAGATGAATATATTCACCCTCTTCTCCCAATGTACCATACTTTTGGAAAGAATTAAATGAACATAAAAAGACGGGGTCTATTCTCCAAGGATTCTGAAAGTTTGTGTTGCCTGAAGTTCATAGGCAAATATAGGCATAAACTTTGCAGACTGGGGAAAAATAAAACTATGTAAAGAGTGGATAATATTGTTTTAATTTGAATGTGACATAAATATTGGAGCACTAAATTGTGCTTTCCTTACATTATAACTCTGTGTGTGTATCTTTCTCTCTCATGCTTCTGTTTCATCCAAATTCCAGATGTAAAGACTCCTTGTCCAAGGTCTATCATCAAAAGCTAAGAAACTCAACTTGATTTCTTTTATTTTTTGCTTCCTAGAGAAAAATATACACCATTAAATGACTAGGACAAAGACACTATCAACCATTTTGCTCTCAATGACATTAAATCAAAGTTGTCAGTTTTCAAGCCCTAAGGGGGGAGATATGTGATGTCAAATTACCACCCCGGAAATCTAAACTGAAGCCATCCTGTAGTACAGACATTTACAAACATACCCAATGTTTATATGAGTGCTCACATTACCAAAAAGGGAGACCTGTTCCAAACATGCAATACAAGGGAAGAAATAAATCAAATCTCTATTAACAATTGTTGGGAATATTGGTCAGCAATATGGTATAAAAGAGGCACAAATTTCCCAATTTTATCCTATAGCATAATTAATTAAAACAAATGAATAATTTTATTTAAGAAACAAAACCATGTGGATTAAAAGAAAACAGAATATGTTAACTTCAACTGTGGCTGGACTTTCTCATCTACTAACTATAGGGCTTGTGATATTGATAACTGTCTGAAAATTGTGCAGCCTTTCTTATAATCAAGGCAAGGCAATGCTAATGAAGATGGACTTTGATGTGCTATTTCATGTATCAAATTAGTGAAAAATAAGATAAAATTAAATAAAAGAGAGAAAACTCAATCCTGGTAGACCTACATGGAAATGTATATGCTGTTATATATCAGTTTAGTCTTTCTGGAGAGCAATTAAAAACATTTACACCATGACTCATTACTAGGAACTTTGCCATAAATACAATAAAAAGGCAAAAAAAATGTATCTATTTAACAAAAATACCCAGATATTTATTTGTAAGACTAAAACATTGAAAAATCTAAATAGAAAGAGAAAAAATCAAGACAGAGTCAAGATGGCTGCTTAGAGGCAACAAAAGTTCAAAACTCATCAAACCCTTCGGCACCAATCAAAAACACAATGCTTTAACGAAACCAAATCTAACAACAGGACAGAGCCAGGGAACCCTCCTTGTGGACGTAACTTAAAAGGTACACTCCCAAAAAAACTTGAACTCTAGAACACGTGGATTTAAAGGGAAGGAAGAAGAAAGGTCCCAGGACCTCTCCTCCTCCCACAGCCCTGAACCTCCAGTGGTGACTAGAATCTCTGTGCAGGCAATGGCACTAGTCTGGAGGTAGTACCTTGCTGGCACAGCTGTGCCAGGCCCAGGGTGTTGAAAACAGGTGGTATAGAGGCAGCTGTATGAGAACCACAGATCAGGAAGCCTAGGCACAGCCAAGATGTTCCATCTTTCCCCCCTCCTTTTTTGGAGGTTTTGGCATCAGAGAATAGCCAACTTTGCAACAACCCCACCCTGGTTCAATCTCATCAATAGGACAAATAAGAAGCCTTCAGAGAGCAGGGAAGCTCAAGCTCCAACACCCTTCCCTCACAAACAGTTCTGAGAGACTTGCTGACTAAGCCTCAAGGGCAAAAGATACAACAAACTACAGAAAACAACTTTGAAAACAGGGCAGGAAGCCCAACTCCTTCTCAGCTTCTGTTGTCAGCCAGGGAAGATCAGATTACCTGACCAAAGAGCAGAGAAGAAGCCCCTTCAGAACAGAACATTCCAAACTCACATATCCAGCACAAAATGAGAGGGGTAAGACTACAGGCAACTACAGAGGGGGAGAAGAAGGGGCAAATTTGAGTAAACAACAGAAAAGGAAAAAAGAAATTACAATCAATGGATTCTATCCAGGCAATGAACAAAGAGCAAATAAAACTGAGGAGATTCAAGGAACACCAAGCAAAAACACAGAATCTCCAGCAAATTGGACACAGACTTTAGAAAAACTCAAAATACAATTCAAAAAACAATTAAGAGAGGCTGAAGACAACTGGGAAAAGAATTTAAAAAGCAAAATAAATAATTTGGAAACAGAAAATAGTGTCTTGAAAGCCAAAATTAATGAGCTTGAAAATTCAGCAAAGGAGATGACAGATGAGGCAAAGAAGATAAAAAATGACCTCCAAAGAAAATCAGACCAGGAGGATGACCAAAAAGCCAGAATACAACAAAAGACAACAAAAAGCTAGAATACAACAACTAGAAGCAAACAACTTCACAAGGCAGCAAGAAACTATAAAACAAAATCAAAAGAATGAAAAAATTGAGGAAAATATGAAACATCTCATTCACAAAACAGAAAATTTAGAAACTTGTTCCAGGAAAAACAACTTAAGAATCATTGGTCTACTGGAAGATCATGTCAAAAGATAAAGCCTGGACATCATTCTACAGGAAATTATCCAAGAAAACTGTCCAAACATTCTAGAGCAAGAGGGAAAAAGTGGGGAATGAAAGAATCCACAGATCACCTCCTGTACTTAATCCCCAACTGAAAGCACCCAGAAATGTTATAGCCAAATTCAAGAAATACCAAACAAAGGAAAAAATATTACAAGCTGCTGAGGAGAAGTTATTCAGATACCATGGAACTACAGTTAGGATAACAAAGGATCTGGTTGCATCTACACTGAAGGACTGAAAGGCATGGAATGATATTCTGGAAAGCAAGGGAACTAGGTCTACAATCAAAAATCAACTACCCATAAAAACTGACTATATTCTTGCAGGGGAAACTATGGTCATTTAATAAAATAGAAGACTTCCAAGCATCCATAAGGAAAACACTGGGCCTGCACAGAAAATTTGATGCCCAAACACAGAACTCCAGGGAATCACCAAAACATAATTAAGAAAGGGGGAAAGAAAACTTTTTTAAGAGACCCATTAAATTAAAATGATTGGGATCCATACAAGAAAAGAGGATATTGATAACTCTTAAAAATTATTATCACCTGGGTACCAAGAAGAATTATACTTAGAGGAAAAGTGACAAACTGTATGGAATGAAATGCCAAGACATAAAAATGTGTATATATATATATATATATATATATATATATATATATATATATATGTAGGTATGCATAAATATATATATATATATTATAATGTATAACTAGAGGTTAAAAAAAGAGGTTAATACTAAGAGAAATGGGGAAAGAAACAAAATGGTGTAAACTTATGACATAAAGAAGCACATGGCGGGAGTGGAGGAGAACACCAATACATTGGAAGGGCAAAGAGGTTGGAGATAGGAAATACTTAATTCTCATGTACATTGAAATTGACTCAAAGAGGGAAGAAAAATCAAATACATTGGGGCAGGGAATTGATTTGCACCCTATAAGGGAAGTAGAAGGGTAACAAATGGACTGGTGGGGAGGGAGGCAATACAAGGGAGGGAGAGGGTGAGGGATAGTTTAAAAAGACTGTAAAGAAAATAAGAGGGGAATAAAAGGGGAGGGATATTAGAAAGGGAAGTAAAATAAGGGTCGGAATTAGGGGGACCAATTAAAAACAAAACACTGTCATAGAAGGAAATAGTGAAGGAAGAAAGGGCAGTACTCAGAGTGGAAATCAAAATGCTGGAAAATACACAGCTGGTAATCATAACTCTGAATGGAATGAACTCACCCATAAAAAACAAGTGAATAGCAGAGTGTATTAGAAACCAAAACCCTACCATATGCCTGCTACAAGAAACACACACAAGTAAGGGAGACATACATAGGATAAAAGTAAGAGGATGGAGCCAAATATATTGGGCATCAGAGGATAAAAAAAAGGCAGGAGTCTCAATCATAATATCTGACAAAGGAAAAGTAAAAATAGATCTAGTCAAAAGAGATAGGGAAGGTAATTACATCCTGATAAAAGGCAGTATAGACAATGAGGAAATACCAGTACTCAAGTACATATATGCACCAAAAGGCATAGCATCCAAATTTCTAAAGGAGAAACTAGTGAAGCTGAAGGATGAAATAGATAGAAAAACTATACTAGTGGGAGACCTGAAACTTCCTCTATCAGAATTAGATAAATCAACCCTAAAAATAAATAAGAAAGAGGTAAGAGAAGTGAATGAAATCTTAGAAAAATTAGAGTTAGTAGATATGTGGAGAAAAATAAATACAGACAAAAAGAAATAGACCTTTTCAGCAGCATATGGTACATTCACAACGATTGACCATGTATTAGGGCATAAAAACATTGCAAAAAAATGCAAAAGAGCAGAAATTATAAATGCAACCATCTCAGACCACAAAGCAATGAAATGAATAATTAGCAAGGGCACATGGAGATGCAAATCAAAAATTAATTGGAAATATGATTCTCCAAAATCAGTTAAAGAACAAATCATAGAAACGATTATTTCATTGAAGAAAATGACAATGATGAGACATCCTTTCAAAATCTACGGGATGCAGCCAAAGCAGTACTCAGGGAAATTTATATCCTTGAGTTCACATATAAACAAAGTAGGGAGGGCAAAGGTCAATGAATTAGGCATGCAAATTTAAAAAAAAACTAGAAAGTGAACAAATTAAAAATTCTCAGATGAAAATTAAATTAGAGATCCTAAAAATTAAAGGAGAAATTAATAACATTGAAAGTCAAGGAACTATTGAACTAATAAATAAGACTAGAAGCTGGTACTTTGAAAAAACAAATAAAATAGACAAAGTATTGGTCAGTCTAATTAAAAAAAGGAAAGAAGAAAACCAAATTGACAGTATCCAAGATGAAAAGCGAAACCTCACCTCTAATGAAGAAGAAATTAAGGCAATCATTTAAAACTATTATGCCCAATTATATGGCAATAAATATGGCAATCTAGGTGATATTGATGAATATTTACAAAAATAAAAATTGCCTAGACTAAGAGAAGAAGAAATAGATTGCCTAAACAACCCCATATCAGAAACAGAAATTGAATAAACCATCAAAAACCTCCCTAAGAAAAAGTCCCCAAGACCAGATGGATTCACAAATAAATTCTATCAAACATTCAAAGAATAATCAATCCCAATATTATACAAACTATTTGACAGAATAAGCAAAGAACGAGTTCTACCAAATAACTTTCATGATACAAATATGGTACTGATTCCAAAGCCAGGCAGGTCAAAAACAGTAAAAGAAAACTAAAGTCCAATCTCCTTAATGAACATAGATGCAAAAATCTTAAATAGGATACTAGCAAAAAGACTCTAGCAGACTACAGGGGTTGAGGGGACATGACTGAGTAAAGACGCTAAATGAACACCCTAATGCAAATACCAACAACATGGAAATGGGTTCGAATCAAGAACACATGTGATACCCAGTGGAATCGTGCATCAGCTATAGGTGGGGTGGCGGGAGGGGGGGGAGGAAAAGAAAATGATCTTTGTTTCCAAGGAATAATGTATCAAAATGAACAAATAAAATAATGTTTAAAAGTAAAACAAAAAACATAAAAATACTCCAGAAAGTGATCAGAAGGGTTATTCACTATGACCAGGTAGGATTCATACCAGGAATGCAACAATGGTTCAATATTTGGGAAAAAAACATCCACATAATTGACCATAGTAACCAACAAACCAACAAAAATCATACGATTATCTCAATAGATGCAGAAAAAGCCTTTGACAAAATATAACACTCATTCCTACTGAAAACACTAGAAAATATAGGAACAGGAGAGCCTTTTCTAAAAATAATGAACAGTATATTTCTAAAACCATCAGCAAACATCATCTGCAATGGGGATAAACAAAAAGCCTTCCCAATAAGATCAGGAGTGAAACAAGGATGCCCATTATCACCCCTATTATTTACCACTGTACTACAAACACTAGCACTAGCAATTGGAGAAGAAAAATAAATGGAGGTTATTAAAATTCGCAATGAAGAGATCATGATGATATGATGGTCTACTTAAAGAATCCTAGAGAATCAAATAAAAAGCTAGTAGAAATAATCAACAACTTTAACAAAGTTGCAGGACACAAAATAAACCTGCATAAGTCATCAGCATTTCTATACATCTCCAACACATCTCAGCATCAAAAACTAAAAAGAAAAATTCCATTTAAAATCACCATAGACAATATAAAATACTTAGGAATTTATCTGCCAAGATGAATACAGGAACTATATGAACATAACTACAAAACACCCTCCACACAATTAAAACTAGATCTAAACAATTGGAAAAACATTGAATATTCACCAGTAGGACAAGCTAACATAATGAAAATGACAATCCTACCCAAATTAATTCACTTATTTAGTGCCATACCCATTGAACTACCAAAAAACTTCTTTACAGAATTAGAAAAAAAAAACCATAACAAAGTTCATTTGGAAGAACAAAAGATCAAGGATATCCAGGGAAATCATGAAAAAAAAAATGCAAAGGGAGGAGGACTTGCAGTCCCAGATCTCAAACTATATTATAAAGCAATAGTCATCAAAACAATATGGTACTGACTAAGAGACAGAAAGGAGGATCAGTGGAATAGACTGGGGGCAAGCAACCTCAGCAAGACAGTATATAACAAACCCAAAGATCCCAGCTTTTGGGACAAAAATCCACTATTTTATAAAAACTGCTGGGAAAATTGAAAGACTGTGGGAGAGATTAGGTTTGGATCAACAGCTCACACCTTACACCAAGATAAACTCAGAATGGGTAAATGGCTTAAATATAAAGAAGGAAACTATAAGTAAATTATGTGAACACAGAATAGTATACATGTCAAATCTTTGGGAAGGGAAAGACTTTAAAACCTAGCAAGACTTAGAAGAAATCACAAAATGTAAAATAAATAATTTTGATTATATTAAATTTAAAAGATTTTGTACAAACAAAACCAATGTAACCAAAATTAGAGGTGAAGAAACAAATTGGGAAACAATCTTCATAACAAAAACCTCTGACAAAGGTCTGATTACTCACATGTATAAAGAACTAAATCAATTGTACAAAAAAAATCAAGCCATCCCCCAATTGATAAATGGACAAGGGACATGAATAGACAATTTTTAGATAAAGAAATCCAAACTATCAATAAACACCTCAAAAGGTGTTCTAAATTTCTTATAATCAGAGAGATGCAAATCAAAACAACTCTGAGGTATCACCTCACACCTAGCAGATTGGCCAACATGACAGCAAAGGAAAGCAATGAAGGTCAGAGGGAATAAGGCAAAGTGGGGACATTAATGCATTGCTGGTAGAGGTGTGAATTGATCCAACCATTCTGGAGGGCAATTTGGAAATATGCCCAAAGGGTGCTAAAAGACTGTCTGCCCTTTGATCCAGCCATAGCATTGCTGGGTTTGTACCCCAAAGAGATAATAAGGGAAAAGACTTGTACAAGAATATTCATACCTGCACTCTTTGTGGTGGCAAAAAATTGGAAAATGAGAGGATGCCCTTCAGTTGAGGAATGGCTGAATAAATTGTGGTATATGTTGTTGATGGAATACTATTGTGCTCAAAGGAATAATAAAGTGGAGGAATTCCATGGGGACTGGAACAACTTCCAGGAATTGATGCAGAATGAGAGCAGTAGAACCAGAACATTGTACACAAAGACTGATACATTGTGTTACCATCGAAGGTAACAGATTTCTCCATTAGTGGCAATCCAATGATCCTGAACAACCCGGAGGGATCTATGAGAAAGAACATGATCCACATTCAGAGGAAAAACTGTGGGAGTAGAAAAACTGAAGAAAAACAACTGCTTGAATACATGGCTCGAGGGGATATGGCGGGAAAGGTAGACTCTAAATGAACATCCTAATGCAAACACCAACAACATGGAAATAGGTTCTGATCAAGGACACATGTAAAGCCCAATCAAATTGAGTGTTGGCAATGGAAGGGATGGGGGAAGAGGAGGGAAAGAATATGATTCTTGTAACCACAGAATAATGTTCTAAATTGGCTCATTATATAAAATTTTCAACAAAAATAAAGAAAAATCTATATATCAATGTACTTGGAAAATATTTGATATTTGCATTACATAAAGGCTATGGTATACTATTGAGCCATTAACTATGGAAAGACACAAAATAATGCATAAAGACAAAACAAGGACAGTGTGTGTGCTTACTCAAGCAAGATATACTAAAATATAAAAATGAAAAGCTACTGAAAGAGGATATAAAATAGTTATGAAAGTATATTTTGCCATAAATACTTCTATGGTTATATTGCATTGTTTTATTGTTTATTTTTATTGAGAATACTTTTTAATATTTTATTTTAAATTAATTTTTATTTTTTCATTTATATATAGAAACAATTTCCCCCTCTCTCCTGGCCCTCTTTCCTCCCCAAGAAGGCAGGTAACATACTAGAGGTTGTATATATATTATTATATAATATATATAATCATATAATATTTTATCTGTTGTGAAACATGACAGACATTGCTTACACTAGAGAAAAATTCATGGAGGAAATATAGTGAAGAATGGTATGTTTCAATCTGCATTAAATATGCATTTGCTCTTTCTGTGGAGGTTGATATCTTTTTTCATCATGAGAACCTGAGAATTGCCCTGGATCCTTGCCTTATTGATAAGAGTTAATTCACTCACAGTTGATCATCATATATTATTAATGTTTCTATATACACTGCTCTCCTAGTTCGGCTCACTTCACATTGCATCACTTTATGTAAGTCTTTCCAGATTTTTTTGGTAATCACTCATTAGTCAAAAATAGTATTCCATTATAATCATATACCACAACCTGTTCATCCATTCCTCAATTGATGAATAGTCCTTCAGTTTCCAGTTCTCTGCCACTACAAAAAAAGAGCTGCTATAAATATTTTAGATCATATAGTTTCTTTTTTTCCCCTTTTTCCTTGATCATCTCAACAAATAAAGCTAATAGTAATATTTCTGGATCAAAATGTATATACAGTTTTGAGTACAATTCCTGAATGCTGTTCAAAATTTTGGATCAGCACCCAGTTCTACCAATAATGTATGTGTCCCCATTTGTCTACATCCCCATACAATTCCACAAACATTTTAAAGTGATAAATTAAACTGATAGTCATTCTCTGCACAATAAATTGTGCTCACATAGCTCCATTTATAAAATAATTTTGTTCTAAATTATGCCTGTACATTTTGTTTCTGGTAATAAAATATTGTTCTTGAGAATAAAATTACATGTTAAACAATTATTATCATTTTCTAGTAGGACTCCTTTACATACTTCTCTTTTTCTGACCTTAAGGAAAAAGATTCAAGGAGTCAGTCCTCTATTACTCAATAGAAAGCCAGATATTAACTACATCTCCTACCTGTGAAATCAGGCATTAGACTCTTTTTGGAAACTATCAGTGGAGATTTATCACACCACAAGAAAGTATTAATGCATAAGAAGCTACTTCTAAGGGACTAAATCTAAGTGATTTAGCCTTACTTACAAAATTTAACCAAATCAGGGAATTATGAAGCATGTGACAAAAAAATAAAAATAATAATCAATTCTTCCACCATCTTTATACACAAGAATTTATAGTAATACCACTATATATATAGAAATATATATATATATATATAACACTACTGCATTATCATTGTTATAGAGAAAAAAAGGGGAAATCTAAAAGATACTGAAATTCTTTTAGTTAAAGGTATGAAAAAAGACCTTTAAAACCATTAAACCATTAAGGTTTGGTTTTTGATTCAGTTGTTTTTTATACCAACCAGTAAATCAACCCTGATAGTTTACCTATAATAAGAGTCAAAGGCATCCCTCTCCCCCCCCCCATAAAACCTGCTACTCTAAGACAAAAGTCAAAAACAGTAATTCCAGAAATAGGAGTTAGGGCTTCTAAAGAATATGCCAGACCTCTACTTATATAGAACTAGATTAAGATTGAGGGGGTTCTCTGAGTTTTCACTGAGGCTTTACTACTAGCTAGCTGTGGAAAATGCCAAGTGGCCTTTAAAGTTAGAAAGCCATACACATAAAATAGAACTCATTCACTAATTCATTAATGATACTTCCCAGAGTTGTCTGTTTTTGTCAAATATCGAATAAGCCACTTTAAATACTTATGAACAATTTCAATGTTATCCCAATAATGAGACTGTTATTCAGAATTGGAAAGTATTTGGTAATATGGTAAGAGGAGTGGATTGCTAAAGAAATGAGTTCAAATCCCAGACTTGCAACTTACAACTAGTGTGCATTTGGGCAAGTCACTTCAATAGGTCTCGGTTTTCTCAGTTATTAAAAAAAATGGAAGGTTAGAGTGGGTTAGATGATCTCTTAGATTTCCTTCTAACCCTGTAGGCAGAATAATGGCATGATCAGTTTTGTGTGTCAGGAAAATTAGGTCAACAGTTTTGTGGAAGATGGATTGCTGAGGTTGGGGAAGAGAAGGCAAGAGTTTAATTAGGAGGCTAAGAGGAGTCTGGGTAAGAGGTGATAAGAGTATCCATTATCAGGTGCTTATTTTGAGTAGAATGAAATAGGCAGATGTGAAAAATGATGGGAAGTTTGAATCAAGATTTGGCACCTGACTTTGTTTTGAATTCATATAGAACACATACCTAGTTATTCTCTTGGGTGCACACTTGCTATTAACATGTGCTCCCTCCCATAATTTCCTAAGCAATTTCAAGAGCTACTTAGGAGCCTATGTTTGCCAGCTGCCTCAGAAGACAGGGTCTCCATTTCCAGCAGAGAATTTGGCAGGGTTCTGGTGTTTTTCCCCCCTCCTGTGGATTCTGAAGTCATGTTACATGCTATAAAGGCAGAAGGAAAAAAATCAGGTTGATTTAAGATGCCATATATCTCATTGGAGTTTCCACTAACCTTTCATGTAACCTCAAGTTCTACATAACTCAGGTTCCAGAATTATCTTTCTTAGAAGCTCTTTCATCACATTATTCTTCTCATAGGAAACCTAGAGTAGCTCCCTCTTGCTTATCTTAAATATAAAACCTTTGGTTTTATCTAAGAACCTTCTCTTTGTGGATTATTTTCTATTCTTCACCCCATGGTACCAATTCATATTCCTCACTTTGTCAAAACTTAAATTTTGTCTATGTAATGTAATATAATATAACATAATATGACATAACATGAGATGATATAACATAACATAATATAGCATAGTAATATAATATAATATGATATGATATGATGTAATATGATGTAAATGATGTAATATGATATAATATGATGTAATGTGATATAATGTGATGTAATATAATGTAACATATGATATAACAATATAATGAGATGATATAATATAATATAGGATATAACATAATAAATATAATATAATATAATTAGTATAATATAATATAATATAACTCCTTTCACTTTTCTCCATTCTTTACTAGTGTCACCTGTATAAGCAATTTTTTTCTATAAGAGTTTGTTATTGTATTAGACTGAAAATATGTTCTTTCACATTTTTATGCAGGTATTCCCTTGATTACTAGATGTATACTCCTTGACATCAATTCTGCCCTTTGTTATATTCTCCCAGAGCTTCAGGATAATGCTACACAAAAGGAAGTATTCCACACATAAGATTTAACATAGGTAAATGAGAATCTGAAGAACCATGATGCCAAGCCTCTTGCCGAGATCAAAAGAAGCTAAATCTAAGGCTAGAATACAATTTTAGTCTATTTTAGTCCCTTGTAATTTGTTGAAAAAAACTGGGTCTCAAACTACAGAGAAAAGCTGTAATATCTATCAATGTTCATTGTTTTTCCATTTTTTGAGTCTGGTACAGTTATTTCCTTTGCCAGACTTCCGGCAGGAGTAAGCTGCCAGTAGGAGATGATGCCATCACTATTTGAAACTTTGAAGGTTCACTGGAAGAAACCTTTGGTAAAAATTAATCATTTCCTCTGAAGGTTGCACAGAAGAGCCAAAAAGTAGTGAATAGGATTACAGGGTGAGTAAATTCTATGGTACTGACAGGAACCATTAAGTGCTCTTGGTTCCTATCTGAACTCACATTGGGCAAACATTTATGAAGCAACTATTATGTCAAGTTCTCAGAAAGATGCAAAGTTTAGATAAAATGTCTTAACTGGTAGAGAAGGGGAAGAATATCTTTACATGTATCAATACCCCTAATACGAATTCATAGATTATTTTTAAATGTACTTTTCATATAACAGAATACAGTGTAAAGTCCAAAAGGTGGGGGAGAGGATTGCTGAAAGGACCAGAGAAAACATTTGAGGGGGCTTTAAAAGAAGGGTAGGCCTAGTGCAAATATCAATAATATGGAAATAGGTCTTGAACAATAACACATGTAAAGCCCCGTGGAATTGTGTGTCAGCTATGGGAGGGTTTTTTTGGGGGGAGAGGGAGGGAAAAAACATGATTCATGTAATCCTGGAAAAAATGCTCTAAATTAATCAATTAAATGAAATTAATTTTTTTAAAGGGGTAGGATTTTAGCAAGGAAAGAGTGAGATTTTCCAAGGACAGGAAACATTGAGCAAAAGCTCAGAGCTGGGAATGTACAGCCCCAATATGGGACTAAGCAGGTACTCCTCTCCTTGTAACTGGAGCACAGTGTACATGAAGAGTATATTGCAAGGAAAGCCAACTGATAATGATTAAAAAAAAAAGTCCTTCACAATGTGACTGACAGAGGAGTTTGGCTCCTACTGAGTAAGGCGATAGGGAAGCATTGAAAGAAAATTGATCAGGCAATGGATTGAGCACTGAGCCTGGAGTCAGGAAGACTCAAATTTGGCCTCAGGCACTTTCTAATGGTGTGAGGCAAGTCACTTTGCCTCAGTTTCCTCATCTGTAAAATGGGGATTATAATAACAAATAACACTCCCCACACCCAGTGTTGTTGTGAGCATCTAGATATAATAATCATAAAGCCCTTAACGCCTGGCACATAGAAATTGTTATATAAATGAGAGCTCTTCACACTAGACTGAAGGAAGGTAAAGGCTGATATATTTGAATTCATCATTTTATCACTAGAAATGACCTTAAAGAAGAGGTTCTGTTGCTACTCCATAAAAACCATGGGACTTTTTCATCTGACTTGTAGCTGAAACCTTATTAAGTGCTATCTTCCCATTAGGACAGGAGTACTTTGAGAGCTGAATTTAGATTGTCTTCCTTTTTTCAGTTATATCCTCAGGCTTCCCCATGATGCTTTTTATATAGTGAACAATGAAACATGATGACTCTATCGATTCATTCAATGCATTTATTCTAAGAGTACAAGTGAGCATTAAAAAGAAATTTTCACTTCATTTTTATCATGGGTTTCTTTTTTTTTGTCTTTTTTTAAATTATATTTTATTTGATCATTTCCAAGTTATCATGGGTTTCTAAAAGATGCTATGGCTGCTTCCTTTGGACAATGGATTTATTTTTCCTATGTGAACTCTTCAAAAGGCTTTATTAGAGTAAAAGAGAATGGCACAATTCAATGAAATGGCTTTTTTTGTAAGCAGCCACACCTTGGCCTGGGCCATATTATTTCAGATTTCCAATATGGCAGATGCATGTCACACCTGCCTAGTTATAACAGCTGTTATTGCAAGACTGGTGTTGTTCTAGCCACTGTGAAGTCATGACTGTTGTTGGATTTCTACTTGACATAGCTGTAGTTATGAGCATGTTCCTTTATGCCAGGACAGTTATTTTATAATTAGTCCAGACATGCCTGTGCCCAGAAGGAAAATTTCAATTTCATCCTATTTTTATTTTGTTTTCCCTGGAACCGAACATAGTGCTACTATAAAATTATGGCATAACTCGAGTTTTCATACAGGAGTTGTACAGACAGATGCCCGTTATCCAAAATGGCACAAATTTATGATACCAAATGCTTAAAAGTTTAATTGTGTGCTTACAACAGAAGAGTACAACATTAACAATAGATTTCAATAGACTACCAAAAAAACCTAGTTTCAGTCCTTATTCCCAAGGTAAACCATGGTCAAGAGCCTGTAAAACATAATACACACCCCTGAATTTGGACGGCAAATCCATCACTTAAACATCTAGTAAATGACCCAATTTGTTTACACGGCCCTGTAGCTTTTTACAGCCTTTCCATAAAGAAGTTATTACATCCATTCCCTTTATTTTGTTTAAGAGTGTTTGAATGAGCCCCAGAACCACAAGGCAGTTAAACAAGCTCTCTTCAGATGGATGCAGTCTCATATAACTCACCACTACCGGGGAAATTTTCAGAACAATGTTTGCTGTTTGGAAAGGACACACATTCTCCCATACCAAAAGCATTTCCTATGCCTTCTGTCATTCTACATTTTCAGCAGAGATATTCAACACGTCCCCTTTTCCCTTCGTCCCAAGCAGGATCCGGGTATTGGCAATCTCGTGCCAAAGATTTGCACCTCAGAATATTTGGCTCTGTTGTGAGTGATCTTTCAGAAACTTGAAAGTGGAGAGTTGGCAAACAAGTCCAAAATACAGATGGCCTAATTTAATTTCTGACACGTAAATGCTACTTCTAAGGGAAACCATTTCTAGAGCAGTTAGTTTAATGAAGTGTCCAACTGATGCCTATTAAAAGTTACTGATACCGAATAAACATAAATTTTGTTCCATGAAAGTGGACTCCTTTCTCAAGCATAGAAATCATTTCATTCCCTATTTTCCTACTTCATAATCAGACTAATAAACTCCAAGCAAAGCTAAAATGCCAGGAAAGCAGCGACCACTTGCTTAGGGGGGAGCATCAATCTACCAGCCAGGTGTTGTGGTTGCATCTCTAAACATCCCTGACAACACACACACACCTGCTATTTTAGGGCTGCTGCTTTTCCTCAAAACAGAGACAGTTTGGCTGCTGAACCTCAAACTAAATAAAACAGCTAAACATTTTCTCTGAGTTGGAGGCCATAATACCTCTTTCCAATATACCAGAAACCTCATCTAAAACTAGATATGAAAAAGACTGAGATTCTAGGCATTTTCTACTATCGTCAAGTCCGTTCTGTTGTAGTACCTGGTCCCAAAGATTCCATAATATCACTAGTTGTTTTAATAAGGATTTCACTGAGCCTCAGTTTCTCAACCTAGAGCCAGTGAACTTTTTTTTTTAATCTTTGATGCTATTTCAATATAATTGATTTCCTATATTATCTAGTGAATTTTATTCTATGCTCTAAAAAATACATCATTTTCTGAAAAGAAAAAAAAAGCTTTAACAAGGATTCACAGCATGCAAAAAAAAAAAAGCCTATGAATTTCTGCATGAAATAATCTCTTAAGGCATTTTCCAACTATCTTATGATAAACTTTCCAAAACAAAACAAAAAACTACAATAAATAAATAAAAATGCAAGATCTTGTAGAGTCCCACTATGAGTTTAAATTCTGCTGGGGAAGAAAACACACATTCATCACCATCCACTCTCCATCATTTCATTGCTTGCACCATAAAACTTTTTTCCAGATGGGTAGTTGCTCTTTTAAGTGTGTCCTATGCCCTGCACTGCAGGGGCTGCCTAAGCATTATTTACAAGTGAGGTCCCTTCCAGTGCTCACTAGATGACCTGCCTATGCATACAAAAATCTATCCAGCTTTTAGTTTCTTTGATAAATTATTAAAGTTTTACTGTTGGTGCTCTTTTTTTTCATAAATAACTAGCATAGATCATACTGGATCTTATCTGTTCTCCTAGGTAAAGATCCAAATACTACTGAGGCAGTTGACTATGATTATGATTGAACTCTCTGGAGGTTCCATTGTGTTCCAATAAGGATTCTGTTAAAAAGTGTCAGAGAATATTGAGTTTCTACTGTATCCTTAGACATTTTTCCCTCCCACTGGTAATCATTTATCTTTGAATTCTAGTAATACAAAATGAACATTCTCACTGTAACGTTTAATCAAAGCCTAATGAGAATCCAGTTTTAAAATGAATATAGATAAGGGAATTGGTGGGTTTTTCTGTCTTCTGATCACATTTTAAATAAAATGTTCAGTGATTACATTCTCCAACTCTCATCCAAAAATTATGATGTTTTAATGACCTCTAGTTTGTATTTCTAATCCCCTGGATTCTATTGAGAATGCATGGCTGTAAGTGAAATAAGGAACCCTTTATTTTTCTATGGAGGGAATATATATATATATATATATATATATATATATAAAATGACTCTTTACAAGGCTGATGTCCCTAATGATATTCAGCAAAAATAACCACTGGAAGTATCATGAGATAAATACTAAAATCCAATGTGATCATTTGATGAGTACTGAACTCTGAAGGGAATCAAAGGTAGGTACAGAACCTAGTTGGGGCACATTAAGGTAGAGAGACACATTTCTTCCTTGAAAACACTGAGCTACTGAAAAAAACCTAAGCTGTTGCTCCAGGCTCCCTAGAATGTATCATCACTCCATGTTATCATGGCATTAGGCTACTTCAAAACAAGACTAAACAAACACCATGCATTCCAGGCCTTTAGATTAAATGGTACAATAATTTACGAGGAGGAGGAGGAGAAGAAAAGAAGAAAAGAAGGAAGAAGAAGAAGAAGAAGAAGAAAAGAAGGAAGAAGAAGAAGAAGAAGAAGAAGAAGAAGAAGAAGAAGAAGAAGAAGAAGAAGAAGAAGAAGAAGAAGAAGAAGAAGAAGAAGAAGAAGAAGAAGAAGAAGAAGAAGAAGAAGAAGAAGAAGAAGAAGAAGAAGAAGAAGAAGAAGAAGAAGAAGAAGAAGAAGAAGAAGAAGAAGAAGAAGAGGAGGAGGAGGAGGAGAACAAAATAGCACATTAACAAAATTCTTGTTGAAAAGATTTGATTCAAATGCTACATTTTTTGATGCATAAAATAAGAACTCTGGATTTTTTTTAAAGGGCCTCCAAATTGTAATACCAAATACACATACATAATCACACTTGGAGTCTAAACATTTAGATCAAGTCCTAAACTGGAAGACTTACAAAAAGAAACAAAAAGTTTTCACTTTCTTTCATGAAGACCTTTTCTAGCACTAACTGACAAGTCTGTAGAGAAATACTTCCATATTGTACTTAGATCTGAACTGGGAAAAAAAGAGGGGGGGAAGGAAGGAAGGAAGGAAGGAAGGAAGGAAGGAAGGAAGGAAGGAAGGAAGGAAGGAAGGAAGGAAGGAAGGAAGGAAGGAAGGAAGGAAGGAAGGAAGGAAGGAAGGAAGGAAGGAAGGAAGGAAGGAAGGAAGGAAGGGAGTAATGGAAATCATGTTAGAATTTAATTTTTTGGCTAAAAAGGAATTTAGTGTCCTGTATGTTTAAGCACACACAATGTGAATTTCCTCCACTACAAGATAATTATTCGGAACTTTTAAAAACTGTCACAAATTGCAGCTTTTAGCAATCATTTCCAGACTCATTCCAAACATTTCTTATATTATTCCTTCTCAACATCCAGCATGGCACCTTGCATATAGTCTCTTAATAAATATTTGCTCAATTGAATTTCCAGAAAGCAAGTCAAAGGCTGAAAACAAACTTCAGAAACTTTAGATAAAAAAAAAAAAACCTCTTTTTTTCTAAAACCTTACAGAAGTACTCCTTAAATTTTTAGTCTGATCGGAAGCTTTCAGAGTCAAAAAAAAAAATACCTTCAGCTTATCTTCTCAAGTTTAGCAACCAATTAAAATTGGACAATATTTAACTTTCAAGGTTTTAAGAGTCATAACCCATTCAAGGGAGACAGTGGGAGGTGAATACAATACTGTTCTGAAATACAGTGCAGTACCAGAAATCAGGGCTTATCAGAGAGCTTGGGAGAAAGCAAAGCTTCAATTTATTCACTGAAAAAATTCTTGGGGCTTTTTTTTTTGGGGGGGGGGGATGAAAAGCTGGTTTCCCTTTGACACTCACTCATCTTGCCTTGGTTCCACAGAGGTTTCTCTTTTTGTCTCAAAGGTATCTTTCTAGGTACCTGTAGGGCATGCAGGGGACTTTAGGCAGAAGGACAGTACCCAAACTTTGCATCTACAGTTTAAGTTATACTTATTGTTTTCTTTGTTGTTGTTTTGGGGTTTGACTTTCTCTGGTCAAGTACTTTCCACCTCAAAAAGAAGCTGGAGGCTTTTCCTTGCATCAGGCCAGACCAGGATTTGTTTACCCCAGGGAAGTAGAAAACACAAGTGAAAAAGGAAAGCTGGAACCAAAGAAAGTCAGGCTTGAGCAAAGTAAAACACCCAGAAAGCAGGATTAGAGACACAGACCCTGGGAGAAGAAAGTTTACTTTAGGAACCCGGCAGTGGTTAGAGTGATTACTCAGTGTCATGGCAACAGGAAGGGGCTCTAGCAAGTGAGTTCACTGGAGTCAGGCACAGAATCTCTGAGCTGGAAGGGCACTTATTAAATCACCCTGAGCAGAAATGAGGCCTCATTATTTAAGGCATTATTTAAAGCACTAACAAACCTGCACTTATCACAGGTGCAGAGATGGAGGCCTGAACACTGGACCAATGAACCAGGAACACAGAGACTCAATAAGCAACCCACTCTTCAGTAGGCCATGTTTCTAATAACATTTTAAATTTTTTTAGCCTTTTTTAACCTTGAAATTAAGAATTTTACCCATCATAAGGTTCTTCAGAGGAAAGCACTTTGTAAACCTAAAAGTGCTATTAAAAATTAGCTGTTATTATTATGGACTTGCACAAGGTCACACAGCCACTCAGTATCAGAACCTGGCCTTAACCTACTTGTCTGGAGTTTTTGTTTGTTTGTTTGTTTGTTTGTTCTTCCCACTACACCAAGTAGCCTGGTGTGCATTGACTTTGTGAGTTAATGTTTGCATTACAAGATACTGTGGGCAAGGACTATGGCAAAAAACACTAGGTTTAGGAGTTGGAGGAGCCTAGATTCAAATATTAGTGAACTTAGTCAAGTTTACCTGCACCTCCGTTTTCTCATTTATAAAATGAAATGTTTGGATAAGATAGTCTCTAAGCTCTAAATATACAATCCTACAAGATATAACTGAAAGGCAAACGTAATTTGAGGGGTAGATACTTTCAGGACTGGTATCTTGATAAAATGTTTCTTTATAATTTTAGTTTTCAAAAAAAAAGAGGAAAATCTGAAAATACTCAGGAAATCAGAGAATTTAAGAAAAGAGCAAACAGAGATCCTCTCATCCAGTTGCTTCCATTCATAGAAAAAAGAAATGACTTGCTCACAGTCATACACTGACGTTGGTGATAGGTACATTAGCCACTAGTCCCTCCTGGTTCTGACATGACAAATATTCATACATAAACTGTACCTAGATACCTCCTTTTGTGATATTTCAAACTTTCTTTCTATGAGGTCTGCAAAAAAGTAGGTGGGATGGATAATATTCTCAGAGAGTCCACCATATTTCAAACAAATCCTTAAACTACTAAAGAAAAAAATATGTTTGTTTTGTTATTTGATGGATCTCTATTCTCTCTTGATATGTGGAACAAATGTATAACTAACTGGAATGGAACAAAAACCAAACTTCCAGTAGTCCATCTTTTTATGTTACTATTGACTAATATGTATGTAGGCACTATGCAACTGGAAAAACCTTTGTTGAGGAGGTAAGAATTCAGATGAATTTGAATAGTAAAAGGAAGGAAATGCATTCCATGAATGGGTGGAAACTTGGGCAAAGGTTCTGAGTCACAAATGAGCTCAGTCTTTTGTTGAGGGAAGGAAGATCTGTAGTTATTAAGAAGGATGGCTTAGCTAGAGCAAAGGGTTAGTGTCTTGAAGCAATGAGAAAGTATCTAGATGATGAAGGGTATAAAAATTGGAGTAGAATTTATATTTCATTCTCTAGGCAGAGATGAGTGATTTGAGGTTTGGGGACAAGAAAGTAAATGAATGAAATCAATGTTTTAGGAGGAAAAAAAATAAATGTCAGTGAGGTGGATGAGACTAGAGAAAAGAATGAAAGTCCAAGTAGCCAAAACAAGGGGGCGAGGGGGGGAGACAATAGAAGTAGTCTACAGTTATTGATTCCATTTCCTTTCCACTTTTATAATTCTCTACTATCTGGCCTCTGTTCTTATTGATTCACTGAAACTAGTCTTTCTAATATCCTTAAAGCTCTCTTCCCAAGACATTCCAAATCAACTAGTGGTCTTTTATCCTAATTGGAGTTGAATTTTCTGATGCACTGGTAATAGCTAGCCAGCAGTCCTTATGGATAATAGTCCTCTCTGGTTTCCATAACACTGACCTTTTTTTTTGCCTGAGATTGTGTACTTTTTTTGTTCCATTTTTCCCCCCTGCTGCCTTTATTGGCTACTCATCACCTTCACCTTTGAATTCAGGTGTCTCCTAAGTTTCTACCCTTTGCCTTCTCCTCATTCTATCCTTTGTCATCTTATATGTGTTCATAACTTTATGTCAATGCATTCTTTTTCTCAAACTGTTTAGTGCTCCATTACAGTATTTCCAAATACTTGTTGGATGTCTTCACTTTGATCTCCCTCTGACACCTCAGACTCAATAACAAATTGTCCAGAAAACAAACACATTCTCACCCTAAATCAACCTCCTTCTTTGCATTGATGGAACCATTTTTTCTTTCACACAAGCTCAAAACCTCAATTATCCTTGAATTTAACCTTTGCATCTCCTAATCCAGACATGCAAGTAATAGTTTATTCTCTGAAATATATCCCATGGCCTTTCTCTTTATTGCCATTAAAAACATCCTAGCCTAGTTCACTTACTGCCTTTACTCCTCAATGCTACCAGAATAACCTATCTGGCCTTTCTTTCTTTTCAGAAACCTCTCTGACTTCATAGGACTGCCAGAATAATCATATAATAATTTTGCAATCATGCAGAATTCTGGTGATATTCTTACTTGACAAAACAAAACCAAAAGGAAACAAACAAAAATACCCTTTCATGGTCCTCTTTTTTTTTTATTGAATAAAATACAAACGTCTATGCCTAGAATTTAAGGTTCTACAATCTGAAACTGTTCTGACTCTAGCCTTATCTCATGCTACTCACATTTTCTTAGAGTTAAACATCATTTTCTATCTTCCATACATAGTCTACAGCAGTGATGGTTAACCTTTTAGAAACCTTAGAGACTAAGTGCCCAAACTTCAACTCTCATGCTGCATATGAGCCCCCTGCTTTACTTCAGACAAGAGAGGGAGGAAGTGCTCCCATTGGGCTGCTAGACAAAGGGGTGGATCATTTGAGAAATGTCCTCAGGCACATGGTAGGGGGGAATACCCCTCTCTGATACACTCTGGCATGTATGCCATTGATTTGCCATCACAGGTCAATAGCAAATCTTATATCTTCTTATCCTGTGTTTTTATATCACAGACACATTATTTATGGAATAAACTGAAAAAGAGGCAGAGATTTAAACCTTGTGGGAGCATCATAGATTAAAAGCTAGAATGAATGAACTTTTGGAAGCCATGGAGTCTAGTCCTTCATTTTACAGATGAGTAAACAGATACAGAAAGATACAGGCACAATAAGTGTCAGAGTTAGGATGTGCATATAGGTCTTGCACATATAAATCAGTTGTGTTAACCACTACCCTATACTGCTTCATGTTAATGTCAGAGGAACCTTAATTGGACCTTAAGTTATATTCTCCTGGATTGGCACTGCTGTTTACCCATTGTGTGCACTAGCACAGGCACATTTTGACAGGAAATATGAGAGCTGAAAAAGGTGGTATAATTAGCTTACATATCACATTTAACAGTTCCAGTAGAAGAAGCATGATATTATAACTTGAATTTTTGAACTGACAGATAAAATCCTGGGTTTTAACTCAAATACAATACTTATAACTGTGTACTGGCCATGTAACTTCTCAGAACCAGAATTTAGAAGTGAGGATAATAATTTCATTAGCTAGATTGTCCTGTAGAGAGCTCTTTGCCCACCTTAAAATGATAGACATATTTCTGTTATGATTATTGCCTCTTATTTCCAACGGGTCATTCTTAAAGATAGTAACTGCTCTAATAAAAAATGTGAATTAAACATCCAGTTTGTACAAACTTTCTAGTCTTTCACAAATTGGTCTTCCTCTCTCTATATATCTCTATGATCATTTCCTGGGGTAATTAGCACTGGGAACATCACATCCTGACTTTCCATCTTTGACCAGTGCCCCAATACTAAGCTCATACTTTCTCTTAATTTTCCCCTCCTCTAAATTGGTCTCTTTTATGTCTATATTATAAGTCCTCCATCCTCTTCCATTCCCAAATTGCCTTGCTATCTAAGTGAAAGTAATCTATTGTGATCAAGTCATCCACCTAATGTGTCAGTCTACCCAGGAAACAAATAAGATAAAACTTCCGCTTTCTAAACAGAATCATTTAACCAAGAAAGCCAAATCAGAGGACAATTCTTAATCAAAATATTTGGGACAGAGTTTGGGAATAATGTGGTCCTTTGTAATATTTCAAGTCATAGCTATGAAGGGAACAGTCCCCACACAGATATGTTACACTGATCCTGAAAGCTCAGACAAGGGGACATCCACTCTGACATATTCACTCTCTCTCTGTCTCTTGTCACAACACTGATGCCTCACCTCATGAGGACCCCTGACCAGCGCAACACACCACAGCTTAAAACTTCTAGGTAAGAGATTCCATCCCCCTCAGCTTTCCCAGGAGCTGGGATGGTGTGCCTGTGTCACCACCACCTGACTCCCTGACATTCATTCTCAATAGGATCCCTTGAGTCTGAACTAGATTTAGGTATACAAAAGTTAAGAAGTAACCAACAGCTCATTATTCATACCTAAAGGAAGGACCCAAAAAAGGAATATTAATGCATATAAATGTACATTTTATACTAGACAATATGATTATTAATACTTACCTACCCATTTATTTTATAGTAAGTAAAGTCATGTGTGTTTCAAAGGCTTTAAGCCTTTGCTCAAGGAGAATGACACAGGGAATGCAATTTCCAAACTTTACGTAGGACACGAAAATACCACACGCCAGCTCTGCCTTGATTTTTTCATCTCTCAACTACTATTGTGTATTTTAAATAAATTCAAAGGGTATAGAAAGGAACAAGAAGGCAAGAATAGAAAGAAAAAGGTAAAAAAAATTCTGAAACTAAAATTTTATTTTACTTTTCCAACTTCTTACACCAAGCCAGACTAGAAGCAGTTGGACAGATATCTCATTGGCCTCTGAGTTGGAAGGACTAATACACATAAATTTACAATAATCTCAACTCTTACATGTACTACCTGGGTGATCTTGAACAAATGACAGCTGCTTTGTGTTTATTTTCTCATCTGGGAAATAAGGATACAAAGTTGGTGATCTCTAAGTAATATACTGGTATAACTAGTGTAAAGATTAAAATTTGGGGGGAACTACACTAGCTCTATGGGAAGAAAAATATGCTAATAACGTATTTTTATGATTCATCTACATCTTTGATATTTTCCCCATCACTTTTTAAAGTTAATCTTAAATCTTAAGACAATCAACAAAAGAGTAAACCAAGCCTCAAATTGTAGCTTTGGGTGATTTCTGGGTCATAAATATTTATACAGTAATTTAATAAACAGCTCAAGCTACTGTCTTCCCAGAGTCAGCAGAAGGAATAAATGAGATGATATCCAAAAAACGCTTTGTAAACCTTAAAATGCTACATTGTTATCACCTATCATTTACTTGTATTGCTTTCCTCATATCAGTCCTCTGAGGCAGTCAGTGTTGAAGGAGATAGAATATTTCGAATCAGGATAATCTGAGTTCAAATTTGAGCTCAGACACTTATTAATTGTGAGACCCTGGCCAAGTCACTTACCTAGCTTACCTCAGTTTCCTCATCTGCAAGATGGAGATAATACCATCTACCTCCCAAGTACTCATGAGTAAGCACTGTAGGCTATTTTTAAAATTATTGATTATTTACTCTGATTTCCAATAGAAATTGTAAGCTAAAATGGGATTCAATGTTCTAGGTTAACTGAAATCACAAGCATTTTAAAGAGAGATAAATTTATTTAGCTAGTAGGGGCTAGAAGGGAAAAGAGAAAGAAGTATGACATACAACATATTTGTATTCATAAAGTGCTTTTCTAGCCCAAATCTATTTGTCTCCACTCTGAGTTTTTTAAAAATTCATTAAAATTTATAGTAAATTAATTTTAAGTTTCTCTTATCATCAAGGACAAAGATATGAATTGAGGTACCTAGACATATATGCATTCATGTGGTATGCATACATATATGTGGATAGTGTGTACATATATACACACATAAATAGGGATATAGTTTATGGATAAAAGTAGTTAACTACACAAAATTAATCAAACTTCAAAAATCCACAACACTGTAACATAACCAAAGTAAGATGTCTGATAGCTATTTTACATCTACATTCCCTAAAAAAAAAAAAAAGAAAAATTGGGTATAAGAGAAGACCTAAATGCTATGTTGTAACAAAGTCAAGGAAATGAAACAGAGATACACCCTCACCAATTCCAATTTGCTACATGCTTACCTTTTAGTCTTAATGTGAAAATGGACCAGACAATGGCAGCCTTACCATTTTTAAAAAGTTGGACTTTTCTGGTACGTAATCAGTCGATTGAAAAGAATTGTTTTCATGCATGTTAAAAGTTTCTGAATTACTAATACAAAGCAAAAACAGAAGATACTACAAAATAGAGGTTAGTTATAGGCAGAATGGGAGATCTGTGATAATGGGGGAAAGAGGTGTTGTTTTGTTTTTTCTTTCATTTTTTATTTGTGTTTTTTTTGTTGTTGTTGTTTAGTGATACCTCAACTACATGGCAAACTCAAATATTTGGTGAAAGAGAGAACCATTCCATCAAGAAACCACAAAAAGGATCCTAACACAACGCAAATTATGTTATAAGCCTATGCTCTTAAAATCCATTCAATTTCCTCAAGAGAGAGTACCTTGATTCCATTTGAGTATATCTACTCTTAATTTAGACATTCCAACAAACTTGATCTTCTAGTTTCCAAACCTGACACTTTGTAAGCTGCAAATTGTGAGGGGAAGGGCAAAGCTAGAAGTAGGCAGATTGACAGCCTCAATAAGAGACCAAGAGGGAAAAGGCTAAATATAAAGCTCCCCATTAAAAAGACACAGGAATGCAAAACCCTTAGTAACCTGGGACCATTTACTGTCAGGATGAAAAACCCTAAGCCCTCAAAGGGCCCTGAGGATATCACTATATTAACGCATAGAACAATAATTCATACTTATAAATAATGATCTTTAACCCATCAAGAAAAGATTAAATTGTCTGCAACAAAATCCATTAAGTAGCAAGGAAAATAGAACATATGTGAGACTATAGAACATATTTTAGAAATGTGTTATAAAATAGTCATTTTCAAGTTTACACACTTAAAGAGGTACATTAGTTATCTGAAAGTATCACTTTTTCCATTCAATTCAGCAAGGACCTATTAAACCCTTCTTTAAAAACTTCTAGGCATTGGAAGAGAAGGAATATTTAGGAAAGACAAAGCCAATGCCTTCAAAGACCAAATTGCCTAGTTAGGGGATATGAATTAACACAAAAATAATTACACTATGAAATAAGACCACAAATGCATAAGAAGCAACAATAAGGGGACCAAATATATTTTGGAAGGGAGGTGGTAAAGAAAAAAGTGTTTAGTCTGCAGCATCTAGGATAGGATGAAGAATAAGACTGGCTGATAAATAAAGGACCTTTGGGTACATTTCATCTACCCTCTTAAATTATGAATTGAGAACAAAATCTGAGGTCATGCAGGCATTAAATTTAGAAAGACTGGGATTTGAACCCAGGTCTTCTGCCTCCAAATACAATGTACCATGGATGCTTCCTCTCCACTGGGGTAGGCTTGGAGCTACTTCATGCAGGGACCAGAACCCCTGGGAGTTCTTGAAACCCTTCCAAGCCTGTGGGGATCCTTGAAGTTGAGAATGAACAAAGGCCCCCAAAAAGGATCATGGAGGCCATCCTGGATCAATATGGCCCTCCAGGGTCTGGTTGTTTGAAGAACATGCAGGGAACAGTACTATGCCTGGGTGAGGGAAGGGTAGAAAGCTGGGAAGCTGATGTCATTTGCAAAGTAACATCTGTAGGGAATTTTGTGGTTATAGAATTGAAACCGTTTCCCAAGAAAGCAATAACTTGGAATAAATCAACAGCTCATTCAGAAACACTGGCACCAGAAAAGGGAAAGTATGGGGAGGGAAGGTAAAAGGAAGCCTCCACAATTTAGAAATCCTCTTGAGGAGTCTACCTGTTACTCATTCAAAATTTAGGACTGTGAAATAGAAAATCTACCTGAGCATGGGCAGGACAATAGCTCCATACTGCCCCCTAGTGCTCTTAGGTCCTCTTCTCCTTGGGCTATCAAGGCCATTTGTCCAGTTCCAGCTTTGCAGCCCCCTTCCTGCTCCCACTCCTCAGGAGAGCTAAGCATAGCTGGGACACTGGCCAGCTGATTAGGATACAAGAGGACACAGATCTTCAGAGAAGGGATGGCTCCAGTCCTGAAGGGACAGAGTGGCCTCAGTGACCTCCCTGAGAGCCTTCAGGGCTTTTTAACAACCAGAAAGAAGTAGGTGGTAAAGAAAAGGGCTAGGCAAAGACAAACTCTCTGTCTTGCTATCTTCTCCTCCTCCCATCCCAGAAATGATGGGGATATTGAAGTGAAAGGGTCACAAAGAAAGAGGATTGATGTCACAAGGCAGGTGGGGGGGCAGAGAAGAATGGCAGTGGGGGGATAGAGGGACTAAGAAGACACCAATGAAAAAAGGTCAATAGTGTTTAGAATGTGGAGCTCTTTGAAATGAGGAAGAACTTTTGTGATGGGATAGATGGACTCTTTAAAATGGACACGTATTTTACTGTCCCGAGGACAAAGGTTAGTCTGATGCCATTCTAGACAAGGTATAATTGGGTCTCTGATTCTTTGGATCAGTTTCCCCCAGCCCTTTGCAATTCCTCAGATCATAGCCTGAAGATCAGCTGTTCTTTGATCAAAAGCTCAGGCAGGTGCTACATGTCTACATTAGCAATTGGGAAGAAGCAGCAATATTAATCTCTCCAGTGAAATTTGACAGTTTTCTATACCATACATTCTATTCATTTGAATCTCTGCAAAAAGGCCCATTAATTTTTCATTTTTTTCCAAAAGGTATTGAATCATCCTTCAGTGAAGAAAAACACTTCTAATGTCTCAAGTTCAAGGCTGAAGTTTTTAGCCACCACAGGACTTCAACTGTCTCTTCAGTTATTGTGGTTGGGAGGTATTATGCACTCCAGCCCTGATTTTCTAGGTATGCATTTGTGTTGGTCTGGCCTGGACAATGTGAAGTAATGGCATTCCTGCATGCTGAAGAAATGTCATACAAACTAATATAAAACATAGATTTCTTTTTTTTTCCCCTTGCAACATGACCAGTCACCACTTGAATACAGGGTGTTTAATGGTCTAATTTTAGACAGTCTGCATTAACATTGTGGTTTCATGAGCAGTATAATATTTCTATTTACAGTGTTCTTAAGAATGACTTCATAATGGTAGATCAAGAGCAAAGGTGCTTCGAAATCTGAATAATGTAAATCATATGGAGTTCAGAGGCTAAGCAAATTACACACCCTGAAGCTGTCCTGGCTCTATGAAAGGGGCCTTTCTCCAGCTCTGTTCAGTCCCAGCCCAAGGGAACTTGCCTTTGAGAGTTTTCTAAACATTTCAGGTACACTTGAAAGCTGAAAGTAATTCTCATTTCCTATGCAGGATTAACTCGTTTCCAGCACACACACAAAACAGTCTTCATTCAACAACACATACAAAAACACAACACCGGAACGTTAAGAACTTAAGGGCACAAAGGTGTTTTTCAAAAATAAAAGGGAGTGGGGGTGGGGGTCACATTTTAAATTCTCTTAAAACCATTCCAAGAAGTTCTGATTTTTTTCCCCCTTTCCTATCTTCTGATTGGCTAATCAGAACCTTTTTTTTTAAAAACCTACATAATGATTATTGATAATGAATACTTAATGAGCATGACAAGTTTTCTAAAGTGACACTAACATACTGACGATATTGATATAGACATAGAAATACATTCGTATACATTTCAGTAATATCAGGTATATTTATATAGATGCATATATGATCTCTCACTCATTTGCACGCGTGCACGCGCAGGCATAAACATATACACACACAAAAGTCAAGTCAGACCTGCCAAGTCTCATTCATTTTGGCCTCCAAAGCAGATTCTCTAACTCTGTTGGCCATTAAAAGCTTTCAAGTTTAAATGAAAAGTTCGCAATCTCGCTAACATTTTTTCTCTTTCTGGCTAGGGGCTGTAGTTGCGCTCGCATCACATCGTCAGAGCTCAGGCAGCTTCTGAAGTTGCAAACTACACGTAACCTCGGACACCCCGTGCCAATGCACCGCGCGCACATTTGCATGGATAGACTATCGCTTATGGGCACGTCTATCAGTATTGCACGTACCCGCTCACACCCAAAGGCATAATTTTAATGAGCAGAGACCAAGAAACTAGGGAGGGGAAAGGGAGGGGGGGAAGAGGGAAGAAAGAAGGGGGCGGGGGGGGGGGGGAGACTTACCATTTTGTTCCTTGTTGCTGGAGAACTGGAATTTACTACTCAGATTGGACTCAGCCTGAGTTCCATATCTCTGGCTGGCCAGGGCAGATGTCAGCAGCAGTACCCCGATGAGGTGCATTTGGCTGATTAGGGGGAGAGATCACACACACCAGGCTCTCTAAGGTCTTCAAGTCCCGAGTCTCTTTCACCACCACCAGGAGAAGGCTGCCTTGGGGTGAAAGCACTGAGCCTGCTCTGGCGGCAGAGAATCGCAGGGTAGTTTCCACATAATCCCATCCAAAACTTTTTTCCTAGAGCCCTCTTCTGTGTCTCCAGTTTTGTGTGTGTGTGTGTGTGTGTGTGTGTGTGTGTGTGTTTTAAAGGATCAAAGCAAAATCTGGACCTGAACCAGTTTCCCAAGGTTTAAACAACTCTGAGCTGTGCCGAACTGGTGGGGGGCGGGAGGTTGGGGGGGGGGGGGGGGCGCTGGTAAAACGCACACGCGACCCAGAGAAAGTAAAGGGGGGGTGGGGGTGGGGAAGCGGAGGGGGAAGAGCAGACAAGTCACTTGTAGCAACTCCCAAGCACCTGTCAGCTTTGGGAACAAGAAAGGGACGAAAATCCAAGAAAAAGGCGAGCTGGAGAACCAAGTGGAGCTTGAAAGGAGTTGATCCTGATCAATAACAAAGCTGCCAATGGATGCACGCAGCTTTTCTTCCTCGCCCCCCTCCCCCCTTGCCCTGCCCCACCCCCACCCACCCCCAAATGGGGGGAGGGAAAAAAAAAGTGTGTGTGGTGGGGGGGTGCGGGGGGAGGCTTGGTAGCTGTGTTTGTCGGCCGAAGCTGGACAGCGAGCGGCCAGGCGAGCTGGAGAAGGTCCCAGACGACGGGGTGACTAGTGAAGCAACAGCCTACCCCCTGCCCCCCCACCAAGACGTTTCTTGCTCTTCTGCTTACTTCCCGGCAGGCAGAACCCAGCAGGCGGCTGCGGAGCAAGCTGTGGCCACTCTTCTCTCACACCAGCACCTGGTTTGAGTTTTACATGAAGAAAGTTCACCTTGTTTGGGTGATGTGCTTTCCCCCTCAACTCTCCTAGTTTCTTTTCTCAAGTCCAGAAAAAAATAAAAAAATAAAAACAAACAAGCAAACAAAAAAAATCAGTAGCTCAGGGTCCCCATGGTGCTTCTCTTCCCATTCACCCCCCTCCCGCCCCCACCCCTTTCTCCCAAGGTACTCGTCTTGCCCCCCTGGAGCAAAGCTTCGGGACTTCTCCAGTAGTCTTCAGATTGGGGGTGGAGGGAGAGCAGGAAAAGTTTGCATGGAGAAAACTCGTTTATCTCCTCCCCCTCTTTTTTTTTTTCCCCTCCCCGTCCCGTGGCAGTTGCTG
Organism: Monodelphis domestica; assembly: GCF_027887165.1. Taxonomy (NCBI): domain Eukaryota; kingdom Metazoa; phylum Chordata; class Mammalia; order Didelphimorphia; family Didelphidae; genus Monodelphis; species Monodelphis domestica. Next base: position 193,467,391 of record NC_077232.1, read on the forward strand.
CTCCCGCGGCGGCTTAGAAGGAAGAAGGGATGGATGCTGTGGCTGGCCTGGAGCTGCTCCGCGAGGTCGGAGGCTGGAACTCCAGACAGAGGCGAGTCTGCGGAGGAGAGGCTGGAGTTTAGCTGCTGCACGGTCCTGTCCTAAGGCCGCCGCCGTCGCTGCTGCTGCTGAGGCAGATGGGAGAGGGGAGGGCGGGCGGGGGAGAGAGGAGGCTGTGCATAGGAGGAACTGCAGCAACTCTCTCTCTCTCTCTCTCTCTCTCTCTCTCTCTCTCTCTCTCTCTCTCTCTCTCTCTCTCTCTCTCTCTCTCTCTCTCTCTCTCTCTCTCTCTCTCTCTCTCTCTCTCTCTCTCTCTCTCTCTCTCTCTCTCTCTCTCTCTCTCTCTCTCTCTCTCTCTCTCTCTCTCTCTCTCTCTCTCTCTCCCTCCCTCCCTCTCTCCCTCCACTTTCCTTATCCCTTTAATTCTCTTTTCTCCAAATTGGAATTCCAACAGGTGCAATAACAGAAAGGGGGTGCTGCAGGGATTGGATTATGAGGCATAAGAAAGAAATAGCTAGAGATATAGCCCTCTTTTTCCTAGCATCTTTCTCTCACCCCCACCCTGAGTGTAAGGAGGGCAAAGGGGATCCTGTTACCAAAAAGAATGAAAATGGGGAAATGATTTTTGCCCAACTTCCTCTTGGTCTTCTACTGACCACAGCTGTTTATTGATTTCTACTCATCCTTCCCCTTCCCACTCTGCCCAGTCCCCAAGTCTCCTAGGCTTATAACTATTGGAATCTGACATGGCCTTTGGAATGGGACAGACATCTGCAAACCTGCCCCCTATGACCTTTGGCTGGCTGGAATATTTGAATGAAAGAAGAGTTATAATCATTCTCCCATCTTCTAAAAGTCTAGAAGCACACTAGATTTAAGAGTCAAGAGTCCATACCTTGGATTCTAATCTTATCCCCCCAATGTGTGACCTTGGCTAAGTCACTTCTCCACCTGTGCTTTCTCAGTCCATAAAATGAGGAAAGCACGTAGATCATTCCTAATGTTCTTATCAATTTTAAATATCCAACATTTTCCATAATAGCAAAAAGAAAAGAGAACTGCTGGGGTGTTGGGAGTGGTGGAGGGGTTTGAAGGAGTCTCATTACCTGCTCAAGTGAATGACCTTCAGCTCAGAACTGCCTATCATGGGCAGGACTGCATAATCCATTTTTCACTGGAATGATTCTGCAGTAAGTCTCCTACTGAAGCAAAAATGGGATATGAACAGGTCCTGATGGAAAATGATGGAGCTGCCCTCTCTAACTCTGCAAGGTGATGCCTAATGGTCTGTAAACAATTCACAGGCATCCTTTACTTCCTTGCTAGGAGATTCATGCATAGAGATTGAGAAACGAGCACATATTGGGTACTGAAGATGGTTGTCCCTCATTCTTGTGCCAGGATAAAGTTTTTAAACAAAGCTGCCAAAAACTAAAATGGAAGGCACATATATAGAATTGACAAAAGTATTATCTGGTTTGAAATCTTCAAGTCTCCCCTCTCCATTTATCCCTTCCTCATTTAATAAGTCTCCCCTCTCCATTTATCCCTTCCTCATTTAATCAGCCAGTTCTTATATATTCCATTTCTATAAGATCTCTCCTATCCATTTCCTTTTCTCTCATTACATGGTCACTACTATATAACCAGTCCCCACAATGGCTGCTCCCTTTCTTCAGAAATTTCAGTGGTTTCCTATTGCCTCCAAAATAAAAAAAAAAGCCTTTAGGTTGGCATTTAGAGCCTTTTATACCCTGTGTCCAGGCAATCTTTCCAAACTTAATGTTCTGTATTCCTTAGCCTCAAGAACTCTCTCTTCTAACCTTTGTAGCCTGCATCACATCTCTTCTCTCTGTTCCCCATCCCTGAAGTAAACTCCTTGCTCCACCCCTACCTCTTAGATTCTGAGATTCCTCAGTGCACTTCAAGACTTAACTTAGGCACTATCTCCTTTTTTCTAAGTCTTTCATGATCCAGTACCTTCCTCTGGCTGTTAGTGTTTGCTCTGTCCTCAAATTATCAGATGTGTACATGTATGCTTTTCTGTTACATATATTCTCCCTCTCACCTTAAGGATGTAAGCGACTTGAGGGCAGCAACTTTTAAAATTGTGTCTATATGACTGCAGCCTCTTATCACAGGACCTTGAAAATGCCATAGATTTAATAAAAACTCATTGGGTTTTACTGGAACATTACTACAGAAAACACATAACAGAGAAACTTAAGAGTTGGGGAAAAAACATCCTTGAAGTCATCTGCTCCAACCTTTTCATTTTAAAGAAAAGAGAAATCCTTAGAAGTTAAATGACTTGCTTAAGGCCACTCTGTGGTAGCTGATGGACCAGAATTCAGGTCTTCAAACTCCAACAATATTCTTTCCACTACAATGCCATCACTACTTACTTAATAGTGTTATCTTGTGATGGATACACGTCAAGACCATGCTTCTTGTAATATAAATGATTATCAGTGTAGCAGGTGTTATTCTAGATGAAGGTCTTACTTTTGCCACAGATGGTAGCTTTTTTAATTCCTTTCCTGTTTATGGAGAACCATACTGGGGCAAAGAGAATAGGGCTTGGGATCAGAAAAAAAGGAATTTAGGGGGCAGCTCAATTGCTCAGTAGATAGAGAAAGAGGTCTGGAGGCCAGAAGTACTGTATTCAAATCTGCCCATAGACATTTCCTGGCTATGTGACCCTGGGCAAGTCAATTAATTCCCTTTTTCTAGCCCTTACTGTTCTTCTTCTTTGGAAACAATAGACAATATTGATTCTAAGATGGAAGGTAAGGGTTTAAAAAAAGAAGGGAAAAAAAGATCGCGCTCTTGATCCTGGCACTTGGAGATTCATAAAACACAGCTTGTTAGTAATGAAAGACTGAGAAGTCAATCTATCAACCATCTTGTATTTAAGGGCCAACTATGCACCAGCTATGCCCAACTCTTCCATTCTACTCATTTGCACCTAAGGAAACTAAAACCTAGAACAAAGTGACTTGCCTAAAGGTCATATAGCACTCTAGTAGGAGAAAGGGTTTCCTGACTCCTACTTCAAGGTATTTTTTTTTCTTTTTAAAAATTATGTTAATTTTGTACATGTTGATAAATTTTTTATAATTTCTTTCTAATATTTTATGATCCATGCTCTCTTTCTCCCTCCCATCCCTCCCCCAATATGGAAAGTAATGTGATATAGGTTATGCATTTTCTCATATTTATCATGTTGTAAAAGAAGTCATATTGTTCACTCTAGAGAAAAATTCATGATGGAAATAAAGTGAAGAATGGTTCAATGTCTTTTTTTCTTCACTAGAAAGCTGTGCTAAGATGAGCAAGTCACTTAAGTATTTTATGTCTCAATTTTTATATCCATAAAATAAGGGTCTAAACTAACAACTTTTTAAAATTAGCATTTATTAAAACACCAACTAAGAGGGAGACGTGTACAGACAAAATAAAACAAAACAGTTTCTGGTTCTCCAGGATCTTCCATTTTAACCATGATGATACCACCTAGTTTATTTAACAAATGGTTGAAGAAAGCAATTTGTAGGCCATAAAATAGGATATACATGTGGGTTATTTATTGCAGTCATCCCTCAGTACTTGGGTAAAACCAGTAATTTCTTCCTCTTATTATATATATATATATATATATATATATATATATATATATATATCCTTGCAAATAAGATTATGTAAGTATATTTTGTTAAAACAAGTGTCATTTTATGGGCACAATACTTTCTATATAAATGATGAATCCATTTTAGAAATTTGAAACTTTTTGTAATAATAATTAATTATCTAATTTTCTAATATTGTCAGTTAAAAACATTTATTAAGCAGTTAGCATGTAACAATCACTATGCTAAGTGATGGAGATACAATGAAAGTCAAACCCCTCCAAAACCAGACCCTCCTTGCCTTCAAGGTATAGTCTTATGGATAACACAACATGTAAATCACTAGATGCTGTAAAAATTAAATTTATATCTCAAATTATAAAAATATTAAATTTTATGAGGTTTATTAAATAATCATTAGAAATCAAGGAATAAAGACCATACAAAATAAAACCATTTGCCCATGGCTGGTTAGTTATTTTCAAAATTCCCCACTCACCACCATCACTGCTGATTGCCAAATCATGCCCCCAAAAAAGAGGATGTGGGAAGAGTTACCGCCAGTTAAATACCAATAACATGATTCCGACAATGTGGAGACACAGGAGAGATTATAGGGGATTTGGGGAAATACTAAGGACTTCTGGGGAATGAAGTCAAAGGTTCAAAATCTCCATTTATACAATGCCTAAATGATTTATGGTTGGTGGCTGTTGTCCTTTGTACTTGTAGAAGACCAAAGTGATATTACTGGTGATATCTTTTGACTCAAGCATAAATTCATTTGAAGAATGTCAGAATTGTACAAAATTATATGCTTTACTATTCTTTCAGGGTCATTAAAGTCCACCATCAAGACAAAAGTCAAGATGTCTGGTGATGTCTCAGGATAGAGTGGATGACCTTGTTTTCTTCATGCCTAACCAAGTGCTCCACAGTGCCTGCCTCTGCTGGCTTCATGGACATTAGAACAAATTATTTACCTTCACTCCACCTACCAGAAGAGGTCTTCACATGCCTGAGGTAGACACTCCCCCACCCTAACCTCCTGACCTACCAATGGGTTTGAGACCCATTGGTTGCCATCAGCCTTGTTTAGCTTGCCTGTAGTGATAGTTCTACTATCTCCAGCTTCTTGTAGCCACAGGTGAGAGCTGGGTGGCAAAAAGACCCCAAAGTATCATGAGCAACCCTGAAAAGGGTCCAGCAAGCCCTCACACCAGAGATACTAGTCTTCCCTGAAAATCCAACATACCCAGATAATTTAAACATATTAGATGAAGGTAATCTGGAAGAGGAAGCATTAGCAGCGAGGCAGATCTAAAAAGGCCACCAGAATAGTATGGAATTTGAGTCAAATCTCAAAGAAAACAGGAAAACAAAAGAAGAGGGATCCTGGATATGGAGGATAGCTAGGGAAAAATCACAGGCAATGAAGATGGAGTGTTTTGTTTGAGGAAAAACAAGACCAATGTTGTTGGTTTGGAGAATTAGTGGAGGGGAATAAGGTGTACACTAAGTGGAAAAATGGGAAGGAAGGGCCCAGATTATGAAAGATATTTAAATGAAAAACAGATGGCATTGTAGTTAGTCCTTCAAATAATAAAAAAGTCACTGGAAGTCACTGAGTAGGAAGATGACATGGTGAGACCTGTAATTTAGAAAAATTACCTTGGCAGCTGAGGAAAGGACAGATTAGAGAGAGATGACAAAGGGAAATTCTTTTGAAGGTTATTGCAGGATTCTGGACAAGAAATGATGAGGGCTTGAACTAGGATTGTAGCTGAATGGAGACATATAGGAAGGATCTTACTTTCTTTTCTTTCTTTTCTTCCTTTCTTCCTTTCTTCCTTTCTTCCTTTCTTCCTTTCTTCCTTTCTTCCTTTTTTCCTTCCTTCCTTCCTTCCTTCCTTCCTTCCTTCCTTCCTTCCTTCCTTCCTTCCTTCCTTCCTTCCTTCCTTCCTTCCTTTCTTTCTTTCTTTCTTTCTTTCTTTCTTTCTTTCTTTCTTTCTTTCTTTCTTTCTTTCTTTCTTTCTTTCTTTCTTTCTTTCTTTCTTTCTTTCTTTCTTTCTTTCTTTCTTTCTTTCTTTCTTTCTTTCTTTCTTTCTTTCTCCCTTTCTTTCTCCCTTTCTTTCTCCCTTTCTTTCTCCCTTTCTTTCTCCCTTTCTTTCTTTCATAAAACCCTTACCTTCCATCTTGGAGTCAATACTGTGTATTGGCTCCAAGGCAGAAGAGTGGTAAGGGCTAGGCAATGGGGGTCAAGTGACTTGCCCAGGGTCACACAATTGGGAAGTGTCTAAGGCCAGATTTGAACCTAGGACCTCCCATCTCTAGGCCTGGCTTTCAATCCACTGAGCCACCTAGCTGCCCCCTAGGAAGGGTGTTATAAAGTAAAAATGACAAGATTTGGTAATGGATTGAATGTGTGGTAGAAGTATGGTTTTTTTTAAATATATTTTTAAAAAGTTACTTCATTAAATATTTCCCAATACATATAAAACATCATTTTTTAAAAAATTGAGTTCCAAATTCTCTCCTGCCCTTCCTTCGAGACCCCTTGAGAAGACATATCAATTATATATGTGAAGTCACACCCTAAGTAAGATTAAGGACTTGAAGATGACCCTGATATAGAGTTCCTATGTCCCAAGAAAGAAGGTGATACTCTAACCAGAACCAGCAAACTATGCTTCTGGGGCCCACAAGTTAAGTATAGTTTTATATGAAAAAAATTTTAATGAATTTTTACTCTTAGCCATTCAGAAACAAAAGGTGGTCCAGTTATGGTCCCTGAGCCTTAGTTTGCTGACTTCTGCCTAGATCATAATGAGGAAGTTCAGAAAAAAAAAAGTGTTTCAAAAGAAAGATAATGAGTTCTGTTTAGGGCATTATGAGTTTGAGATACCTACATGACATAATGCCTATCCATGCTTCTTTCCAACATTTTGTGCAGATTTCTTTTCCACCTTTCATTTGTTTTGTTGTCCTTCCAATTCCTTCCTTAAATGCCAATAGGATGGCTTTACTTAGTTGGAATCCCTAGCCAAATGTTTGTTGCTGTTGTTGCTGTTTGTTTTTGTGGACTTCCTCTGTCTTTATCTACTTTTTGCTGTTTTTTGAACCAATACTGCTCACATTTCCTGCTTGTCTTCTGGTCATGTCATCTGATCTTCAGCCTTCACCTCCTTCTAGAACTGAGGTGGCACCTTTGTGACTCTGAGCATTTTTGGTTGATTATTTCACTTTCTCTTGACCAGTTCTAGGACTACACCTCTTAGTTATCTTTGCCAAACAAACCCTGTCCCCTTCCAGTCCTGTCTTAGCTCTTGCTGTCTTCCCCTATGATAGGAGTTCTTAACCTCTTTTTGTTCTGAACCCTTTGTCAGTCCAGTGATCCTATGGATCCTTTCTCAGAATAATACTTTAAATCCATAATATATACATATATATGTACATGATTTGAAAGGAAAGCAATTGTCTTTAAATGCAGTTATCAAATTATAATTTTAAATGTTTGAAGACCATAGGTTAAGAATGAATGATTTATTAGAATTTTTTGAAGGTAGGAATTATCTTATTTATCTTTGTGTCTCCAAAACTAAGTACATTATCTGGCACATCGTCAATACTTTATAAATGCTTATTCATTCATTTATAACTTATCATAATTCTTTTTTTTTACTTTGAAAATAAATTTACTTACTAAACTAGTACTATACTTACCTCCTTATCTCACTGTTTGATGAGATCAAATGTTTTTGCTAATTTAGACAGTTTTTTATGATCTGTTGGACTTCTTAAGGCCAATTAACTTGCAATAATAAATAAATACCAAAATCTATGGTTGGTGTTAATTCATCTATTCCTTCTTTTTTCTTTTAGCATCCATAGCTTCTTCAAATAGATCAAAGTGAAGTTGTTTTAATTATATTACTATATTATATAATATTTTCTAATTTTATTTCAGATTTTATTTTATTTTATTTTTCCTGGATGAATACTAATAAAACAAACAAATAAACAAAAACAAATAAAAACAAATAAAACAAATACTAATAAAAAACATTCCCATATATATTAGAGATCAGGAGAAGTTAATATATGAAAACCCTTTTATGTTGGGCTTGCTTTATTTCTAAAGGAATTCTCAAACCATTCCTACTCTTTTGTGATTTTTCTCTAGCCTTATCTCTGCTCTCTTCTAATTTAAGAGTGGGACTATATCCTTCTTTTCTCTTTCTTCCTGTTTCCATTTCTTATTTAAAAAAAAAGAAAAAAAAACCTTGCAGTAAAGATAAAAAAGTATGTCTCATTTTGCATCTTGTATCATCTCCCTGTCAGGAGATGGGTAACATTCTTCAGCAACAATACTCAGAGATCATGGTCAAGCATTTCATTGATCAGAGTTCTTGGCCTTTCAAAGTTGTTTTTCTTTATATTGTAATCTTGTAAATTATTCTCTTTGTTGCAACTAATTTCATTCTACATCAGGTCATAAAAGTTTTCTGGAAACATTCTCTTTCATTATTTCTTATGGTGAATAATATTCTGTTGCATTCATAGTCCAAAAATTGTTCAGCCATTTCCAATTTGAGAGGCAACCCCATAGTTTTCAGTTTTTTATAGTAGGAAATAGCCGCTAAAAATATTTTTGTACACATAGATCCTTTTCTTCTTTCTTTGATCTCTTTTAGAAGTATAGGCTTACTAGTGGGATTTCATTGGGTCAAAGTATGTTACAGTTTAGTGACTTTTAGGATATGATTCCAAATTGAGTTCTAAAGTCAATAGGTCATTTCATAGCTCTACCAAACAATATATTAATATGCCTGTTTTCTCACTGCCCCTCCAACATTTGTCATTATCCTTTTTTTTGTTAGCTTGGCCAATTTAAAGGATTTGTTTATATTGATTTCTATCCGTGTTCAAATAAGTCATTGACTTTATCATTCAGACAGCTGATTTATGAATGATTCCTAGATCTGTAATGAGTCACTTCTTGTCTGCTAAAATATAATCAGTTTGTTTTATCTTCTTTTGTTTTTTGATACTTACCATGTAGAACACCTTTCAGTACTTTATGTGAAAAAAAAAAGATTTTTGTTGCACATATATGAGGTTTCTGTGCAGTCTTTAAATCTATGGTTTCTCTTAATTCTTACTCTTGAACTAAAACTAATGAATTCATTAATTCATTTGTTCATTCATTTTTAAAGCCTATTTTAAGCCCTTGCTGTCTGTTTTAGAGTCAGTATTAAGTATTGATTCCTAGGCAGTGATAAGGGCAGGACAAATTGGTATTAAATGACTTGACCAAGGTCTCACAGGTATGAAGTATCTAAGGCCTGATTTGATCCTAACTCCAGGGCTGGCACTCTATCTACCATACTATATAGCTACTCTTTATTTATTTATTTTTGCTTTTGTTATCTATGGCTACTTTTGAATGGAAATCACCTAATATCAAGGCACATTTTTCCATTTAATTTGTAGAGTTATTTATAGAATATTTCTAGCTTTTCTACTGGAACAGATGTTTGAATTAAAACTGTTTCTCGAAGAATAAAATATAAAATGACCACATACCTCATGAAAGAATTTTTCTTGTTGCTTTGCAGGAACAATAAAGCCATATTCTTTATTTGTCTCTCCAAGAAATGTGTGTCATCCTTTCATTCAGCTGTCACTTCCTTGTTTTCTTCTAGTTTCATTCACATCAAGAATGTAAGGACTAATATGATACAGTTCTTCTAGTTGAATGTCTCTTCACTGATAATTGGATAAGTTTCCAATACTTAAAATACCAACAATTGAGTTAATGTTTATAGATGCTCTAAAAATTATGTGATCCTTACTACCCTCTACCTACTTTTCTACCATCCTGCTTTTATTCTTATAGAAGCAAAGTGGACCCAGGAATATAGAAAACCTTCTTTAATTTTTTTTCTTTCTTTCATAGGCTCTAAATAAGACAGATTATATTATTATATAAAATTATCATTGGCAGTGTGGTGTAATGGATAGAGAACTGGTCTTGAAGCCAGAAAGATATGAGTTCAAATTTTGCTTTTAGGTCATAGTTATATGTACTGGATAAGTCACTTAAGTGTCCCAAGCAATTCTCTGATTATAAACCTTTAAGAAGGTATTGGACCTGGAGACAGACAGACAGACAGACAGACAGACAGAGAGAGAGAAAGAGATTCTTCATCCACATTGCCTAAAACAATAAAATTATATGGGCAGTACTTCTTCTATTATCATTGTTTTCTCCTTTATAAAAGTGACGTCCTCTCAGTTGATTATCTCAGATTGTCCTGTATGTTTCATGTTTGTAAGTTGTCTCTACTGCTGGACTTGCATGCTCCAAAAGATCAAAGACTATCTTTTTCTTGATTTTTTATTCCTAGCACATAGCACCATACTTTGGGTAGGTCCTTAATAAATGTTTTTGACAGACTGTTATAACAATGTTTATGAAGTGTGCAACCACTAAACACGTATATGACTTTAATCAAATCCCTTCCCTCATGAGGCCTCAATGTCCTCATATTTTAAGTGATGGAAGTATGTTAATTTACTATTAAAATGTCTTTAATCTCTAAATCCTTTGATCTAAAGATCTTATACACATGCTCTCAAACAATAGGTTTCAGCATCAGCTATGATTTGCAGGGGGACAAAGGAGCTAGAAATATTCTACTTTTATTCTTCACTTTTTTCTTGTCTCAGTATTGTTTGAACAATGAAGCTATCCAAGAAATTTTGGAATGACTTCACAGTGGAAATCTACTCTCAGACAAAACCTGATCCAGATTGTACCCTTTTTTTTAATATAATTCCATTTTCATAATTGATTACACCAATTTTCCCCTTTGTGGGGAATGATTAAACCCCTCACCTTCACCTCTTAGTTTTCCTGGCTGCCAACAAAACTCAGTTCAAATTCTTTTGTCTTCAGGACTTTACTATTCCCCTTGGCTGTCAGTACCTTGCTTTCTCAGATTACTTTTCATCTGTTATTTATATATCTTGATGTATATAAGGTTTTTTTTTACATATTATTTCCCCCAACAGAATATGAGATTCTTGAGAACAGTAGCAGGCTTTTTTTTTTTTGCCATTTTTTCATATTCCCAGGACTAAGCACAATGTTTGTTGGCTAATTAATTCTTGTTTTATCTTCACCTTATCTACAGGATTCCTTTTTCTTATTTGTTAATAGAATTTATTTCTAGGTATTTCAGCTCCTTTCTCCTCTCCCCACATCATAGAAGGTGTCATCCCACAAACAGATATGTATATATATAGATTCTGTCCTTCATGTTTCTACTTCTCAGTTCATTCTTTGGAGGCAAACATTCACAAATTATTCTACAAATACGAAATTTGTAGCAGTATATAATGTTTTCTTGATTCTTTTCCTTTCACTATTCATTATCTCATGTAGTTCTTTCCAAGTTTTTTTTTTTTATTGATCTGCTCATTATTTCTTATAAGACTGTAAAATTCCATCACAATCATACCTCAATTTGTTTAGTCATTCCCCAATAAAAGAGTACTGTTATATTTTGGAACATATAGATTCTTTTCCTTTTTCCTTGATCTCCTTGTGAAATAGACACAGCAATGGTATTGCTGAACTTAAGGGTGTACAGAGTTTTATAGTTATCTGAGTGTAATCCCCAAATCAATCTCTAAAATGTTTCAGTCATTTTGTAGTTCCATTTATCTTTTGGGGAATGTTTTTTTCATTTTAAATATTTGTTAATTTCCTAAAAATCCTTGATTTTGGTGAGATTTTAATGAAATCATTTTTCTCCCCTGCTTTTGTCTTTCTCTGTATCCCTAGGGCACAGTGCCTGGCAAAGAGAAAGTACTTAGCAAATGCCTGTAGACTTACTGATTCAATTTTTCTAGTTCCATTAATTTTGTTCACATGACATATTTTTTTCTTAATTCATATGATCAAAATTATTTCTTTTATATTTCATGATAATTTTCTTCCTTTACTCAGTTAAATTCTTCACTAGCTACAGAAGCAAAAGGTATCTCATCTTGTTCTTTTCCAGTTTGTAATGCTATGACCTTTAAGGTTTGTAAAGAACTTTCAATGTCCCAGAGCTGTTCCTTACTTAACACCTATTCTTTTATTTCATTTTTTAAACCCTTACCTTCTGCCTTAGAATCAATACTATGCATTATTTCCAAGGCATAAGAATGGTACAGGCTTGGCAATGGGATTTAAGTGGCTTGCCCAGGGTCCCACCCTTAGGAAGTTTCTGAGGCTATATTTGAACCCAGGATCTCCCATCTCTAGACCAGCACTCAATCCATTGGGACACCTAGCTGCCTCAAAGTTCGTTTTTAAAATAATTGTCTTCTGGTGATATTATGTGTCTTTGATAAATGGAACCCACAATGTCTGAAAAATCTAAGTGGTATGTTAAATAAAAGGTGATGGTGAAATGAGGAGCATAATTACACTCTTCTCTGAAATTCAGTTACCTCAGCTATAAAAATAGGGGATTTGTACTTAATTTAGGTGACAGTGGCTAAGGTCATAGAGAACTCCGGCTTTCCTACATTCAATCCTTGGTTAATATCTGGAAAGGTCCCCCACAAAGATTAATGACAAAATAATAGTAATAATGACATTGCTAAGTCACTTAACCTGGTGCCTGACACCTAATAAATGATTAATGATATTAGTTAACTGATGACTTGTTTATAAAAAGTGATAAAAATAATGTCACCCTTGCTTCTAAGGCCAACTATACCACTGGGAATTAGATAAATAATGTTTTCTCTTTCTTTCCTCATCTAAAGTGTAAGGAGATTAGATTAGATCATATCTAGGGCCCTTTCCAAATTTAATGTTTTGTTACTCTTTGATTCTAAGAAAAGTAAAATCATAAAATGGGTAATAATTATATTATCAATGGTTAGCAAGATTATATAAATAAGTATATATCTTAATGTTACCAAGTATAGCTATATCAGAGAAAATATATAAACTATGACTGTGTTAAAGTTGAATTAGAAAAAATAGCATCTCTCAGAAAAAGCAAATTAAAATTTTTAATGTTATTGAGATATTATGGGAGGAGAACTTGACCAAGTTAGAGAGATTTTAGGAAAAAACAAAAACTGAATAGTAATACAAAGACTGCAAATAGTAACAGGTTCTGAAAGAGAATGTTACTTTACTTAGCCAAGGACAGATAATGTTTATGTAGAGTCACTGTAATCTTGGCCTGTTGAAATGTATAATGGTACTTTTGCCATTATTGAAAATAACATAGCACCCCTAAGAAACAGGAACTACTACAACTGACAGCCTATTTTGAACCATACTCAATCTTCTCTCAAATCACTAAAATATTATTTTTTCTCTGGACCAGTCTCTATCAAATAAACTTATAGGATATGAGGATTGTTGTATCTGTCATGGTAAAAAGGTCAAGGCACAGCTATAGCTTCTTCTTTCAGGAATGGTGACCTTCTTCTTTCAGGGGTCATGGGAGAAAGACCCTTTCACTTTGTGATCATTGTTTCAAATTCAAGCACTTTCATGACTGCTGGCATTTGTAAAAGTACTAAGTGGTCTCATTCCACTGCCTAGAAGTCAACATTAAGCAGTGTTTTGGGTTTTGCATTTATAATTTTATATTTTTAAGCAAAATTCAAGAAGAAACTGATGCATGTAGCATTACGTATCCTATGCTGTTTTGGATGGTTATGAATAATGTAATTCATACATTTTTCTCTCCTCTTCTGCAACTTCCATCTTGTTTGTGAGTCCAAAAGACCCAACACTTCTCTATCCAAAAAACCCTTAAAAGTATCTTTAAGAAAGCATCTGTCCTTCTCAAATTCCATTGTAGTTGTAGAATTTCCATTGGTACCCCATTTATTCCAATACCTCCATTTTCTCCTCTTCTTTCAGCTACTCAATCACTAAAGGTAGTTACTTAGTTCAGATATTGGCTTTGCTACCCACTTAACTATATGATCTTAGACAAGTCCTTTCCCATCGCTAGGAGTCCATTTTCCATTCTTAAGATGAGGACCCTGTCCTAGACAATTTCTAAGATTCCTTTTAGTTCTGAGTTCTTATTATTTCTCTAACAAAGAGTCTAAAGAAAGTTAAATCAGTACAAATCAAGAGAAATGGCAGAGACAATAAAAGATCAACTTATATTTTAGATGCACTTAATGGCTGTTGGGCCTCATAAGCAATGTGGTCCCATAGAGAGGAAGCTAAATTTGGAATCAGAGGATTTGAGTTCCATTCTGATCCCTGTACGTTTACTACCTTGGGATCAAAGGCAAATCCCTTTTCTTCTCTGAAACTCAGTTTCCTCAGCTATAAAATCAGGGGATCAGCATTTCTGACTAAGGTGATAATGATGAGAGTCATATAGAGAAGCCCAGCTATCCTAAATAAATCTTAGTGAATATCTTGAAAACAAAGTGAAAAGATGCCAAAGCAGATTCCTCTACACAGTCCAGAATAGAACAAAAAAAGATAAATACTAGTAGAGTTGGATAGAGGGTCCAAAAAAGAATATCAGTGCAAGCTTAATTAAATGTAAAATTATGCAGATCCAGTTTGGGGAACCATTTTCGGAAAACCAGACAGAACTCCTGTAATTGGTCCTAAAGCCAAATCAACACTATGAATAGGGGTTTTGCACACCAGGACAAACTCTGGTAATTATCCTGACTGGCTTAATAGAGTTGCAGCAAGGACAGAATTAGGCCTCATAGTAAATTTGCAAAGACAGAACTTTGCCAGGAACTCCTTTGGGAACCAAGAAACATAGTGGCAGACAGGTCCTACTAAGAACCTGGGTGTCATTGCCCTTGGAAGCCTGATGAAAACATGTTCTCTAAAAATCCTTTGATACCAGAGGGCCTAATAACTAACTCAGCCTAAGCACCAAGACTAAAGAAGGGATGGAAGGAAACCATATCTATTTAATTCATCCAGAGACCCTGGGGATTAAGAAGAATTGACCCAAGAACAAATTCTTAATCCTAGAACTGAGGATGCAAATGTAACTAAACATGAGAAAATGGCAATGAATATTTTAATCAAGAAAGAAAATCTTATCCAAGTAATGATTCCATGACAACAAAGGGAACTAATTCTATGAGATTAGAATTAATAAGGAAAAAAAGATAAAATATAAAGTATAGACTATCAAAAACAAATTACTTGAAATCAAGTGGGAAAATAATAATCCAAGTCACTTCAAGCCTTTATCAGACAAAAATTTGAATAACATATTTTAAGAAATTATTAAAGAAAATCAAGGCAATCTATTAGAGTGGTAGAACAAAGTGAAAACAGGGGGGAAATTTACCAACAACCTTTTGAAAGGAGCATAAACTAAATTTTAAAAAATCAGAAAAGTCATAGTAATCTAGAACTTGTAGCTAAAAAAGATACTGTAACTAACTGTAAAGAAATATTTCAAATAGCAAGGAGTCACATAGTACCACATCTGAATTAGCAGCCACTGTTATAAAGGAGCAGAAATAATGGAATGCAATATTCCCAAAAGCAGTAAAATAAAGACCAAAAACAAAGAATAATTCACCCTATAAAATTAAGAATAATTCTACAGGTGGAGTAGTAGATGTATTGTTAATAAAATTGAGGACTTTCAAGAATTCTTAGAGAAACAAAACAAATCTTATTAGAAACTTTGGATAAAAACTCAGGTATTGAGAGAAATGTTAAAAGGTAAATATAGTTGAAGAGCTGGAAGGAACTGAAAGATGACAAAGTATTCAAAGTCTAATAGATCAAAAATATGTAAAAAAATGCAACCTCCTGGCTTGCTGCCAAACTGATTAAAATGTAATTGGGAAATATTTGACAATATGAATAAAATGCAATCGAAGATAGATAATGTTAATATGTGGTGTTCTAATCAATTACATAGCACTCAGGGATTTTCATGGAAAGTTTAGTAGCCTCCATTGCTTGATACCACTGCAAAAGAGCAGTAGAAACAAGGATCTCTTCAGAATCTGTATTACTAAATTCCATGGTTACAAAGAATTAAATAAGATAAACCCAGGGTAAGATTATTTTTTATCTTATTTTTTGTTCTGTTTTGTTGAATATAAGAAATGAAATAAAGGGAAAGGAAAGGAATACTTTAAGTATGAAATGAGAAAGAAGGGGGAGGAATTTGATAGTTCATATAAGTGGAATTTATAGGAAAAGTATGCAAACATGGATGAAATAGTGGAGTGGATATCTCATGAATTCACTCATATGGACACTTTCTATCTGCTTTGCCTCTGCTGTCCTGCCTAGTTTCAACTCCACAAAACAAGATAATTCCTTGCATACATCTTACTTTTGCTCATTTTCCTGCCTGTTTTTGTGTGTTGAGGCACCATTAGATTGTAAGCTCCTGGAAGGCAAAAACTGTTTTTCTTTTCATTAATTGAATCTTCAGCACTTGGCACAGTGCCACACACATTGTAGGCAACTGATATTGGATTGGTTTGGTTTAACATGCTCAAGCACCAGGAGTTTGGTCTAAAAACAGGTTAAATTGGACAGACATTCAGAGTAGATTCAAGAAAGAAAGAGGCAAAAAGAAAATATTTTTCTTTTTTCTTGAAAGATTGATCATAAAAAAGAATATGAAAAATAGAGAAAGAAAATAACAGAGCCAGATTGGGGTATGAACTTGATGAAGAGAGGAGGGTAGATATATAAAAGTAGATCCCTTCAATTATACATTATTGCTTCTCTTTTTCTATCTCATTCTTTTTTGGAAGTGTGAGAAGGGAATTCCCTTCCCTTTTTTTTTAATTTAATTAATCAGGGACCTGGAGGTCCTTTACCATTGAGATGTGTGGGGATATACAGGCCCACAGTGAAAGGAAGTTGAAACCAACAAGACAGGAAATTGATCCCACAAGCACTACCCCCTCACCCCCTGGGTAGTGCCAGACAAATTAAGGAACTATGATTGGTTCCTGAAGATGTGATGTAGGAGCACTAGTAGGTGGAGAAAACTGCTTATAAAGAGGAGACCAGGGATCTAGAGGACTTTCTGATTGACATTCTGATTCTGATTCACATTTGGATGGAGATTTCGATTCGGATAATGAGTTTGGTGTTGGCAAATTTTGCTGAAGAGATATATTTGCTCTGGTGAATCTTGCAGACTTCTGGCTGGAGATGGGGACTCTATTGGTGGTAAGCTGAATTCCATCAGAACAGCGCATAGGATGATAGGCTAGGCAACTCTCTACCTGTTTCCTACATTTCCCTTCCATTACTATCTCTACTTTGATGTAATAAAGCTGTTAAAGCTACTAACACCCACTTAATTTAATTTTAATTATTATAGAAGGAATGGAATAGAAGTGAAAGACAGGGAAAAAGTATAAAAATTATGGAAAGAAATCCATAAATAGAAATCATAACAGAGAACATGAAGGAGAAGAACTGATTCATGAAAATAGCATCCAATAATATGTTTAAAAGAAAGGAATTTAAAATACAAAGTTTTACATGGGGTTAAAATGTATGGTTGGAGGAGAAATTTTTTGCTTTAGGCAAATTCCAAAAAAGCAGTGGTAAAAATTGTGATTTCAGACAATGCATCAGTAAAAATAAACATCCTTAAAAAAAAAGAAGGGAAACTCCATTATACTTAAAGACATCTGTAAATAATAAAAAAATGTCAGTAAATATCTATGCACTTAATAGCATATCAAAAGCATTTAAATTAGAATTCTTTAAACCGTTTTGCATGAACATGAACATATTCTCATAATCTGGTCAAACCTATGAATCCCTTACCAGAATAATATCCTTAAATGCACAAATTAAAAAAAAACATATATGTATACAGATATATATTTACAAAGAAAATAAATTATATGGAAATAAAGATGTAACTTTTTCCCATACAAATTTTACAGACCACTTGAAATTCCTTTATTGATCCCAGGATAAGAAACATTGAGTTACAGGAAAAGTTAATCAGATTGCTAAGGGAAATAGCCAAGTTATGATTGCTGGGGTTTTTAATGTACTACTTTTTCAAAATAGAACAATGAAACAACAAAAATAAATAAGAAATAATTTAATATCATGAATAGGATTTTAGAAAAGTTAGATATAATATCTCTTATGATATCCACATAAATTTTCCAATGAAAGGAAACATACACACACAAACAAATGTACAAGGTACTATCAGGAGAAAAATATAACCAAATGCTAGCACATTAAAAACCTTATAAACAAATAAAGAAAATAGAAGCACTTTGGAGAAAGGATTCAAATTTAAAAAGATAATAATTTAACATTAATGACATTTGGACACTATCAAATCAGTCATCTGATTTGGGGAAAACATATCTCTCTAAACTTTTCTATCAAAAAAGAGAGAGCACAAATCAATTAAGTGGTCATTCAACTCAAAGAACTAGGAAAAAAGAGAGAAAAGAAATTTAAAAGAACAAACAATTTTTAGAAATCCAAGAAGAATTTAACAGTCTTTGAATTGATTTTAAAAAGGAGAAAAAGATTAAATTGCCAATGTCAGAAATGAGAATTCACAACTAATGATGAAAAAATGATTAATAGGCAACTGTATGCCAATAAAACTTACTGCTTAGGTGAAGCAGATGGATATGGAAAACATACATATTGAGAGGACAAGAAATGAAAATTTGCATGACTCAATCTCATGAAAAGAAATCTTGTAAGTAATAATGGAATTTTCAAAGGAAGAAAGAAGAAAAACATTTTAAATTTACAAATTAATTATATTCAACATTAAAAGAATAATTCATTTTAATATTAAATAAGTTATTTGAAAAAAATCAATAGAAATTAATCTTTCAAACAACTTCTATGAGATAAAAATATAGTCTTGATACTCAGAGAAGGAAGCAATGGGTGACAGCTGGGTGGCTCAGTGGATTGAAAGTCAAGCCTAGAGATGGCAGGTCCTAAATTCAAATATGGCCTCAGACACTTCCTAGCTGTGTGATCCTGGGCAAGTCACTTAAGCCTTCATTGCCTTGTCCTTACCACTCTTCTGCCTTGGAGCCAATACACAGTATTGATTCTAAGATGGAAGGTAAAAAGAAAAAGAAAAAGAAGCACTGCAGCAGAAAAAATAGACCAATAATTAATGAATGCTGATGCAAAAATTATAAATAAAACATTGACAAAGAGGCTAAACTATTACAAGGATATATTTCCACTAGGAATATAAAGTTGATTCAATATTATGAGGGGAAAAAATAACAGGCTACATTTATAACAAACAATAATGGTAAGTAATAACTCTAACATTTAGATGCTGATTTAAAGGTTTAAAATGTACATAAAAATGATTATATCAATAGCTACAAAACAATATCCTTTTATGTGATGATTTAAAAGATAAGAAAAAATAGATAATTCATTAATAGAGCAATAGTTTCTAAAACTGAAAGTATTATCTGTAAGGAGAAATGCTAGAGTGCTTTATAGTAAGCTCAGGAGTAAAACAAGGTCATCTTTCATCATTATTATCATTTGATGTTTTTCTTAAAATTTTATCTAAAGGGAATTGAAGGAACAGCATGAAGACAGAAACTGCTTTTTGCAGATATTGTGATGGTGCATTTTGAGTAGCCAGGAGTAGCATCTAAAAACACCATTGTAACAATAACTTTATACATAAACATTAGGATGTAAAATAAACTTACAACATCATTACCACTTCTAAATATCACCAAAAAAAAATCAGGATGAGCTAGTGAGAGAAATTACACTCAAAATTAATATAGAATACATAAAAATATTTATGAATTCAGCTACCAAAACATACACAGCAATCATATCAATGAAACTATAAAATATTACACAGGAATATTTATGTACAAAAATAATTAGAAAAACAAGTAGAAATTAATTGTCTAAAGTAATTCACAAATGCATTTCCATATCAAACTCTCAAAGTATTACTTAGTAAACTATGAAGAATAGTATCAAAATTTAGCTAGAGAAAAAAAAAAGTTAAGTACCACAAGGGATTTAATGAAAATTTGAGAAAGAAGTAGGGTTAGTAATATAGATCATAAACTTTACTTCAAAATAACAACCACTAAAACTATTTGGTAATGGTTGCAAAGAGAGCATTTTGTTAGTAGAAGAAATTATATACACAACATTCAAAGGAAAAAAAGTAACATAATGTTTAATAAATCTAATAATTTTGACTTTTGGGATAAGGATTCACTTTTCTTACAAAACCACCTGGGAAAACCTAAAAAGAATCTAATAGAAATTAGATTTAGTTTAGCATCTTACAACATATGACAAAATAAGCTCTATTAGAATATAAACCCAGTCATAGAAAGGCCATATCATAAACAAATTAGAAAACTAGAAAGAACCACAGATGATAAAATGAATCATCTTGATTATATAAAATTATTTATTTTCACAAATATAAAGATCATAGTTAAAATGAGAAGTAAATCTGTTAGCTGGGAATGGGGATTGGGAAAATCTATGCAATAATTTTTCTCTGCTACAAGATGAATAGGGAAGGGTTACAGACAAAATGATGATTCATTCCCAAAAGATTAATGGTCCAAGATATGGACAAACTGTGGAAGGAAGGAAGAAGAAGAAAGAAAGAAAGAAAGAAAGAAAGAAAGAAAGAAAGAAAGAAAGAAAGAAAGAAAGAAAGAAAGAAAGAAAGAAAGAAAGAAAGAAAGAAAGAAAGAAAGAAAGAAAGAAAGAAAGAAAGAAAGAAAGAAAGGAAGGAAGGAAGGAAGGAAGGAAGGAAGGAAGGAAGGAAGGAAGGAAGGAAGGAAGGAAGGAAGGAAGGAAGGAAGGAAGGAAGGAAGGGAGGGAGAGAAGGAAGGGAGAGAAGGAGGGAGGGAGGGAAGGAGGAAGAGTAGAAGAAGGGAGGGAAGATGTTTTATCCAAAGTGACTAATGATGTCTGTGTAGCATCCTTTCCAGGGGTTACTACCTTGACTTACACTCATATTAAAGGTTTGGGTCCCCAGAGTGCAGGTACAATGAACTCAGTAGGTCTGTAGTACTAAAATTATAGCTTACAAACCCCTAGCAGTGAATTTATCTTTAATATTCAATCAGTAAAAATAATGAACTCAAAGCAAACGCATTTAGTAAGATGACATAGTGAATCAAACAAAATATCTATAAAACATTCATCCTCATAAACCCGAGGTATCCTCTCTCATAAATATATTGTATTAGTGAATAGAAGAGGCACAAACTTATAAATCATACTGGTAGTATGAGAAATACATTCAACTGATGCAAATTATACTTCTAATACTCTCATTTCTGGTGTGTTCTTTCCTCTTTCCTGGCTCCCTCACACTGTTTCCTTCTCATTGGGTCTCTCTGATGAGCAGGATCCTTAGCTGAGTGCCCTGTGTCTTCCACTTTCTGTGGGACAATTCCCAGCTATAGGAACCAATTCTCCCTTTAAGTCATGGTTTTTTCCTCTTCTTCCAGGGGTCAATAAAACTGCCTCTCAATGTTTATGTCTCAGTGTTTATGTCACACACTCACTATTTCCCCACTGATGTGTTGTCATCTACTAAGAAAGAAGCAAACTGTTAAAGATTTGTGTCACCAACACACAGCTGCTTTCTGCCTTGAAATTTGAACTGCTTGACTACTGCCTGTTTGTAGGGGATGGGGATGGGTAGGTAGGAGAAGATAAAGCTAAGGGAGTAATTGGAATAACTAGTCAAGTAGACTTCATTTTTTGGTCTGACTTTCAATTCTAGTTGGAGATTTTGTAGAGAATAAAACACACAACTATTGAAAAAAACTCAGTCTAGTGCTCCTGTAACTCTGATAAGCCTAACAAATTACACTGGTGGCAAAGAAGTAAATTATGTGTACTATTCTAGGTAAATTATGAGATGGAGAAGGATATGGGGCAGTGAGGTGGCACAATGTATAGAATACTGGACCTGAAGACAAGAAGACTCATTTTTGTAAGTTCAAATGTGGTCTCAGACATTTCCTAGCAGTATGACCCTGGTATAAGAATTTAAATTTAGGTTTTAAGCTCAATATGAGAATTCTAAAGTAATATTGTAGTCCCTGATTTAAAAATATTACAGCTTAAGTCAAAATGACTTTTAGCAGCTTTATTTACAAAGAGATGGAAAAAGCAAAAGTGGAAAAATGTAGATAAAGACAGAAAGTGCTGCTTAGTTACCAATACCCTAAATCTAATCCTAATGTCTCCAGATCACAAATGTGAATCCAAAAGTGAATCTCACCAGCATCCAAATGCCTAATTAGGAAGCTGAATCCAAACAGCCAGGAGGCTCTGAAGAATCTACTGAGAACCTGAGGGTCTCCTCAAGGAAGAACCAAGGGAGGAATCACTCCACTCACCACAGCAGAATCCATGGAAAGAGTCCCCTCCTCCAGTCTGGTTCACCAATGTAGAGTCAGAGACTCTAGCTGGCCTTTTTAAAGCAGTTTTCTCAAAGTCACTACCTGTTGCTCCCCCACTTTAGCAGAACCAATCTCAGCCTTTCAATTTGCCTACCACTGCCCAAGGTAGGTGGGAAGTAGCCTCTGGAGTTGTTACCCACTCTAGAAAGTGACTTGTGAACCCTCATACTTAGTGACTGGTACAGTACTAAGTAGGGGTACTTAAGTTTTTGATTGATTAAATTAATAATCAAAGAGAGTTTGATTCACTCTTCACAATGGGCAAGTCACTTAACACTGCCTCAGTTTCCTCATATGTAAAATGAGATGGAGAAGGAAATGGCAAACCACCAAACTACTCTAGTATCTCTGCCAAGAAAATTCCAAATAGGGTCAAGAAGAGTCAGACACAACTAAACAAAAGAGGACAGATTTTAGAGTGTATAGAGATGGAATGGAATGGTAACAGCAAAGATTAAAATTTCACTGATGCTTAGATAATATTTAGCTTTATGCAACAAGGATATTTTCATGTCCTGGCAAATAACCCATACTAACACTGCCTATCTAATGTTAGATATCCATTGAATTCATTTTTGAAAGAGAACTCTTACATGTTAAATGATTCACAAATATCTTTCTATTTAACTGGTTTGTATGTCGTCATATTTGTGTTTAGATAATTATATGATTTAAAGATATTTTAAAATAAATTTGAAGTTTTTATATGTACACATTATGTAGATATATGCATGATTTTAATGAGTGATTTCTTACTAATGGGACCTCTAATTCTCATCATTTCAAGACATAAATAATAGAATTCAAATGTACACATATATATAGTAATAGGAAAAAATGCTGTAAAATCATGGAGAGCATGAGATTTTGAGTTGAGTCATCCCTGACTTAGCTCCTAAGCTCTAAGATGATAGGTAAACCTTGATTATCAGTCATAGACTCCTCATTTTTTTCTCTCAATAGATAAAAATAAAATGTGATAAATTATAAGGCAGATATGGTAATTCACAGGTGTTTTATTTTGCTTAATAGGGTGTTTATTAAATTATTTTAACATTTCAATGTCCTTTAGGATTTAAAAACAATTTCTTTATCTCACTCCCATCCTTGGTTAGATAATATAAGTATTATTGCTCTCATTTAATTGATGAGGGAGCAGAAGCTGATGTTGAAGAAATAGCTTATGAACGTGAAATCCCGATTTGAACTTAGCTCCTAGATATTAGGTGCACTGCCTGTTGTCTAAAAATTTGGAAACTCCCCTATCTTTTACAGGTCCCACAAATGGCATATAGAAGCTGATTGAAATATGTCTTTTAATAAAACAAATAACTAATAAAAAAAACCCTAGAGTACTACCAATAAGACATATTCAGAGGAAAAGTTTTTTTAAATACTGAGTTTAATTTAAATTCAATTATATCGGAAGTTAGGTAGAGACACTGCTTTGTAAGGGACATAATAAACTATTTTTTTATAACTGTATCCCTGGTCCTCAAAGTAGTAATTACGAATATATAGTAGGGATTGAACATTTATTTCATGTAAAGAAATAAATAAAAAGTTCTACAAAGATTAAAAACTCAGCATATCATTGTATGAAAAGGCTTTCCTTTATAATAGTATTTAAATATCCATATATGACTGCACTTAAGTTCTATTTTTCACTAAGAGGATTCAAATTTTGATGTCCTTTCAAGTTCAGTAAAATACATTCTACTCAGAATGATAATGATCATAAGCATGATGATAATGACAAAAGATGCCCTTTATTTTATTTCTCACGTCATCTCTGTCTCTATGCTCCTTGTATTTTCATAATCTATGAGATAGGCTGAAGCATGTGCTGCTGACATCATTATAAACATGGCATGCAGTTTTCAACACCACAAAGGCTAAATGTCACTCATTGAACTTTTCAAGAACAAAGCAACATGACACGCTTAGTAGCAACTCAAAGAACTTTTGTCTTGAGGAAGAAAAAAGGAGACATAGTTTTCCTAAGCAGGCTGCAAAAGCATTCCACTAATATGGTCTTTTTTTTTTTTTTAACACTTACCTTTTGTCTTAGAATGAATACTGTGTGTTGGTTCCAAGGCAGAAGAGTGGTAAGGGCTAGGCAATGGGGGTCAAGTGACTTGCCCAGAGATATAAAGCTAGAAAGGGTTTGAGGTCAAATTTGAATCCAGGTCTTCCTGTCTCTAGACCTGATTCTCAAACCACTGAACATCCCAGCTGCCTTCACTAATAGAGTCTTAAAAGCACAATCTCCTCAAATGTATTTTAAGCCGCAGATTTATTGTTCGAGATAGTACAGACTTTATATTAGAGATATATATTTTATTCTCCTTCCCTAAAAATATTCCCCCTGCTTACTTTTGGTTATGAAAAAACATTTTTTTTTATCTTCTAAGGAAAGATTTCTCAAACCCCTGAGTTCTCTCATTAGTGACAATCTTTAGAGCAGAGTACACATTAAATTTTTCAGCATTCCTATTAATGTCTGCCAATTTGTGTCACTAGAGCATGGTTCCCTCACATTCCTGGTTTATGGGGTGAAAATATTGAATTCCCAAATTTAAAATACTTCCTCAATGCCAAGAAGGAAGGAAGGAAGGAAGGAAATAAGCTCTGCTTTAAAAAAAATCTAATGTAAAATACCCACAAAATCAATGTAATATCATATAATTTAATAATTGCACTTCTCTTTACAAATGTATTTACAAATATATTTAATTAAATTCTCCACATGTACAACTGGCAAAATTTTTAATCATTTTTTCTGCTCATATGATTTGTTAATATAGGTATGTGTGTGTGTATGTGTGTGTGTGTGTGTGTGTGTGTGTGTGTGTTGGTGCATCTGTGGCACAGTTCCTGTGTTACATCTACTTGCATTCTCTAGCTCCAAGATTGTATTGTTCTCAACTTTTAAAGGACCATCTATGAGATCTGTTGATTAATGACTCGGGTCATTCATCTCTACACATGCATATATATTTATAAATTTTACATGAATATTCATACTTTCTAGATCTAAAAAGATGTCAGAAGTACCCCTTGTTTATACTTCCTAGTCATTAATAATTTGCCCAATGCTGCTCTGCTGTGAATTTATATTTTTCTCTTTAGTACTAACACTATGTTGCTATTCAGATTTGTAACACCAGGGGCAACAGAGAGGAAATTGCAACTGTTATTATGGTAACCAGTTAATGTGTGTGTAGGGGGAAGATAGCCACATATGATTGCATTTTAAGTTCTATTTTTCAATAAGATGATGATGAAAATAAGTTGGATATAGAGATAATAAAGTTTTTAAAAGAGATATCAATTGTTTCTACCTCCACTTCCCCAAATATTCATTTACCTTAATGTTTTTTTTTTAATTTTGTTAACAAATATATGTATGTAAAATGCACATTCTCCTTTGATTCTAATTATGGAATAAGGTTTCTCTTCCTCTGAAGCAAATCCATAATTATCATGATACCTTACATTTATCTTTTATTTTATTCTTTTATAATTTTATTCAAAGCCATCTTATTTTACCAATGCTGTGTAATAATAATTTTCAACATATATTTTTTGAAATTATAAGATCCATATTGTAGCCATCCCTTCCTTCTCTCACCACCCCCCCCCCAAGAGATAGGATTTATGTGTTTTATCTGGTCATTCATGCATTATCATGCAAAACATACTCCCATACTGCTCATTGTTGTATACAATTCACCTTTTAAGATGTTATATCACATTTTATCCTTTCAGAAGCTGGTGGGGTAAATACTCATGATATTCAGCAAACTGGAAATATAAGTACAAGTATTAATCTGCTAATGCTCTCACCCTCCACTCTACCCCACCTTTCCTTACAGAAAGGACCCAATATTCAAGGACACTGGGGGGAAATCCCTATTGCCCTCTGGAGATTATACTCCATACTCCTTTGAGTGAAAATGACTTTGATTGTGTAGGATCAATGTTTTCAGTAGCAACTTAGATGATGTTGTAATGTAGTGATTTTTCAATATATGTTTTAAATATAATAATATATTAATGTATTTAATATATTTAAATGTATGTTTTAAATATATTTTTAAAGTACTAAAGGGAACTATGGAGAAATAGTAAAGATTTTATATTTGCATTTCTTTTTATTAAAATATTTCCTAGATTTTTAATTGTGTTACTAACTCTTCAGAAATTTATTTCATGACTGAGCCATAATTTGTACAGATTGCAGTCTAAATATAGCCATGTTCAAATCTGTGCATTTTTTCTGAATTTGAATACTATACCATTTCTTCTCCTTTGAAGTTTAGAAGGGCCCAAACATGCCCTAAGGAACTTAAAAAGTAGAAAAAATTCTCCCTCTTATCCTCTGTCTGATTTGGAAGAAAATACTAATCAGAAAACACCAAAGTGCTTTTGTCTAGGGCTCAAAAATTGTATTAAAAGTTTCTCACTAGCTAAATTATCTGATAAAACAAAGCACTCTTTATTTTCTATGTTTTATATAAAAGAGAGTACATATTAGCTGTCTCACAATTTGTTAGTTACCATGAAGAAGTGAAGTAGGGAGTACCTTGTGAAAATATTAAATTATACATGATTACTTTAGTTCTATTCCTTTCTTGTTAGTTGTAGTTTTTAAATGTTTGATAGACATTTTTCAAAATTCTAAAATAAATGTTTAGTTGGAAAGTGAAAGGAAAATCTACTTAACACAGCCAAAGAACATTTACATTCAATTTCAAATTGGCAAGCAAAAGAAAAATATTTTGTTCTTTTAATAAATGGGAGGAACTTTTCTTTCTCAGAAGCACAATAATGTCATTAATTTTTAGCAGCTATAGATAGCTCATTCATCTGTTGTAAAGAAAGGAAGGTATGATGAAGTTAATGTAGCAGAAGAGAGGGAAAGGAAAAAGAATCCATTGTTCTCTTACAATATGAAAAAATCCTTGGCCGATAGAGGAGAGAGAGGTCATGTTTTGTTATAGTTGCAATTTTTTTTTGCTTGTTTATTATTGAAAGGAATATTATAAGGAAATGAATTCAGAGGCATTAAGCAAAATGTCCCCCAAATGAACAGAAGACCAGGAATTTTATTAAAGATTGGGGAAGTAGAGGTTAGTAATAATAGAAAATGATCACTATTGATTTTGGCCAACTCCACTTATTTCGTGGTGAGAAAGATAAATGTTATCAAATTTTGTTTGTAGTATTCTATGTAAGTCAGAATTATTGCCTAAAAATAGATACTTTACTAAATATGTAGCATAGTTGAGACAGTATGGTATAGTGGAAATAACAGTCAGAGGACCTCAGTTCAAGTTCTGGTTTAGCCATTTAACTCAATCTCTGACCCTCAATGCCATTGCCACTTCAGTGCCTCATCTTTCTATCTTGTTTGACCCTTGTCTATGTCTTCTTATAATTTTTCCAAAAATTTCTACTTGCTACATTGAAATTCTTCCTCTAGGTTTTGTAATACTTTTTGGAGATTTGTGTTCTATATGTATACTATATATATATATATATATATATATATATATATATATATATATATATATATACACACACACACACACACACATATAATGTAATATATAAATATATTGTAAAATCTTTACATATATATTTAAAATTATATTTTATAATATAATTTTGTAAGTTATAATATAATTTAATGTAATATACACATTATTTGTGCATAATAAAATAAATATATTGATATCTATATATAATATGCATAAATATAATATAACTTAAATGTATATTTCTAAAGATTTATAATATGCTTATATATTATAAAACATAGTGTATTATATCGAGTATATAATATATAATACTAGAAAGCTAATATAACATATAACATAGATATATTATAAGTAAATATAATATGAACTATATATTTTATATTCTTATATATTTATACATATATACCCATAGATATGGTTTATATACATGCACACACATATATATGTCCCTTAATCTCATCATATGAGCCACAATTTTCATTTTATCATTATACATTTCCTTCATGATACCTTTTTTGTCATTTTTTCCCACAAAAATCATTATTGGTAACATTTTACAGCTTAATTTGCTTGTAATGTTTGTTTTAAGATTTGTAAAGCACTTTATTTGCATGCTCTCCATCTCTCACTTGGACTGTATCACAAAGCTTTATAATTGGTTTCCCTGCTTTATAGTTCTGACTCCAATCCATTCTGAACATTGTTGTCTAGATGATTGTCCTAAAACTAAATCAAGTCTAATCTTGTCACTCCTCCCCCTAGTCAGTGAACTCTAATGGCTTGTTATGATGTCTAGGATCAAATGTAAAGTCCCTAGACATTTTAAAGTTTTTCACAACCTAGCCCTTTGCTGCTTTTCCAGTGTTTTTCTATTTTACTCTCATGAATTCTACACGATCCCACAAAACTAGTCTATTAGCTGTCAATTCTACATGGTGCTAGCTCTTTGTGTCTTTGTCCTCACTATCCCCAACCTCTTTCTCTTCATCTTTGGGTCTTAGAATCCCTCTTTTTTTTTTTTTCTTAAGACAGTCCACATTCCATCTTCTGAAGTAAACCTTTCCTACTCCTCTTAGATACCATAACTTTTCCTTCCCAAATTACACTGGGTTGGGATGAATCTTCTATACCCCTACTTATTGACATGTCTCCTCCATTAGAACATCTCTTCCTGAAAAGCAAAGAGTGTTTTTGCTTTTCTTTGAATTCCTAGTGATTAGTATTTACAACTGGCACTGATATCTGATTTCTGGAAGGATATAGGTTACAGAGATGGGTTTTTGTGGCAGGGAGACTATTGAGAATATTTTTTGCAACATCCAAAATGCAATCTAGTTTTCTGTTTTCTTCTTATCCATTTTAAGTTCAACTTATTTTCCATTTGCCTTGTTAGCTATGGTTTATCTAATGACAGACTAATTCAATGGATTGTCCATCCAAATATGTTGAATATAGACAATCAGGAGGTGTTTTTCCTCCATCTGATTTTTTCTTGGGTATGTTCTTTTGTTTTAAATCCTTATCTTCTCTCTTAGATCAATGCCATGTACTGGTTCCAAGGCAGAAGAGCAGCAAGGATCATGTCTCTGACAGAATTTCTGCCTATTTTTCTCCTCTGACTTCTAAGACCAAAGAGTCATAAGGACTAGGCAATGGGGACTAAGTGACTTGCCCAGGGTCATACTGCTAGGGAAGTGACTGAGGCTATATTTGAACACAAGCCTTCCCATCCACATGCCTAGCTCTCTATCTACTCACTGAGCTACTAAAGTTTGTTTTTTTTTTGGGGGGGGGTTATTACTAATTAGATATCATTAACATTTTTGTAAAAAACTAAATAAAGGAGAATTTGCATGAAACCATGAATACCTAATCCTTATGCTTCTTATATTTTAAAATATTTAAATTTAAGGTATTCAATAAATTCAACCCATTTAAAAAACAACATTGTGCTTGCCTGTGTCTCTGACTAAATTTCCTTCTGTTTTTTTTTTCTGTGCCCTTAAAAATGATCCAATGACACTTTAAAAAAATATCATTAAAGACTGGGGAATCAGACTCTAAATGTCTAAATGAACATCCCCATGCAAATACCAACAACATGGAAATAGGTTCTGATCAAGGACATGTAATACCCAATAAAATTGCTCCTTGGCTGCGGAAAGGGTGGGGCAAGCGGAGGGAAGGAAATAATGTAACTCGTAACCAAGTAATAATATTCTAAATTGACTAATTTAATTTAAAAAATGAATGAATGAGTTAAAATATCATTAAAATAGTATTACCAATTTTATTATCATTAGCTCCCCTCTGTCCTCAAATCCCCACCCCCATAATAAGTAAAAACAAAACAACATAGCAAAGCAAATTTCCTTTGAGGGAAAAATAAGTATCATCAAGTAAAACAAATCCATGTATTAGAATGCTTCCTCTTCAATCCCGTTAACCTGGGAAAAACACAGAACTAATAAAGTAGACAGAAAAAAAAAATAAGTCTTTAATCAAGAAAGAGGTAAGTCCACAGCTATCACAGAGCCAAGTGCCATAAACTATACAGTCAACACTCTGGGGCTCTGGGGATATATCCCTGGGAGAATGCACTAGGCTAGATGATTCTCCAAAGAACAACAGAACTTGGGGAACTTATATATCATTTGGGGAACTAAGGACTGGGAAGTATGATTGATTAGCATTACCATGGCTAAAAGGAAATGAGAAGTCCAAGACATGATTATCAGATGTTTTACAATGGATACAAAAGGGAAGGGTCCAGCCTAGGGCTGGGCTACCAGAGAGAGGACTTTAATATAATGGGAGATAGGACAAAAGGGTACTTAACATTTATTTAGGACTACCTTAAAGTCTATTGTTTAGCCTGAACTGAGCAAGTCTGGGACTTCTCTCTGGGTAAATTCTCAGAGGACCAGGGTAGAATTGGGGTTTCCAGATTTCAAGTTGATCCTTTTTCTATGCATAAATCTTGAATCCTTCAAAGTCATTTTCTTTTACTCTGTTGTATTCATTGTACGTTTTCTCTTTAATTCTGCATGATAGGGTCCTCCAGATATTCCTATTTGCAGATTACATTGTGTTTGATTATATCAAGGGCTGGAATATTCTGTAATAGGTGCATAGGAGAGCAATTGGTGGCCCTCACTATCTATGGGAGTTTTGGATTCTATTTGGATTCTGGCAGGCCATCTATGATGATCAAAACATAAACACACATGCACACACACATGCATAATATGCACAAATGTAAATTTTAAAAATGATTGTCCTCCTCCTTGTTTTATGCCTCATGTGATAATCTGTATCTGTAAAAATTTAAATTATATCCTAATATAGTAAAAATTCTATTTAGAAGACTTATTAAATGATAATTAGAAATCAAGGAATAAAGAGGGTACAAAATAAAAACCATATGCCCATGGCTGGTTAGCCATTTTCCAAATCCCCACCTACCACCATCACTGCTAATTCTATATCATGACAACAGGAGGAGGAGCCTCAACATCCACTCCCTTTATCCTCTGTCTACAGGAAGTACATGATGACAGGAAGTCAGTGGGCTCTTGGGATATGTAGTTCTTTTTTTAGGGTAACAGATTTTCAATTATTCATATACAAAGGGCTTATGAACACAATTATATTGTGCTTTCATTGATGAAAGAATTCTGGGTAGCAAGGCAGCCTACTGGATAGAATGTCAGGCTTGAAATGAGGAAGATTAATATTATTAGCTATTTGACCTTGTTTTTTATTTTATTTTATTTTATATTATTTTATTTTGCCTCAGCTTCCTAATCAATAAAAGGGGGATAGTAGTAGCACTCCAGAGTTGTTGTGAGAGTCAAATCAGATAATAATTGTAGAGTATTTTTCACAGTGTCTGACACATAGTAAAATCTATATAAATGTTAGATATTGTTATTATCAACTTGTAACATATGCATAGGAGAAGACCTTAAAGGAAAGCTTTTAAACCTGTGCTTTGTTCTATTAAGGCAAATGCTTTTGATAATCGACAAAAACAGTCCTTGGATCAGCAAATTTAGAGTCTGACTAAAACTTCCTAGTTCTTCCCTTGAAAATTCCAATACTCATCAGTTTTACCTTATTGTCATATTTCCTGATCTCCTTCACCAAGTCACTTTCCTAAGCTCCAATAATGAAACATCTTATGGATTCCAATTTCCTTTGATCAATCACATTGAATCATGATTTTACAAGCTCTCAACACAAAAGCTACCTTTTAGTATGTATGACTTCTTTTTATCACATCTGAGTCAGTTAAAAAAAAAAAAAAAGAACCATAACTGTTCTGGAGCTCTTTCTTGATTCCTGGGAAATATTTGGCAGCTGTCAGCCCCTACAACCCTGAATGCACAGCTTTTTTTGCAATATCCAAAATTCCTGACATGATCTTTGTTCTAAAGCCTATCTTCCCCACTTCTGTCCAATGATATAGGAGTAAATTTTCTTTATTGACCAAAGAAATGAAATTGTTCAGCTGCTGATACATCATAGGTTGGAATTTAGGAAATATTTTGCATAACTATGTCAACATAAGTTCCCAATGTGCAGATATTTCTTCTTTATCTCCAACTACTGACATTTTAATTGATTAAACTTCTCTAAAATAAATTAGTAAACAGTCCTCATCTTTATTTTATCCATCCCTTTGTCCTCTTTAAATGAATATCTTCTAAGTCATCTGTAGGTCTTTTGTCTTTCATTTAAAATTTTCTGAACCATAATTTTCAATAGTGTTTATAATTTAATTATAAGAAAGAAAAGTCTAACTCTGATGTTTGTTCATTGCCTAAAAGTGACTTTGAGCTCTCAAAAGTAATTTTAATGGGAAAAAAAAGGAATTCTAATGGAACACAAATTTTAGCATAGCCTACAGAGTTAGAAAGTTTCTGAATACTCTTCTAGCAGCAGACTTTGCCGGCTGGTTAAGAACAAGCCTAGTTAAGCATAGAGAGGCTCATTACCAGTAAGTTGGCCACCAGCAACACAACCATGGTAACCTAAGAAACAAAGAGAAAAATGTTCCTGCTGCTACTTTCTTTAAGAAGAAAATGTTAGAAGTAAATGGACATGAGAACTGACATACTATAGAAAGTTTAAGTAATAATGTCTTAACATATAGTAAATAGCTACTTATAAGCACAGGTGTTGTTACTTGAAACTATCAACCAATAAGAGCAAAAATCAAAATTAATGCTAAATTAGGAGAAAGGATGTGAATTATGTGCAGTTAAATATCTATAAACAAATTTATTAAAGTGTTTAGGCAATGAAAAAACATCAGAGTTGGACTTTTTTATTTTTAAGTCCTTATCTTCCATCTTCAAATCAATACTGGGTATTGGCTCCAAGGCAGAAGAGTGGTAAAGGCTAGGCAATGGGGGTCAAGTGACTTGCCCAAGGTCACCCAACTGGGAAGTGTCTGAGGCCAAATTGAACCTAGGACCTCCTGTCTGTAGGCCTGGCTCTCAATCCACTGAGCTACCCAACTGCTCCCTGAACTTTTCTTAAAGTTTGGTTCTATTATCAAATATTTCCACTACCTACCTCTTGGAGGTACATGTTTTATAACCCTCAAAGTGCTACAGAAAAATGAATTATTACTATCAGTAAATGAAACTTAGTGAGTAGAAATCTGTCTTTAAGAGTAAATAATATTTTCATTCAAGCCCGACTTATACTGGCTGTGTAGACCTAGGCAAGTCATTTAATCTTTTATTGATCTAAAGGAATTTTTTAAGACCTGTAAGATTAAGAATTAATATCCAAATACTTCAAATATTATATTTTTATAAGAATTTATTAATAATAAACTTGAAGAAAAGGATAATGATAGCCTAAGCAAAGAGGAGGGTCCCAGACCAGGGAATGCAGGTGAGAGAGCAAAAGGAGAACATGGGAAGAAGAACACAAAGGCCAGATTACACACAACTTTATCAATACAGTGTAAGGACACAATGTGGGGATGAAGCGAAAGGAATGCTGGGTAATGTAGTTCAAAGGTACAAAATTCTAATTACACAGACCAAAAGTTGCAGAAGAGTGGCCTGTCTACACTGGTGGCGTGAACTACCACACCAAAAGTTCTCTATACTGATGAAGTCATAGATGTGGACCTCTTCTTCTTCTTACCCTGCCTCTCCTCAATCCCTCCAATAGCTCTTTTAAACATGGGATGTGATTGACTATAAAGTAATGCAATTTCTTTTTCTAAACAAATCAAACAAAATTTAAACATTCAAATGTTCCCTGCCAAGTAGTTAGTATAAGCTAGAGATTTATTTGTTCTAATAATGCTGTCCATGTGAAATTGGTTTTAGAACTATTCTTTGAGAATTACCTTTAATACCAGTGTACCAAATATTTTAGAAAAGCATTCTCTATTTTGACCCCAAACTGTTATTCAACATGATAACTTAATTTATTCAGCAGATTTGGTTCTAGGTAATTTTTGGTGCTTTTAGAAATTTCAGACAAAATATAAACCCTCAGGGCAGCTAGGTGGATAGAGTCAGGCCTAAAGGTATAAGGTCCTGTGTTTATTGAAAATATTAAAAAAAAAAAGTTGCCATAGTTGCTTTGAGTGATTCCAAACATATTTTGAGTAATTGTTATTATAATCATGGGGCAGCTGGGCAATAGAGTAGAAAGAGTACTGGGCCTGAAGCTAAGAAAACTCATCTTCCAGAGTCCAAATCAGGCTTCAGACACTTAGCTGTATTACCTTGAATAAGTCATTTAACCCTCTTTGCCTTAGTTTTCTTATATATTAAGTGAATTGGAGAGAAAAATGACAAACTACCTCACTAACTTTGTCAAGAAAACTCCAAATGAGATCACAAAGAGTCACACAAAACTGAAATAAAGCAACCACAAAAATTAGAATCACATAAATGTTCTATAAGGGACAAAATTATTTTAGATATATAAATTAAGGCATATTATTTTCAAAAATATTATGCCATAATCATGCCTATTTTTGTGAGTACATTGATATCCATATAAATATACAAATAAACATTTATAATTTAATCATAAATTATTAATATTACATATTTTCCATTAAAATTTCAGAATAAACAAAAATAAAATGAGAATTCTCATGAACACCATAGAACAGAGAAGAGGCAATTGTGAATGAAACTGAAGTCTTTCTTTGGTATGGCTTGTTTTTCAAGTCTATTATAAATTCAACATGCAACTTCCAAAGCTGTTTTGCTTGTCAGTAATTCTTTAAATGCCATTTATTTTTTAGGATTTGAAATTTCTATGGTCAAAATCTCTAAACGAATGTTAGTGTTATATCATTCCAATAATTAATAGTAGATGAATTTAATAATTTAAAATGGATAAAAATAAATACTATCATATTATATTATAATAGTATTTTAAGAATTAATAAAATTCCTCTTCAGGTTAACATAGGATTGAGAGCATAAAATGTTCAACTTCATAATTTTATAGATAAGGAAGTTGATATCTAGAGAGATTTAATGAATTGCTATTAAACAGAAATGTCCAGGTTTGAAATCAGAACATCTGATTTAAGTCTAATACTTTTTTAAAGATGTCATGATAAGTGGAATAGACTGGGGGAAAGCGACCTCAGCAAGACAGTATACGATAAACCCAAAGATCCCAGCTTTTGGGACAAAAATCCACTATTCGATAAAAACTGCTGGGAAAATTGGAAGACAGTGTGGGAGAGACTAGGAATAGATCAATACCTCACACCCTACACCAAGATAAATTCAAAATGGGTGAGTGACTTAAACATAAAGAAGGAAACCATAAGTAAATTGGGTAAACACAGAATAGTATACATGTCAGACCTTTGGGAGGGGAAAGGCTTTAAAACCAAGCAAGATATAGAAAGAATCACAAAATGTAAAATAAATAATTTTGACTACATCAAACTAAAAAGCTTTTGTACAAACAAAACCAATATAACTAAAATCAGAAGGGAAACAACAAATTGGGAAAAAATCTTCATAGAAACCTCTGACAAAGGTTTAATTACTCATATTTATAATGAGCTAAATCAATTGTACAAAAAATCAAGCCATTCTCCAATTGATAAATGGGCAAGGGACATGGATAGGCAGTTCTCAGATAAAGAAATCAAAACTATTAATAAGCACATGAAGAAGTGTTCTAAATCTCTTATAATCAGAGAGATGCAAATCAAAACAACTCTGAGGTATCACCTCACACCTAGCAGATTGGCTAACATAACAGCAAAGGAAAGTAATGAATGCTGGAGGGGATGTGGCAAAGTAGGGACATTAATTCATTGCTGGTGGAGTTGTGAACTGATCCAACCATTCTGGAGGGCAATTTGGAACTATGCCCAAAGGGGGCTAAAAGACTGCCTACCTTCTGACTCAGCCATAGCACTGCTGGGTCTGTACCCCAAAGAGATAATGGACACAAAGACCTGTACAAAAATATTCATAGCTGCGCTCTTTGTGGTGGCCCAAAACTGGAAAACGAGGGGATGCCCATCAATTGGGGAATGGCTGAACAAACTGTGGTATATGTTGGTGATGGAATACTATTGTGCTAAAAGGAATAATAAAGTGGAGGAGTTCCATGGAGACTGGAACAACCTCCAGGAAGTGATGTAGAGCGAGAGGAGCAGAACCAGGAGAACATTGTACACAGAGACTAATACACTGTGGTATAATCGAACGTAATGGACTTCTCCATTAGTGGCGGTGTAATGTCCCTGAACAACTTGCAGGGATCCAGGAGAAAAAAAACACCATTCATAAGCAAAGGATAAACTATGGGAGTGGAAACACCGAGAAAAAGCAACTGCCTGAATACAGAGGTTGAGGGGACATGACAGAGGATAGACTTTAAGTGAACACTCTAATGCAAATACTATCAACAAAGCAATGGGTTCAAATCAAGAAAACATCTAATGCCCAGTGGACTTACGCGTCGGCTATGGGGGGTGGGGGGGAGGAAAAGAAAATGATCTATGTCTTTAACGAATAATGCTTGGAAATGATCAAATAAAATAAAATAAAAAAAAAAGATGTCATGATAAATAGGGGCAAGGGTATTGCTCTGGAAAAAGCCCTAATTTCTCAACTAAAGCTGGCCATATGAATAAAACATAAAAGATACTGACCAATATAAAAAAAAATTGTAGATTTAAAGATTCCCCATGAAGAAAATAGAGGAACTCCAAGGTGCCAATAGAATTTTAAAGAAAAAAAAATAGATTCCAGAAGGGTTTCATGAATATCTAGAAAAATAAGTAAGATATAAAAGCAATGTAATACAAATTCTATTTGAAAAACTAGATGATTATAACTTAAAATGGAATGTTGTAAACTTACTTAAGTGATCATTCTTCAAAAACTAATAGAACAAATAGAAATCAATGACCCCATGAGACATCAAGGAATATATAAACAAAATTAAAAGAGATAAGAAGGGAAAAAAAAGAAAAAAATATATAATGAAAATCTAAACTATCTGATATAAAAAATAAGTGACTAGGCTAAAGAAAATTCACTAAAGAAACCCTGGGTAACTACAAAATTTTGATTATAACTACCACTCTGTACAGTATGCTTAAAGAAATCACAAGAGAAAATTGGCCAAATCCACTAAAACCAGCAGGCAAAGCTAAGAAAGAACTCATTAATAACCTTTTGACCAAAATTCTAAAAGGAAAGGTCCCAGAAATACAATAGTCTAAATATGGAGCTTCTATATCACACAAAATAAAATCCTGAGAACATCTAGAAAAAAAAGTAGTTCTAATACCAAGGAACAACAGACAGGGTCACACAAGACCTGGAAGCTTCTCTGTAGAATAAAAATATATACATATTTGTATATGGTATTCCAAAACCCAAAAGAGGCTTAAAACCAAGAAAAAACCTCTCTCAGAAAGCTCAATATAATCCTGCAGAAGGGCAAGGGAGAGAGGAAATGAACCTTTAAAGGAGGGGAAAGTCTTTTAAAAATGATTTCTGATGGAAAAAAAGAACTGAATAAAACTTTATAATATAAACATAAGAATAGCCAAAAAATTAGAAAAGGAAATTCACTCAAACAATCATGAACAGCTATATGATGAAATAAATCTTCCTGGGCAACAACTCCTATGGATATACTACTTGGCAATTATTCCTGAAGCTATTACAGGTCCAGCTAATAAAGACCCAGAAAAGAAAGATTTTGTCCTCTCAAATGGTTCAACAACAGAAACTGATGTGCCATTATCAGTGAAAATGCCATTAAAGTGGCATTACTTTCTACTTTGTTGTTCTCCAAAAACCACTGGATATTCCTGTATGACATGAATGTAGAATCTTTCACAAACGTTGTCCATCTCATTAGAATATGAGTTTTTGGAGATAAGAGACTGTTTTACTTTTTCTCTTTGTATGCACATGCCTTTAACATCATTCTTTGCACATAGTAAGTACCTAATAAATGCTTTTGTTTTTTTTTCCTAGTGTATTTTTTATTTCATCAAAATTTCCCAATTACATGTAAATTTTTAAAAATACTAATCTGTAAAAATTTTGAGTTCCAAATTCTCTCTCTTATTCCCTTCCCTCCTTTTTTTTAATAAAGTTTTAAAATGTTTTCGTTGTTTGTTTTTTTAATTCTTACCTTCCATTTTAATTCTGAGACAGAAGAGTGGCAAGGACTATGCAACTGGGGTTGAGTTACCAAGGTTGACATAGATAGGAAGTACTTAAAGCCAGATTTGAACCCAGGTCTTCCTGACTTCAAGCCTGCTATTTTATTCTGCTATTTTATTTATTATTTGCCACCCAGCTTCCCTTCTATCCCTTAAGGAACCCTTCCCTTAAGGAGCTTATAATCTAATAAGGGAATATAACACCCACACAAAAAGTTGAAAAACTTGTGGAGGTACTAAAGAAGCACTGAGACATGATGAAGAGTTCCAGAGAAAGCAGAAAGCATTGTAGCTGGAGAGAGACATCAAAACAAAACAAAACAAAACCTGTACTGAGTCCCTTCTTTAATTAGAGACCCTGGAGCCCATGGTTCTGTCCTTCAGTTAGATATTCCAATTTGAGGGACAAAGAGTTAGCTAACTGGCACAAAGGATGGAAGTTATGATATAAAAAGACGTTGAAAGACTAGAAAGTAAGATTGAATCTAATAAGATAAATTATATGCACATATCTCTATCTATCTATCTATCTATCTATCTATCATCTATCTATCTGTCTGTCTGTCTATCTATCATCTATCTATCTATCTATCTATCTATCTATCTATCTATCTATCTATCTATCTATCTATCTATCTAACTATATAACCCTTGGGCAAAAGAAATTAATTCCATAAATCCAAATGGAGGGTACATGGTGACGTAGAAATCTGAACAAAAACTATGTCCAGATTTTTGAGGAGTATGTACTAAAAAATCAGCTATATGATGTAGCAGCTATAAAAGTTAATGGTTTTGGGGGTTACATTGAAAGGAATAGGTTCCAGGAATATTGAGGTAATAGTGATTTTGGCACTGACTTGTCAAGACTATGGAACACTGGGAATTTCACAACTTCTCTAAGCTTCAGTTTCCTCATCTATAAAATTATAGGGTTAGGTTAGATAGTCTCTAAGGTCTTTTTCAGCTCAATATATGATCCTATACTCTATGACAAACTTTTGTGCTTTACCTTAGTCAGACCTCACCTTGAGTACCGTATTTCAACCTAGGCACTATAGTTTAGGAAAAATATGATAATTTTGAGAATGTTTGGGGGGGGGGCAATGGAAATTAAAAATGGCCTCAAATCTGTCCTTATATAAGATGACTGAGTGAGGGAAGAAAGAATGTTTAGTTTGGAGATGAGATGGCTCAATGAGACTATATGGTTTTAATTAAGTATGTGAAATATGTCATGTGTTGGAGGGATTAGAATTATTCTGTTTAGTGCCAGAGGGCAGAATTAGGAGCATTTGGTGGATGTTACAGAGGCAAGTTTAGGCTTGGGTTTTTCCTAGATAAGCAAAAATCTTCCAAAGAATTTAAGTTATCTTAACTGAAGACAATGTAAAATACTTGGAGCCTTACGTGCCAAGACAAATCCAGGGACTATATGAAAAGAATTACAAAGCACTTTAAAAATTTTTGAAAATATTAATTGCTTGTGGATAAAAAGAGCCAAAAATAACATTCTATCTGTAATTTACATGTTTAGTGTCATTACAATAAAACTACCAGAGAAATATTTAATAGAGCTGGAAAAATGGTAACAAAGTTATTTTAGAAGAAAAAAACTCAAGAATATAAAGGGAAATAATAGAAAAAATGATAAGGAAGGTGAATTATCATTACCTGATTTCAAACTCTTTTACAAAGTGATAGTCATAAAAGCAATATGGTACTAAGAAATACAGTAGAATACATTACTTACACAATACACAGTAGCAAATAACCACGGCAATTTAGGGTTTGATAAACACAGAGATACAGGCCTTTGGGATAAGAACTCATCATTTGATAAAAATTACTAGGGCAATTGGAAAGAAGTTTAGAAGAAACTAGGTATAGGTTAACATCTCATATTATATGCATCAAGATAAGGTCAAATGGATAAATTATGTAGACATAAAGGGCAATTTCATAAGTAAATTAGAGGATAATGAAAAAATATACCCTTCAGATCTATGAATAAGGAAAGAGATTATAGTAAAAAAAATAGAGGATCATGGGAAATAAATGGATAATTTTGATTAAATGAAATTAAAAAAAAAGTTTTTGTATAAGCAAAAGTAATGCAGTCAAAATTAGAAGGAAAACTGGAAACTAGTAAAATGTATTTTGTAGCAAGTTTTTTTGATATATCTCATTTCTCAAATATTTGGGGAACTTAACTGCCTTCATATCCATTAGAACAAATTGTTCTCATTTACCCATTCCTATGGGACAAGTTTTCACATGTCTGGTGTAGACCTCTCCTTAAGTGAGTCTCCTTAAGTGACTAATGGGTTTAAGGCCTTAGGTTACCCCCTAATTTAGTCCTTTTGCTGTGATTGGTTTACCAGGGTATGGTAAGTACTTTGAACTTATATTAACTCTTACAGTGACAGCAATATGATAAGGATAAATATATCACTTGTAAAAGACTTAGACACTTTGTTCAGTATAATAGTCCTTCAAGACATTTCCAAAGAACCCATGATAAAAAAATGTTGTTCATATCCAAAGAGACAACTGGTGAACTTTGAATACATACTGAAGCATAATTTAAACAAACAAATGAACTTTTATTTTTTTTTGTTTATTTCTTTAACTATGTTTTCATTCGCAGTCTGACTAATATATAAATATGTTTTACATGACTTCATATGTACAACTTGCATGTTGTAAATTGCTTGCATTCTCAAAGAGTGGGGAGCAATACAAGGGAGCGAGAGAATTTTGGATTTCAAATTTTTTAAAATGTTCATTGTTTTCATAGATAATTAGGAAACATTTAACAAAACACAGTTAACCTTCTACATCACGATTTTACCTATCATGGTTTTGATATTTCATAGAAACATCATAAGAAATTAAATAGGAAATTTTGGAGAGTTTTGAGGAAGCTACAGGTGATACACAAAGGTCAGCAGATGACACAGAAAAAGTTTAGAAACTTAGAAATATGTCCTTAATACAAAATCTACAATAAGGTACTGTCAGTATCTTATAAAAGAAAAAGAAATGATTCAAGCTTCTTCTCTGATACAAACTGAGGGTCAAAAAAATTTACATACATTTTGCAGACTGCTGGAAGAGGGGTGAGGGTAGAGGTGGTTCTGCTTTCCTCACTTCCATGATTTAGAAAGGAAAACTGTAAAGAAAATTTATACTGAAAAGATGGGACAGTAGAGGCATGGAAATCTTGAGGCTCTCTGAGAGTCCTCTCCAACCAACATTAAAATAACACTTCAAAGTTAATACTAGAGTGATAAAACTAACAAGGGGACACAGTGAAGCAATTTTTCTACAAAACAACAGTAATAACTTGAAAGATATACAGAGAGTGTCTGGTTCACTGGGATGACAGCGGAGTGCAGCCTACAGTAGGACCATACACAGGCCCACCCAACAGCAACTGCTTCCTGTTTTGAACCCAGGCCCAAGTCAATTTGAGATTCCCATACCCCATCCTTGAAGTTCTCAGATCTAGCATAGACCTGAAGTGAGGCCCCAAACCCTAGCTCAAGGCTGGCAGTCCATCCTGGACCTGGCATCTATAAGACCAGAGTGAGGCTTGGAGCTCTTGCCAAAGTCAGCAGTCAGGATCTGTATTATGGAGGGGGGGAAAGAGAGGAGAGCCCCCCTTCCACAAAGCAGAGTACAGGGGAGACAGTTGATGTTTAGGGTTGGCTCAGAGAGAAGAGGTTTAAAGATTTTCCCCCTTCTGCCTTCCCTCCTTAGCTAAAGCTGCTCTCCCCGATTTGCTCTTGTACCTCTTGTCCCCCCTCCACTACTTGAGACCAAACGGTCTCCCCTTGATCTGTTAACTCACTCAGCTTGGAGAAAAGATAACTTTTAATGTCAACTCAATCAGATAATACAAAAGGAATAACAGGCAGGGAAGAATGGGAAAAGGAAAGTGGGGAAAAGGGGTCCCTGTCTCTATCTAAAACACTTTCCCTCCCTCCTCGAGTTTATAAGGGGGAACTCAGACCTTGGCACTCTGAGCCCCCTGATAGAAAATCAAGTTTGCTCAGGTTTCTCTTCAGAAAGTCCCTTCAATTGGGAAGTGTTAGGGGGAAAGATTTCTAGTCACCAGCAGGAAAAGTGGGTAACCCTCAGGAGAAAGTTCTTATCCACCTCTCCCGACTGAGAGACTAACTGCTCTCCCCCCTGCCAGAGTTTTCTCCTCCTCAACAGATTCCAAACTCCTCAGACCCTTTCCCCATCAATGTGATCGATTTCACATACTCTTCAGTATGACAATTTTTCCTCTAGTGCCAGCCTCTGTCACAAATCCTCCATTTCCTGTTGTTTGCATGGTACCACCCTGGCCCATGCCAGTTACTTACCTTCTACATCTATTCTAATCTATCTATATTACTTATTGTTCCCATCTAACCTTCCTCCTCCCAAAATAATAAAATATTGTCCTAATCTGTCTATTTCCTAATCTAAATTTCTATCTTATGCTAAAACTGAGTTGTGGGAACATGGTTAGGATTATGTACCAACAAAATTTTATAATATAACAATTTCTTAATACAAATGTTATTCCTATTGCAATCAATATAACATTTAACTTAAGTAAAATTGAACTATCCTATGCATTATGTAATACTAATTCCAATGTAACAATTCATAACAATTATATGTATATATGTACATATATATTAACTTGTATCTAAAGTAAATATGAGTTATTCTGTACCTATGTTACCTGTCTAGTTACAACATTCCCTTTTCCACCATAAACTACTCTGTCCCTTTCTATTAATGGTTAGTATTTTAACTCTCTCCTTTCTATTTATATTAGTCAATCAGATTGTCATTATGCTATATATACATATATACAGATATATGTATATATATGTGTCTGTTATTTGTAAACTTTTACATATGTCACATGTTATTTAAATACATATATACATATATATCCTCTGGTACTAGAGATTTATTTACAGGTATACAATTTATGGGTTGTTAAGGCACAGCCCCTAATGTCAGTGTGAAATCTGTTCGTGTTCTAGATATGTTGTGGTGGATGCATATTTATTCAACTGTATATGTGGACGTACTTCTCTATTTGTGAAGTTAATGTGATTGGTGATTAATCTTACATGACCCATTTTCCTGAAGTTCATTCCCCATAATGTCTTTGATTCAAAGTTCTTTCCAGTAGTATGTGTATCTTCCTTCCTTTGGTATTGCTTGAGTTTTATCACTGGTCCGGGGTGCCTTCTCCTATACAGGATACATACTTGCTTGTCATCTCACCTTGAAAGAGGATCTCAAGTATTCAG
The DNA here is from genome assembly GCF_027887165.1 of Monodelphis domestica. Classification (NCBI taxonomy): domain Eukaryota; kingdom Metazoa; phylum Chordata; class Mammalia; order Didelphimorphia; family Didelphidae; genus Monodelphis; species Monodelphis domestica. The sequence goes on from NC_077232.1 coordinate 193,511,144, forward strand.
AACTATAGGATCATGCATCTGTATAAGATTAATATGTTCATGCATGTAAGAGTGAATATTTTGATGCATGTAAGTGAACCTTTATACAGCATGTTTGTGCCATCCTCATATGTACAAGTGAGTTTTTTTTAATGTAATGAGTGTAGGTACCTTAATGTATGATTGTAAGGAAATTATTCTATTTCTATGTTGTTGATTGTAGAGGTTAATGATATTTTAGTCTAGGCTTGAGATTGAAATTTGTATATAGGTTTAATAATTCTAAGGGATTCTAAATCCACCCAAATATTTTCCCTTGGTGACCAATTTAGCTAAACTATAAGAAATTATGCAAAAATCTGAAGCTAAAATACAGAAAATTATGCAAAAATCTGAAGATAATACACAGGAAAACATAAAAATTTCAAGATAAAACACAGGAAAATGTAAAAAAATTTGAGGCTAAAATACAGGAGAACATGCAAGCCCAATTAGATAATTTAAAATGTTTCTTACAGGATCAATTGGCAAACATCCACCCCACCAAAAACAGGTCTGAACCTGACAGACCTGTTTCTGAACCTCTAAATGAGGAAATTCCCTTCCCCAAAATGGCGATTGAAATTATCTTTCCTATAATGGCTCTCTCATGGTCTGCAAATCTTGACTGAAGTTAATCCCCAAGACCCTTCTCCTGAAAACCCAGTTTCTCCTGTTCCTTCTCCTACACAAAAACCAATTCCAGCCCCAAGGAAATCTCATCTTTCTAAAGGAACTTGTCTTAGTCAAACTAACCCACAGGTACTAAATTCAATTAGAGATCTGTTTCCTCTAAGAGAAGTACCTGAAATAGGATGAAACCAGGATGCGGTGTCTTTTAGGCACAATATACTGTTTACTTCCCAAGAAATAAATGAATTTACACAAAATATTCCCACATATGAACAAGATCCCTTTCTGGTAACAAAAAAGATGACAGATATACTTTTTTCAATATAATCTGTATTACAAAGATGTTGAAGATGTGCTAAAGACTTTTTTAACTGAACGTGAGAAAAATAAAATAATTTCTCATGTCAATAAAACCCAGGGGCAGAATGCAGCACATTGGCCATCTCAGGATCCCAAATGGGACTATAACCACTCTGAGGATTATTTACAACTATACCATTGTAGAGAGGCCATCTTAACAGCAATGAGAGAGTTGTGCAGACAGTACATATAAGTGGACAGAATTTGAAATAATTAAGCAAAATGAGGAAGAGACACCCTCCAGATTCATGGACAGAATAATTGAGTTTGGGGGTAGATACCTGGATTTTGACCTATCTAAAGAAAATTGCATTAAACAAGTTAGAAGGCACTTTGTCAGTAACTCTTGCAAAGTGATTAGGGATTATTTTAGAACACATTGCCCAAGATGGCTGGAGATGGACCTTGAAGAATTGTGGTAAAAAGCTCTATATGTTTCAAAGGGAAACAATGAAAAGGAGAAAGAAAATAATGATCTCATGGAGGAAATGAAGAAAGAATTAAGATATTTAAAAGATAAGATTGCTTAACTAGAAAGTGGACAAGATACTCAACCAATGGAACTTGCCCCTCTCCAGGAATCTAATTATCAATCCATTAACTGCCAATTCTATGAAAAGAATGGCCACAGAATGACAGAGTTTAGAACTTTATTCAAGGCACTCAGAAGGAATATGCAGTTTAATAACAACTACAGAACTGATAATTATATAAATAACCATAATAATGATAATGATAACCACAACTTTAGGAATGATAACTATAGGAATAGATATTGGGAAAATGATTACTCAAACCAAATGACTACACAACAATATAACTTAAGTGGTGCTCGTCCAAAAAAACCTGATTTACATTGTTCCATTGGCTCAGAGAGTGTTATGGGAATGTCAGGAATACCCCAAAGATTTAAAAATCTTTCCCCTAGAATGGTGTGTAGGACCCCTAGAGGTACAACATTGCTTCCTTTTGATGTCTAACTCCCCTTTAAATTTTCTCTGGAGGGACATTCTATGCAAACTCAGAGCCACAATTACTTGCTCCCCAGATGGTTCATTATCATTGGAAGTACCTGAAGAATCTTTAAATTTACTCCCTGTAATTCTCTCAGAGAGTCAGGAGGGGAAAGAGCATGCCACCTTTGTAATACCTGCAAATATACTGGAGTCTCTTTGGGCCACATCTTCTTCCAAAGTAGTCTTACTTAAGTCGGCTGTTCCTGTGCAGATTAAAAACTAAATCTAGCCCACCTGCTTCCATTTCTCAGTATTCCCTATGAAAAGAGACAATTGAGGGTATTACCCCAGTAATAAACTCATTAATTGTCCAGGGAATAATAATCCTTTGCAAATCTGAATACAACACGCCCATCCTGCCAGTTAAAAAACCAAAAAGAGGGCCCGATGGCAAGCACCTCTATAGATTTGTACAGGATTTGAGGTTGTGAACAACCATGTTATAAAAAGACACTCCACAGTTTCCAACATACACTGGATTATTTCTTCTATTCCTTTTACAGCTACATACTTTATAGTAGTAGACTTGTGCTCAGCCTTCTTTTCCATAACCATACATGAGAACTCCAGGAATACCTTTGCTTTCACCTGGAAGGCCAATAGTTTACATGGAGTTATTTCCCACATGGGTTTGTGGAAATCCCTAGTTTATTTACACAAATTTTGAGCCAAGACACAGATAATTTAAAAATAGAAAATTAATCAAACACGTAGATGATCTACTCTTGGCTTCAACAGAGTCAGAAGCATGTCAGGAAGATAGTAAACACCTTCTTTGGGAATTGCACAAAAGAGGACATAAAATCTCAAAGGATAAAGTTCAGTGGTGTCTTCCTAAAGTAGAATATTTGGGGTTCATCCTGACTGTGGGTGCCCACTCTATTTCTCCCAAACGAATTGGAAATATTCAAAATTTAAGTGCTCCTACCACTAAGAAACAGTTGAAGGCAATTTTAGGAGCAACAGGGTTTTGTAGACAATGGATTCCTTGCTATGGGAAAATTACTAAACCCCTTATAGCACTAATAAGGGATTTGGTCCTCAAATCCTTCAAGTTAGAGCCAGAACACTTGTCGGTTCTATCAGATCTAAAATAGGCTATCCTGTCTGTCCCTGCTCTAGCCATACCAGATCACAACAAGCTATTTACTTTGTATGTACATGAGCAAAGTGGGGTAGCTTCAGGTGTTTTAACTCAGACTTTGGGACCTTCTCAATGCCCAGTTGCTTATTATTCTGCCCAACTGGACCCAGTAGCATCAGGAGCACCACCATGTCTTAGAGGAGTAGCTTCTACAGTCTTATTAGTGACAAAAACTGTTTTTCTAGTATTGGGATGCCCATTAACAATTATGTGCCCACATAAGGTAGAAGCATTGTTTCTAAGGTATAGAACACAGGCATTCTTGGATCAATGAATTGCAAGGTATGAAATAACCTTGTTAAATAGCAAAAACATTCCCTTGAAACACTGTACAAACCTTAACCCTGCCACCTTGCTTCCAGATTTACCTACTTCAGGAGAACCATTACATAGTTGTGAAACACTAATGTTCATAGCAGAAAAGCCTTGAGATAATCTCTTGGACACTCCCTTCTACAATCCAGATCTGGTCTTATTTACTGATGGTTCTTCTTTTATGAGGGATGGCATATGCTACACTGGAGCTGCTGTATTCACAGAATTTTCCACTGAGTGGTCAGCCTCACTGCCCTCTAATATTAGCTCTCAAGGTGCAGAACTCATAGCTCTGAAACACTCCTGTATAATTGCCAAAGATAAAAAGGCAACAATTTATACAGATACTAGGTATGCTTTTGGCATTTGTCACTTTGTTGGGATGCTATAGCTCCAGAGAAGATTTTTAACCTCAGCTGGAAAATATATAGCTAATGCAAAAATTATTAATGAAGTTCTTTCTGCTCTCCAGCTACCTGAAGCCCTAGTTAACTAACAAAGAGTGAACTTAACAAAGAAGTGTTAAGTAACTCTAAAGATATAATCTAATCAAAGAAGATGAGAACTAAAGAATGGGTGTTTAGAGGAGGGAATACAAGAGTAAAAGGTCTATTTATTTGGCTCACTTCCTCTCTCCGGTGCCTTTTGGTGGCGGAGAGTTGGCTGGTGGCAATGTCTTGGACCTTTCGGCATCTTGATGTGGCTACAAGCTATTGTCCGGTTTGGTGGTGAGTTTCTGGCTGAGTTTTTTTTCTCTTTAGTTTCCAAACTTATCATCTTAGAAGTCTCTAATCTCCTTCAGAGACCTAGCGGTAGAAATCTTGAACTCTCCCCTGGCACAGGCTGGGTGGGAGAAATCCTATACCCTCTTCACTTTTCTCCTTAAATCCTTCCCTCTATATTAATTAAAATTACCATAAATTTCCAGACTGACTTGGGCATTTTATTTGGGATTTTCCCCCTGGTGACCAATTAATTTAGATTTTAAGTCACAACCCTAAAATTTATCTTTACAGATCCATTCTGCAAGCTAAGAAATTTTCCAAAAAAGGATTTAATCTGTTCCTTGATTTTCTCCATGCAGTTTTGTGTGCCCATGTGTTGTAAACCATAAATGTCATGTTTCATGTCTGCTATTATCTGTGCAATTTCACTCTCTATCTTAATTATAGACTTTTGTTTTGTACTTAAGTTGCTCCCCTTGGCATCTTGCCCAACAATCTGTTTCTCCACCACTAAAATTTTAAATTTTTCTTTTTCCTTTCTACCATCTCCCTTTTTGCACTTTATGTTTATGCCCTCATGTTTCATCCCTCGGGTACCACCCAAATTCATCTCTTTTTTTTACTAGGTAATGCTAGAGCCAGGCATCATGTGGTATAATGATTATTTCTCACTAAACTTCTGAATAATGGGGTTTTGCTCCAGAAGCTATTGCTGCTTCCATGGAATTCAGGTCTGGGGTCTCCTGTTCTCTAAGTCTGCAGTGAGAGCAACACTGCTTTCTATTAGAGTCCTGTCTTCCATAGTTTTTGTTACATACTTTTCCCTGATAATATGCATTTTGACCTTTACCATCTCTCTTATTTTGGCCCTGTTCATAGAGATGTTCCATCGGGCTGTTTCTTACTATGTGTCCTTGATGAGAACACAAAAAAGCAAGTCCTGGTATCTCTTTGCACCCCATTTTGACTTTGGGGTGTCTGTCTATACTGTGTACTTTGTTAAAGGTCTTAATTGTAGCCAGTTTCTTAACCTCCTCTTATTCTTTCTGCCTTAATATTCCAAAGGTCTCTTGGAGCTTTTTCTTTAGATAGTTGTTTTCTTTTTCCTGATCTACTTTGTTATCATGGAGATAGGTGGAAGTGTCTTTATGTTCATTAAGTGAGATGGTGACACACTTAGGGCAATAGTTCCTGAAGAAATCCCTCAAGTGCTTATCACAGCCCTTGAGAAACTGTCTCCTCACATGTGCGTCTGATTCTTTTGAATCAGGGTTAAAGCCTATGTGTCCCTCAGTTTTTTCAATAAGGCAATCGATAAATGAGCTCGGGTGTTCAATTTTTCTTGAGATAATCTGTCAATTTTCCCCCATGCATTGGGTCTTTCTGACAATTGCTTCATTCCCTGCAATAGATCCTCATGGCATTTTCTTAGATAAGCCATTGATTGATTAGAAAAATCCAGATCCTCAAAAACTTCTGGCCATCTCATGAGTGAGGAATTGTTTCTAGTTCACTCAATAAAGTTTTTGTGTTCTTGAGGCATAAAAAGTTCAGATAAAAGAATTTCTCCATACTCAAAATCTGGTTCATAGTGGTGAAATGCACTTTTTAGTTCTCTAAGTGCAAGATGAGGCTCTCATAAAAATTTAGGCATATGTTTATGTAAAGACTCTAAATCATGGGTGGTGAATGACTTATGAACCTTTGCATGTAAAACACTAGAGTTATCAGTGACCTTAGCTATAACACACAAAAGCATAGTATTTTGATCCTTTGATGCATTTGCAAGATTGTTCGCAGATGCATTAATTGCTGCCCGTATATTATTGACAAAGTCATTTCCCCTACTGCCCCTAATGGTGTCCCAGTATTAGTATTAGTAACTACATCGTCCTTATTAGTCTGTCCTATTATGTCCCCAGTCTCCTTGTCAGTTCTCTTCCCCATGCCTTGTTTTCTCTGCATGTAATCCTGGCACATCTCAATTATAATAGGGATCTGACCAAGCAATGCCTCTAATCTATTATCAATCACTAGAGCATGTACAGTTTTCTTTTGGGAGATCAGGTTGGCACCAGCTTTGATAATCTTTAAGATATTAGTCACTGCCAAGAACACAACATAGACTTGGGCAATGATTTGCCAGATTTGCCAGCTAGATAATTCATTGGTAACTGTGTCCATCCCATAGTCATATTGGTTAATGTCCTCGGAATATTGTCTATCATCCCTGCCACTATATTATAAATGATACAGTAGACCCAATAAATTACAATTATTCCTAGCATAGCAGACCACAGTATTAGTTGTAACATGTTTGCCATTAGATCTTTTCTAGGCTCTAAATGCCAGGAGCTAACAGTAAGAAAATGGTTGCTTTTCCCACAAGCTTTGCTTCTAACCAGGATCTAAGATGGCTAGATCCTTTAATATGACAGTCCTAGTACAGCCACCCTTTTACAATAGATTCTCTTCCACAGTTTTGTAACTGACCAGAGTGGCAGTTGGTAACTGACTTGTACACTCCCTAACAGGAATCAAGATGTTTTTGATCCTGTGTGGAAACTCCTAGGCAGTGTCAGTGACAAAAGCTGCTACCTTCAGGAGCTGTAATTGACAACTTCACAACTGACAGTTGATGACAATTGGTGACAGTCACTAAAGCGTTTTTAAAAAATAAATGGGGTTCTCTTAAATCCAAGTTGCTATCTGTATTAAAAAAGATTAAGACTTTCAGTATAGAGGGGGAAAGAGAGGAGACCCCCTTCCACCAAGCAGGGAACAGGGGAGATAGCTGTTGTTTAGGGTTGACTCAGAGAGAGAAGAAGAGGTTGGAATATTTTCCCCCTTCTGCCTTCCCTCCTTAGCTAAAGCTGCTCTCTCCAATTTGCTCTTGTTGCCCCTCCACTACTTGAGACCAAAGGGTATCCCCTTGATCTGTTCACTCACTCAGTTTGGGGAACAGATAACTTTTAATGCCAGCTCAATCAGGTAATACAAAAGGAATAATGGGCAGGGAAGAATGGAAAAAGGAAAGTGGGGAAAGGGGGTCCCCGTCTCTATATAATTCCTTTTCCTTCCCTCCTTGAGTTTAGGGGGAAGCAGGAGCTGAGGTAAAGTATACTCAGGTTTCTCTTCAGAAAGTCCCTTCAATTGTGAAGTGTTAGGGGAAAGATTTCTAGTCACCAGCTGGAAAAGTGGATAACCCTCAGGAGAAAGTCCGTATCCACTTCTCCGGACTGAGAGACTAACTGCTCTCCCCCCTGCGAGAGTTTTCTCCTCCTCAACAGATTCCAAACTCCTTGATGCCCCTTCCCCCATCAATGTGATCAATTTCACACACTCCTCAACCTGGCAATTTTCTTTAGTGCCAGCCTCTGTCACAGATCTGAACCCTGGCACAAGATATCCCATTGTGGGTCTGGACTCTTTAAGCCCAGAGAGAGGCCAACAACCCCTTATCAATACTGAGGTTAATCCCTGAGCCCAAGCAGAAGTTAGTTCATAGTACTCTGAGGATACAAGCCAACTGCATTCCCTGAGGGAAATTGAATTAGCATTGGGAATCAGGGTTTTAAAGCTTCCAACCCACAGGCTCTCAAATAACCTTGGAGAAACTGAATCTTACAGAAAGTCATAACTAAAGGTATAACTAAGGGTAAGAACAAGGAAGAACTAAATTTTAAGAACTTGCGTATTCATCCTGAGAAAAGAGTCCACCTTTAAAATAAAAATAAAGGTTGAGAAAAAGACTGTGAAAATGAACAAAGATTAAAAAAAAACTTTACCATAGAAAATTATTATAGTGATAAAGAAGAGCAAAACACAAATTTAGAAAGGGATGTTAAGATTACATTTTTATTACTCTGCTAGAAGTATTATAATTTTATGAAGTTTATTAAAGACTACGAAATAAAGAAAATACAAAATAAGAAAGCATGTGTCTAGGTCCAGAGATCCCATTCACAACCACTCACTCTCCATCTTACCTGTCTGGTAGAAAGCACCTTATCCCTAGAAGCAGAAGCTGAGAACCTGAAATAGGTGGAGAGTCAGCTTAAATACAATTTCTGTTCTCGGCCCAGGTGGGAATTCAGGTGAGGTTACAAAGCATTCTGGGAAGTGGCCAAGGATTTCTGGGAATTGAAGTCCAGGGTTCAAATCTCCATTTTTACAAATCACCTTTTGATCCTGTTGGGAAAAGTTTTTCCCAAAAGGATCATGAAAACATAATCAAATTAAACATTACAACAATTTAAGGATAAGAGGAATAAAGAACAAAACCAATAATTGCTAGACATATTGACAAAAGCCAGTTAGGGGGCAGTCTCCTTTGGCATGAAAGTATACATACAAATAAATGTTCAATCAACTACACCCAAAGTTTATTCTTGATCTTCTCGTGCAGCTTGTGGTCTGGAGGCATCTTCATAGTGTCTTCTTCAAACAGTTCATTTTCTGGATTCGGAGAGGTAGCATGTTTCTTAACCTAAAATTTTTCTCAAAATGAATTTAAACTTTGCAATTTAAAATAATAATATTTTTTTTACATTTCCCCATGAAGAGGGTGATTGAAAAATACAGGATCACTTCAGGATGAATGGCTGACTCATGAGGTATATGAATCAATTGGTAAGAGAAATTAAAAAGACATCAGAAAATCCAAATAAAAAAGAAAATTTTCTGGATGAAAATATAGACTATCAAAGTCTTATGTGAAAATTCCAAGTAAAGGAAAAGTAAATCTATAACATTTCCTTGAATCAGGGCCCAACTAAAATGATCTAAGCAATGATGCATTTACCCAGTCAGTAACCAGGACTACAGAAAGTTTGCAAAACTATGAAAGACAGAAAAGGGACTAGATTAAAGGAGCCAGGTTTGGAGCCAAGTTTGGAATACTCGTCGGTAAGTATTTTCAGAGTGAGTGGGGATACAAGGAAGTCCTATGTCTTAATGTATATTAAGCATTGCAACCTTGAGTCTTCACACTAGGTTCAAATCCTTTGAATTGGCTTAGAAAGGCATCAATCCATCCTGGATTGGCTTATCTTCGGTCCTGTATAATGGCTCTTTTGTATATCTTGTCCTGGAATCAGACAGAATCATTAAGCAGAGTCCCATAATTTTTTTTTTTAATATATTTTATTTGATCATTTCCAAGCATTATTCGTTAAAGACATAGATCATTTTCTTTTCCTCCCCCCCACCCCCCATAGCCGACGCGTAAGTCCACTGGGCATTAGATGTTTTCTTGATTTGAACCCATTGCTTTGTTGATAGTATTTGCATTAGAGTGTTCATTTAAAGTCTATCCTCTGTCATGTCCCCTCAACCTCTGTATTCAGGCAGTTGCTTTTTCTCGGTGTTTCCACTCCCATAGTTTATCCTTTGCTTATGAATGGTGTTTTTTTTCTCCTGGATCCCTGAAAGTTGTTCAGGGACATTACACCGCCCCTAATGTAGAAGTCCATTACGTTCGATTATACCACAGTGTATTAGTCTCTGTGTACAATGTTCTCCTGGTTCTGCTCCTCTCGCTCTGCATCACTTCCTGGAGGTTGTTCCAGTCTCCATGGAACTTCTCCACTTTATTATTCCTTTGAGCACAATAGTATTCCATCACCAACATATACCACAGTTTGTTCAGCCATTCCCCAATTGATGGGCATCCCCTCGTTTTCCAGTTTTGGGCCACCACAAAGAGCGCAGCTATGAATATTTTTGTACAAGTCTTTGTGTCCATTATCTCTTTGGGGTACAGACCCAGCAGTGCTATGGCTGGGTCAAAGGGTAGATATTCTTTTGTCGCCCTTTGGGCATAGTTCCAAATTGCCCTCCAGAATGGTTGGATCAGTTCACAACTCCACCAGCAATGAATTAATGTCCCTACTTTGCCACATCCCCTCCAGCATTCATTACTTTCCTTTGCTGTTATGTTAGCCAATCTGCTAGGTGTGAGGTGATACCTCAGAGTTGTTTTGATTTGCATCTCTCTGATTATAAGAGATGTAGAACACTTCTTCATGTGCTTGTTAATAGTTTTGATTTCTTTATCTGAGAACTGCCTATCCATTTCCCTTGCCCATTTATCAATTGGAGAATGGCTTGATTTTTTGTACAATTGATTTAGCTCATTATAAATATGAGTAATTAAACCTTTGTCAGAGGTTTCTATGAAGATTTTTTCCCAATTTGTTGTTTCCCTTCTGATTTTAGTTATATTGGTTTTGTTTGTACAAAAGCTTTTTAGTTTGATGTAGTCAAAATTATTTATTTTACATTTTGTGATTCTTTCTATATCTTGCTTGGTTTTAAAGCCTTTCCCCTCCCAAAGGTCTGACATGTATACTATTCTGTGTTTACCCAATTTACTTATGGTTTCCTTCTTTATGTTTAAGTCACTCACCCATTTTGAATTTATCTTGGTGTAGGGTGTGAGGTGTTGATCTATTCCTAGTCTCTCCCACACTGTCTTCCAATTTTCCCAGCAGTTTTTATCGAATAGTGGATTTTTGTCCCAAAAGCTGGGATCTTTGGGTTTATCGTATACTGTCTTGCTGAGGTCGTTTTCCCCCAGTCTATTCCACTGATCTTCCTTTCTGTTTCTTAGCCAGTACCAAATTGTTTTGATGACTGCTGCTTTGTAATATAGTTTGAGGTCTGGGACTGCAAGGCCCCCATCATATGTGTTTTTTTTCATTATTTCCCTGGATATCCTTGATCTTTTGTTCTTCCAAATGAACTTTGTTATGGTTTTTTCTAAATCAGTGAAGAAGTATTTTGGTAGTTCAATGGGTATGGCACTAAATAGATAAATAAGTTTGGGTAGGATGGTCATTTTTATTATTTTGGCTCGTCCTATCCATGAGCAGTTAATGTTTTTCCAATTGTTCAAGTCTAGTTTTAGTTGTGTGGCGAGTGTTTTGTAGTTGTGTTCATATAGTTCCTGTGTTTGTCTTGGGAGATAGATTCCTAGGTATTTTATTTTGTCTAAGGTGATTTTGAATGGGATTTCTCTTTCTAGTTCTTGCTGCTGAGCTGTGTTGGAGATATATAGAAAAGCTGATGATTTATGTGGGTTTATTTTGTATCCTGCAACTTTGCTAAAGTTGTTGATTATTTCAATTAGCTTTTTGGTTGAATCTCTAGGATTCTTTAAGTAGACCATCATGTCATCCGCAAAGAGTGATAACTTGGTCTCCTCCTTGCCTATTCTGATGCCTTCAATTTCTTTATCTTCTCTAATTGCTACTGCTAGTGTTTCTAGTACAATGTCAAATAGTAGAGGTGATAATGGGCATCCTTGTTTCACTCCTGATCTTATTGGGAATGCATCTAGTTTATCCCCATTGCAGATGATATTAGCTGTTGGTTTTAGATATATACTGTTTATTATTTTTAGGAATGACCCTTCTATTCCTATGCTTTCTAGTGTTTTTCATAGGAATGGGTATGGTATTTTATCAAAGGCTTTTTCTGCATCTATTGAGATAATCATGTGGTTCTTGCTAGTTTGCTTGTTGATGTGGTCAATTATGTGGATGGTTTTCCTAATGTTGAACCAGCCCTGCATCCCTGGTATGAATCCTACTTGATCATGGTGAATGATCCTTCTGATCACTTGCTGGAGTCTTTTTGCTAGTATCCTATTTAAAATTTTTGCATCTATATTCATTAGGGAGATTGGTCTATAGTTTTCTTTCTCTGTTTTTGACCTGCCTGGTTTTGGAATCAGTACCATGTTTGTGTCGTAAAAGGAGTTTGGTAGAACTCCCTCTTTGCTTATTATGTCAAATAGTTTGTATAGTATTGGGGTTAACTGTTCTCTGAATGTTTGATAGAATTCACAGGTGAATCCATCAGGCCCTGGGGATTTTTTCTTAGGCAGTTCTTTGATGGCTTGATGGATTTCAATTTCTGATATGGGATTATTTAAGAATTCTATTTCCTCTTCTGTTAGTCTAGGCAGTTTGTATTTTTGTATATATTCATCCATTTCTCCTAAATTGGTGTATTTATTGCCATATAATTGGGCAAAGTAATTTCTAATGATTGCCTTAATTTCCTCCTCATTGGAGGTGCTGTCCCCCTTTTCATCTTTAATGCTGTGAATTTGCTTTTCTTCCTTCCTTTTTTTAATTAGATTGACCAGTACTTTGTCTATTTTGTTTGTTTTTTCAAAGTACCAGCTTCTTGTCTTATTTATTAAATCAATAGTTCTATCACTTTTGATTTTATTAATTTCTCCCTTAATTTTTAGGATTTCTAATTTGGTTTTCTGCTGGGGGTTTTTAATTTGATCGCTTTCGAGTTTTTTCAATTGCATTTCCAATTGATTGATCTCTGCTCTCCCTTGTTTGTTAATATGAGCTTTCAGGGATATGAATTTGCCTCTGATTACCGCTTGGCTGCATCCCAAAAGGTTTGAAAGGATGTTTCGCCATTGTCATTTTCCTTGATGAAATTATTAATTGTTTCTATGATTTCTTCTTTAGCTAAACGGTTTTGGAGTATCATATTGTTTAATTTCCAATTGGTTTTAGATTTGGTTTTCCATGTACCATTACTAATCATTATTTTTATTGCCTTGTGATCTGAGAAGGCTGCATTCATTATTTCTGCTTTTTTGCATTTGTGTGCTATGTTTCTGTGACCTAATGTATGGTCAATTTTTGTGAATGTGCCATGTGGTACTGAGAAGAAGGTGTATTCCTTTTTATCCCTATTTATTTTTCTCCATATGTCTATTAATTCGAATTTTTCTAAGATTTCATTCACTTCTTTTACCTCTTTCTTATTTATTTTTTGATTTGATTTATCTAAATTTGATAATGGTTGGTTTAAGTCTCCCACTAGTATGGTTTTATTGTCTATTTCTTCCTTCAATTCTCCTAGTTTCTCCATTAGAAATTTGGGTGCTATATTATTTGGTGCATACATGTTGATTAATGATATTTCCTCGTTGTCTAGAGTCCCTTTTAACAAAATATAATTACCTTCCCTATCCCTTTTGATCAGGTCTATTTTTGCATTGGCTTTATCAGATATCATGATTACCACTCCTGCCTTCTTTCTATCAGTTGGGGCCCAGAAGGTCTTACTCCATCCTTTAATTCTGACCTTGTGGGTGTCAACCCGCCTCATGTGTGTTTCTTGAAGACAACATATGGTAGGGTTTTGGATTCTAATCCATTCAGCTATTCATCTACGTTTTATGGGTGAGTTCATTCCATTCACGTTCAAAGTTATGATTGTCATTTGTGGACTCCCTGGCATTTTGATTGCCTTCCCTAATTCTAACCTTTTCTTCTTCGGCTCTACCTTTTAGTCCAGTGGTTTACTTTGAATCAGTCCCCCTTGTCCCCTCCCTTGATGTTTCCCTTTTTAGTCCCTCCCTTTTTCTTCCCTCCCCCTCCCCCCTCTCTTTCCCTCCCTTTTTGTTCTCCCTCTCCCCCTCCCCCCCTTGGTTTTCCCTTCTCCTTACCCTTGTTGGGTAAGATAGAATTCAAGATCCCAATGGATCTGGATGTTTTTCCCTCTCAGAGTTGATTTCCCTGAGATTGAGGTTTAAGTAACCCCCCCCCCCTCTCTTCCTCTCCTTCTTATAGGAGTTTTCTTCCCCTCCCCTTCCCATGTGAATCTTTGTGTGAGAACCATTATTCTATTTGGTCTTTCTTTACCCCCTATTTATACATTACATTTTCCCCACATATTAGTATACATAGGTTGATATAAATGTAGTCCTTATAGAAGAGAGTTTGAGTAAAAGAAGATAACATTTTTCCCCTTTCCTTAATATTTACCTTTTCAGGTATTCCTTGCTCTTTGATTTTCGGTATCAAACTTTCCACAGAGCTCTGGTCTTTTCTTTGCAAAAAGTTGGAAGTCTTCTATTTTGTTGAATGCCCATACTTTCCCTTGGAAGTATATAGTCAGTTTTGCTGGGTAGCTGATTCTTGGTTGGAGACCCAGCTCTCTTGCCTTTCTGAAGATCATGTTCCATGCCTTACGATCATTCAGAGTAGAACTTGCAAGGTCTTGGGTGACCCTGATTGGCATTCCTTTATATCTAAATTGTCTTTTTCTGGCTTCCTGTAGGATTTTTTCTTTTGTTTGATAGCTTTGGAATTTGGCAATTACATTCCTGGGAGTTGTCTTTTGGGGGTTTAGTGTAGAAGGTGTTCTGTGAGCTCTGTCAGTGGCTGTATTGCCCCCTTGTTCTAGAATCTCTGGGCAATTTTCTTTGATTATATCTTGTATCACCATGTCCAGTTTGGTGTTTATTTCTGGCTTTTCTGGGAGTCCAATTATTCTTAAATTTTCTCTTCTCCCCCTGTTTTCCAGATCTATCACCTTGTCGGTGAGATATTTTATGTTCTCTTCTAATTTCTTGGTGTTTTGGCTTTGCTTTATTAGTTCTTGCTTTAAAGCCTGGTTTTCTTTTACAGTTTGGTCAAACTGGTTTTGTAGATGCGTGAATTTCTTTTGCATCATTTCCCACTTTTCCTCCCAGAGGGCTTCCATCTTTTTGGTCCTTTCTGATTCAAATTCTTCATGGGTTTGTGGAGAGTTTCTATTTCCTTTGGAAGATTTTGGAGAATTTTCTTGTATATCTTCTTCTATCTGCTCTGTATTTTGTATTTTGGCTCCATAGAATGTGTCCAGAGTCGCCCCTTTCTTCTTATTTTTCTTGGTATTTTGGGGCTTCTGTGCTTCTGTGGAGTTTGTCATCTCTGAACGTGGAGGATTGGCTTTTCTTGTCTTTGTCTGGTGATCAGAGGCTTTAGTCCTGGGCAGATGTTGGTTCTATGAGCGTTCCCTGGGTTAAACTGAATATGCCTCACTGGAACTGGAATGGAAGGGTCGGACCACGAGGCCACACTCTCCCCCTGGCTCGATTTCCGGAAGTTGCCTTCAGAATCCCTGGCCGTGAGGCTGTTTCGTTGGCCTGCGGGGGGATGGGCTGCCGCTTCCCCAAGCTCCGAGAGCACAGACTTTCACTGAGACTTGGATAGCAGGATCCAGCCTATGAGGCTGTCTTGCCCGCCCTGAGGGTTGCTGTTGTTTTGACCAGCTCTCTGCAGCGGAGGCCCCAGGCAGTAACTTTCACCCGGACCAACCGGCTCTTTGCAGCGGAGGCCCCAGGCAGTAACTTTCACCCGGACCGAGGGGCTCTTTGACCAACCGGCTCTTTGCAGCGGAAGCCCCAGGCAGTAACTTTCACCCGGACTGGGACTTGGGTAGAAGACCCTGAGGGTTGTTGTTCCTCAGACCCTGCTCTCTGAGCCCGGCACGGCTGCCGCTTCCGGGAGCCTTGGACTCTGCGCTCCTACCCCTGAGGTCCGAGGGATCTCGGGTTCTGGCTTTTAAGGGGAGCCGTACCTTTTGAACCGGGTCCAGGTCCAGGAGGAGGGTTCCCAGGGTCTGTGCTGTTGATCGTTTTGAATTTCGGCGCCTTAGGAGCTTCTAGTTTGAGATCGGTCGGGAAGGGTTTTCCGGAGATCTGAACTTCAGCTTTCTCTAAGCCGCCATCTTAACCGGAAGTCCCCCATAATTTTTTTAAACAATTAGTGGCATCATTTTTACAGTCTCAAGCTTTTTGGGCATGCACTGACATTATAGCAAATGTATTTTAAAGTTATATTACTGCAAAATCAAAAAGTTAAAGAAAATCTTAATGCTGATGATGTGTTTCAAATATAAAAAAGGAGAGAAAAATAAATTTTCCATGCAATAAAAACATAATAAAAGAGTTTTAAAAATTCAAAAATGTAGCTTATAATCATTGGCACACTGTGTCATCTAAGAAAATATGGAATACAAGGCTTTCTCACCAAAAATGAGATCAATTTCCTCTTCATATCTGGCCATGATCCACTGTGAGTACAAGCAAATTAATTGAACAGTAGTACAAATATGTAGTTATCAATATCCCAAAAATTCTGGGAAGTGGCCAAGGACTTCTGGGAATTAGTGACAGCAAATTGGTTACATACAAAACTTAAAAGAAAAAGAAAAGTGTGAATTTGTCTCCAACTCTAGAAGGTTGGTTTTTCTTATTCATTTGTTGTTGTTATTTTTTTTCATCATTGCTTTCAGGTAGTCCAATAATCCTTAATTCTTTTTTCTCTTGCATCAATTTTCCAGATCAGTTTTTTTAAGTGAGGTATTTCATGTTTTCTTCTATTTTTTTTTCATTGTTTTGATTTTGTTTTATGTTTCTTGATGTCTTAGGAAGTCATCTTCTGCTTGTTTAATTTTTAAAAAATTATTTTCTTCTATTTGCTTTTGAACTTCCTTTACCATTTACTCAATTCTACTTTTATATATTAAATGTATAAAATTATTAATTCTTAAAATTATTATATATCATATATAATTACTTTTAAAAATCAGAAACATGTAATAACAAATTTTCACATAAGTATACCTAAGTTACTGTTAGAGTTACATGCTAAGGCAAACCCAGCATCTGCATTAACATAATTATAAAACACTTCTTACACTAATAAAGTCAAATTTAAATAATTGGAGGAATATTAGCTATTCATAGAGGGGAACAAAGCCAATAAATTTAAAATGGCAATCCTACCTAAATGAATCTATTTATTCAATGCCATCCCAATTAAATTATGAAAAACATCAAACCAGAGGAATAGTAAAATTCCTTTGGAAGAACAAAAGATAAAGAGAACCAAATGAGTCAAAGATTCAGGAAAAATGTAAAGGAAGGAGGTCTAGAATAACATATTTTAAACTACATTATAATGCAGTAATTATCAAAACTATCTGATACTGACTAAGAAATAGAAAACTAGATCAACACAACAAAACAGACATACAAAATCAATAAAAGATTATAGTAATCTTATATTTGACAAAAATATTGACCTATTTTTGGGGGATAAGAACTATTTGGTAAAAATTGCTGGAACAATTAGGAAATAGTTTGGCAGAAACAATGTGTAGACCAATATTTTAAACCATTCACTAAGATAACATCAAAATGATTACATGTCCTAAACATAAAAGGATATAGTATAAGTAAACTAAAAGAGGGAACTTTTGGAAGAAGGAATTTTGAATACATGAAATTAAAAAGTTTCTGTGCAAATAAAACTAATGTAGCCAAAATTGGAAGGAAAACAGAAAATTTTGCGGAAAATTTATAGGTAATTTTTTAAAATTGAGATCTCCTGTCTAAAATATATAGAGAATGTTGTCAAATTTTTGGAGATAAGAGTAATTTTTCAATTGATAAATGGGTAAAATATACGACCAAACAGTTTTTGGATAAAGAATTCACAACTATACATAGTTACATGAAAAAAATGTTTTAAATCACCATTGATTAGAAAAATGCAAGTAAAAACAACTCTGAGACATATTATATTTATCAGATTGGTTAAATGATAAAAGAGAAATGAGAAGTGTAGGGGAAATGGAAAAATAGGGACATTAATACTGTGTTGATGAGACTGTGAACTAATCCAACCATTTTGGAGAGCAATCTGAAATTATATGCAAAGAATTATAAAACTGTGTATATCTTTTGACACAGCAATAGTACTTTGAGGTTTATTTCCTAAGGTAGTCAAGGATAAAGGAAAAGAAATGGTATATTCTAAAATATTTATAGTAGCTCTTTTTGTGGTCATGAATAACTGGAAACTGAAGAGATGCCCATCAGTTGAGGAATGCATGAAGAAATTGTAGTAGATAACTGTAATGGATATTATTTTACCTTCAGAGATAACAAATGAATATGATCACACACACACACACACACACACACACATATATACCCCAAACCAAAACTTGGAAAGACTTATATGAAGTGACACAAACTGAAGTGAGCAGAACCAGGAGAACCCAGTAACAATAATAAAGTATGATAATCAACTGTGAATAACAACTATTTTGAACAAGGCAAGGATGCAGGACAATGCCAAAGGAATTGATAAAAAAAGGATATTTATTCACTGCCATGTAAGGAACAGAAAGAGCCTGTATATGGATTGAATGTGTCACCAATTACTTATTTTATTTTCTCCATTATTTTTCCTCTATTTTAAGCAATATGTATCTTATTTCACAACAGAATGAACATGGAAATATAATAACATGTACAATCTGTAAAATATAACTTGCCTTCTTTGGGAGGTGGTAAGAGTTGGAGGGAGGGAAAAAAAGAATGAAACATTTTTGGACACAGCCAATGTGAAAATTTGTTTCTCTTGGATGATCATATTTATTATAATCTATTATATATTTATATCAAATTATATGTATTATTTTATTATACTTGTATATTGTATTGTGTCATTTAAATGGGTTGGCATTGAATACATATATATAATTAGCACATATGTGAATATATAGGTATAAAATACAAATATCTGGCAAAAAATGTAGAGAATAATTGTCATGGTTTTCAACTTCACTGTACTCAAGAATAATACCACTTCTGATCTTCAGAGAAATGAAAATTGGGGTTTTTCCTTTGCAACTAATTTTTAAATATTTCTCCATTAATAGTTAATGTGCATGAAGACTTGCAGAATGACAGGTCCCTGGGATTTATGAATTCTGGCTTTGTAACTAGCTCAATTAGGAGCTGAACTTTGAAAATCACACCAATTACTTTTGACAAATTAAAATGTCTTGGGGAGGAAAGGGGTGGGAGTGTGTGTGTGTGTGTGTGTGTGTGTGTGTGTGTGTGTGTGTGTGTGTGTTTTGAAGTAGGTATAGGGGAATGTTCCCATTGAAAGCTGGTAATTCCTTGAATCCTCCTTGGAATTGTTGCTCAGATGGGGAGAAGGTTTAAAAATAAAAGAAGAAAGCTATGTTTGTGTTTTTGTGAGTTGACAGTACTATCAATATCTTATTATAAATGTTGATTAGACAACAGCAGTATTAGGCTGGCCCATGTTCAGAGATGGGGTAGGTCTGAAAAGGGAGTAAAGCTTACAATATGGAATTTTTGCTCCAATGAAAAGAAATCATAAGGTAGACATTTTCTAATATCAATGAGAAGACTTTTAGGTTTTTTCTAACAAACAAAATATGTTAGAAACAATTTGTTTAAATATCAATGAATTTAAAAATACTAATAAAAATTTTAAAAAGATTTAAATGAATGACTGAATGGACAAGTATTTATTGAGAAACTACTGTGTGAGAAGCACAGGGATCACAGTAATGCAAGACAATTCCTTCTGACAATGAGTTCACATTCAAATGAGAGAGAAAATTTAGAAGTTTCAGCTGAAAGTTAAGCCGATAGACCTTTATGATTTTTAGGTTGTCATAACAAAGTAGATGCTAATGCATCTTCTTTAAAGTTATGTGCTTTTATAAAACTAAATCTTTTAATGATGTTGAAGCATTTGACTTTGTTAAGGACTTTGGTGTCAAGAACTTTATTTTTTGTCTTCGGTCTCAGTGACTCTGGAAGAAATAGTGTGAGAATTAAAATTAATATACAATAACTCAAGTATTATATTCATAAGATTTATTAAAATAAAAACTAGAGTTAAAAGGAGCTAACTCAATTCATGATCTTGAGCAAGAAGAGAGAGAGGAAGGAGTTAAAGAAAACTTATATAAACGTGGCCACTCAATGTGGTGGAGAGAGGAGAGGAATTCTGGGAAATACTGAAGGTCTTCTGGGGGATGAAGTCCAAGGGCTCAAAATTCTAATTAATACAATAGCAACTGCAACACCTGTTGAGGCAATTCACTAGATCACATTTCTGTTACATTCCACTTATGTGTGATGGTCATGTGTGGGAGTCTGATGATGAGTGATTGGATGTAGCCGTGGAGAGAGAGACTGCTAGGGAAAGTAGGAGCTAGAGAAAGAGAGCAAGAGGGAGGGAAGATACCTATCCCTCCAGCCTTCCCACCTTCACCTATACTTTCAGCTTCTGCTGCTAGCTAGGAAACATCTGACCTCGGGGATCATTAATACTCCAAATTCAATCATCATCATCATCATAATCAACATCAATATCATCATCAACATCATAACATCATCAAAAACACCATCAATATAATTATCAACATCAACATCATCAACAGCAGCAGCAGCAGTATCATCAAAAACATCATCAGCAACAACAAAATAAAAAATATCATCAACAAACTATTCATCTTTTCTTGGTCCAGGAAATATTTTTGCAGGTTTGGTGCTTTCAGTCATGATGTTACAAGGACTTCCTTGCGCTTCAGAGTGAGGGGGTGACTTTGGACAAGTCACTTGCCTAATTATGTGCCATAACTTGTTCAGCCATTCTCTAATTTGTGGGCATCTCCTCAATTTCCAATTCTTTTTTTTTTCTACAAAGAGCTGCTTTAAATACTTTTGTACAAATATGTTGTTTTCCTTTTTTGTTTTTTTTTTATCTCATTGGGATACAGACCTAGTAGTTTTATTGCTGGGTCAAAGGATATGAGAGGTTCTATAATCCTTTTTGGTATAGATCCAAATTGGTCTAGAGAATGGTTAAATGCACCAGCACTGCATTAGTATCTCAATTTTCCAGCATCCTCTATGTTATGTCCCTTTTCTATCCTTTTTGCCAAGCTGATATATATATATATATATATATATATATATATATATATATATATATATATATATATATATATATATAAAGTGGTATCTTAGAGTTGTTAATTTGCATTTCTCTAGTTAACAGTGATTTAGAGCATTTGTTTCATATGAGTATTTATAGCTTTGATTACTTCACCTGAAAACTACCTGTTCCTATCCTATGACTATTTATCAATTGGAAATTACTTGTAGTATTATAAATTTTACTCAGTTCCCTAAATATTTAGAAATGAGACCTTTATTAGAGACACTTGCTGTGAAAATGTTTGCACACAGAGGGGATAGTAAGAAGTATATGCCTGAGAAATTATAACAAAGAAATAATTTGATTTTTTAAAAAAAGAAGGTAAACAAAAAACAAAACCAAGAAAAATAAAGGAAAAAATGTTCACAGTTATGATTACTTACTTTTCCCCTCCATTCTATTCCACCAACACCCCTATTTCTCCTATTCTTTTTTTCTTTTTTTCATCTTATCCAACCTTAGAAGTGTTTTGCTTCTAAGAATTATTTGCCCAGATTCTGTCCTTTTTATCAATTTTTCCCTTTTATCCATTTCCCCTTCTCCTCTCCTATAAGGTAAAATAGATTTCTATATCCAACTAAGTGTGTATGTTACTCCTTATTTAATTAAATTCTGATGAGAATAAGATTTAAGCAACACTCTCCCCACCCCAACTCCCTCATCTTCCCTGTCACTGCAAAATGTCTTTTGTGCTTCTTTTATGTGTTGAGGGTAAAATTAGGGTTGTTGACTGAATATATTATTTTAGTGGTTGCCAGAGCTTTAAATTCAACCCCAATAAAATACTCAAATCAGTTTGGGATTTTTATGGTGCTTTAATTACAATAGTAGGAAGAAATTAAGAAGGAGAAGAGGAAAGGGGTGTTATATTTTCTCTAGCCTAGCCTAAGCCAAGGGAAATTCAGAGGACTTGTCCAAGGGGCTTTCTCAGAAGATTAAATGTAGTTCGGCTTCCAGACACGAGGTCTCCTCCAAGATGAGGGGCTTCCTAGGAGGATAGTGCCTTTTCAGGAGCTCAAGGAAAGGAGGAATCACCAGCCATACCACTCACCAAGGTCCCTCAGGGAAGATGCATCACCTAAACAAGTCTACAGAACCCAAACTGGCAAACGCGCCAAAATGCCACACAGAGCTCCCAACATCACTGAGCAAGCTCCCAATGCTACCAATAGAGTGAGAGACACTCTCACAGAGAGAGGAAGTGATGTGAAATAAATGGGCAGTACTTTACATCACTTCCTACATCTCACATATACCAATGGTAGCTTAAGTTTGACTTAGGATGGCCCAGGGGTTCTCTCAATTGTTTCTGATTTGTCACTTGCTAGCACATGTCTGTCATAGGCCATCCTCCTCACAGTTAATAATTAAGTGGAGGTGTATACATTCCTGGTTGCTAGAATTCTAAAGACTAAGCAGGGTGGAATAAAATTAAAATTTACATATGTGAAATTACTTTCTCCATTCTACCTTTCTCTTCACCCTTCTCACAATGCACTTCTCTTTCTCTCCCCTTAATTTTAGTTTATATACAATTCCATCATATTAAATTCACATTCATGCCTTTGTTCTATGAATGCTTTTTTTAACTGACCTAATAATGATAAAGTTCTTGACTTTTAAAGATGTTACTATTATATTATCTAATGGAGGTAATACATAGCTTACTAAGCAAAAGCAATGTTATGAGTAGTGGGAAATAGACAGAATTTGGCAGCAGAAATTTCCAATTCTTCATTTCTGAAATTTGGCTGTAAATACTCCAAGGAATTTTCATTCCAGTTCTTTATTGGGAGCTGATAATAGGATTATTTCCATTTCTATTTTGCTCTATGATTCTAAAATAGGGCAATTTTACTTGATATTTTCTTAAAAGATGATGTTCAGTTTCTTTTTTTGATACTAGATTTCAGATAGTCCAGTAATTCTCAAATTATCTTTCCTTGATCTATTTTCCAGGTTACTTATTTTTTCAATGAGATGTTTCCTATTTTTTCCTATTTTTTCATTATGTTGATTTTGTTTTATTGTTTCTTTTTTTTTTGCAAATTATTTTATTTAGTCATTTCGAAACATTATTGATTGGAGACAAAGATCATTTTCTTTTGCCTCCCCCCCCACCTCTCCCATAGCCGACATGCGATTCCATTGGGTATCACAGGTGTTCTTGATTTGAACACATTTCCATGTTGTTGGTATTTGCATTAGAGTCTTCATTTAGAGTCTCTCCTCAGTCATATCCCCTCCACCCCTGTAGTCAAGCAGTTTCTTTTCCTTGGTGTTTTTACTCCCACAGTTTATCCTCTGCTTGTGGGTAGTATTTTTTCTACTAGATCCCTGCAGATTGTTCAGGGACATTGCATTGACACTAATGGAGAAGTCCATTACATTTGATTGTACCACAATGTATCAGTCTCTGTACAATGTTTTCCTGGTTCTGCTCCTTTTGCTCTGCATCACTTCCTGGAGGCTGCTCCAGTCTCCATGGAATTCCTCCACTTTGTTATTCCTTTGAGCACAATAGTATTCCATCACTAACATATACCACAATTTGTTCAGTAATTCTCCCATTGAAGGGCATCGCCTCATTTTCCAATTTTTGGCCACCACAAAGAGCACTGCTAATTCTTGTGCAAGTCTTTTTCCTTATTATGTCTTTGGGGTACAAACCCAGCAGTGCTATGGCTGGATCAAAGGACAGAAAGTCTTTGAGCACCCTTTGGGCATATTTCCAAATTGCCCTCCAGAATGGTTAGATCAATTCACAACCCCACCAGCAATGAATTAATGTCCCTACTTTGCCACATCCCCTCCAGCATTCATTACTTACCTTTGCTGTCATGTTAGCGAATCTGCTAGGTGTGAGGTTATACCTCAGTGTTGTTTTGATTTGCATCTCTCTGATTATAAGAGATTAGGAACACTTTTTCATGTGCTTATTAATAATTTTGATTTCTTTATCTGAAAACTGCCTATTCATCAATTAGAGAATGGCTTGGTTTATTCTACACTTGATTTAGCTCTTTGTAAATTTGAGTAATTAAACCTTTGTCAGAGGTTTTTATAAAGATTGTTTCCCAATTTGTTGCTTCCCTTCTGATTTTAGTTACCTTGGTTTTGTTTGTACAAAACTTTTTAATTTGATGTAGTCAAAATTATTTATTTTACATTTTGTGACTCTTTCTAAGTCTTGCTTGGTTTTAAAATCTTTCACTTCCCAAAGGTCTGACATGTATACTATTTTGTGTTCCCCTAATTTACTTATAGTTTCCTTCTTTATGTTCAAGTCATTCACCCATTCTGAATTTATCTTGGTGTAGACTGTGATGTGTTGATCCAAACCTAAACTCTCCCATACTGCCCTCCAATTTTCCCAGAAGTTTTTTTTTATCAAATAGTGGATTTTGAAAGGGTATCTTGCTGGGGTCACTAACCCCAAGTCTATTACACTTATCCACCTTTCTATCTCTTGGTCAGTACCATATTGCTTCGATGACCACTGCTTTATAGTATAGTTTGTGATCTGGGACTGCAAGACCACCTTCCTTTGTATGTTTTTTCATGATTTCCCTGGATGTCCTTGGTCTTTTGTTCTTCCAAATAAATTTGTTATGATTTTTTCTAATTCAGAAAAAAAATTTTTTTGGTAGTTCAATGGTATGTCACTAAATAAGTAAATTAATTTGGGTATGATTGTCATTTTTATTGTTAGCTCATTCTATCCATGAGCAATCTGTTTTTTTCAATTGTTTAGATCTAGTTTTAATTATGTGGAGAGTGTTTTGTAGTTTCTTTCATATGGGTCCTATATTCATCTTGGTGGATAACTTCCTAAGTATTTTTTATTGTCTAGGGTGATTTTAAACGGAATTTCTCAATTCTTTCTGCTGAGATGTCTTGGTAAGATATAGAAATGCTGATGACTTATGTGTATTTATTTTGTAACCTACAACTTTGTTAAAGTTGTTGATTATTTCCACTAGCTTTATAGTTGAATTCTCTAGGATTCTTTAAATAGACCATAATATCATCTGCAAAGTGTTATAGCTTGTTCTTCTCATTGCCTATTTTAATGCCTTCAATTTCTTTTTCTTCTCTAATTGCTACTCCTAGTGTTTCTAGTACAATGTTAAATAATAGAGGTGATAGTGGGCATCCTTGTTTCACTCCTGATCTTATTGGGAAGGTTTCTAGTTTATTCCTATTGCAGATGATGTTTGTTGATTGTTTTATATGTATATACTGTTCACTTTTTTAGTAAAGGCCTGTGTTTTCTAGTGTTTTCAATAAGAATGAATGTTGTATTTTGTCAAAGACTTTTTCTGCATCTATTGAGATAATCATGTGATTTTTATCAGTTTGCTTGTTATTATGGTTTATTATGTGGATGGTTTTCCTAATATTAACCATCCTTGCATTCCTGGTATAAATCCTACCTGATGATAATGAATAACCTCCATGATCACTTGCTGGAATCTTTCTGCTAGTATACTATTTACTATTTTTGAATCTATGCTCATTAAGGAGATTGGCCTGTAGTTTTCTTTCTCTGTTTTTGACCTGTCTGGCTTTGGAATTAGTACCATATTTTTGTCATAAAAGGAATTTGGGGAAACTCCTTCTTTGCTTATTCTGTCAAATAGTTCGTGTAATATTGTGATTAGTTGTTCTTTGAATGTTTGATAGAATTTATTTGTGAATCCATCTGGTCCTAGAGATTTTTTTTAGGGAGATCTTCAATAGCTTGTTCAATTTCTTTTTCTGAAATGGGGTTGTTTAGGTATCCTATTTCTTACTCTGTCAGTCTAGGCAATTTTTATTTTTGTAAATATTCATCTATATCACCTAGATTGCCATATTTACTGCCATATAATTGGGCATAGTAATTTTTATTGATTACCTTAATTTCCTCTTCATTAGAGGTGAGTCCTCCCTTTTCATATTGGATACTATCAATTTGGTTTTCTTCTTTCATTTTTTAAATTAGATTATCCAGTACTTTGTCTATTTTATTTGTTTTTACAAAGTACCAGCTTCTAGCATTATTTATTAAATCAATAGTTCTTTGACTTTTAATTTTATTAATTTCTCCTTTGACTTTTAGGATGTCTAATTTGGTCTTCATCTGAGGGTTTTTAATTTGTTCACTTTCTAGTTTTTAATTTGCATGCCAAATTCATTGACCTCTGCCCTTCTTAATTTGTTAATATATGAACTCAAGGATATAAATTAGCCCCTGAGTACTGCTTTGGATGCTTCCCATAGGTTTTGAAAGGATGTCTCATCATTTTCATTTTCTTCAATGAAATTATTAATTGTTTCTATGGTTTGTTCTTTAGTTAACTGATTTTGGAAAATCATATTATTTAATTTCCAGTTAATTTTTTTGCCTCTCCATTTACCCTTATTAATTATTATTTTTGTCACATTGTGATCTGAAAAGTTTGTATTTATTATTTCTGCTCTTTTATGCTTTTTTGCAATGTTTTTATACTCTATGGCATGGTCAATATTCATGAAGGAAAAAATGTGCTGCTGATAAGAGTGTGTATTTCATTTCCCCCTATTTTCTCCATGTGGCTACTGACTCTAATTTTTCTAAAATTTCATTCACATCTTTTACCACTTTATTATTTATATTTTGGTTTGATTCATCTAGATCTCATAGAGGAATGTTCAGGTCTCCCACTAATATAGTTTTTCTATCTGTTTCATTCTTGAGTTCCACTAGTTTCTCCTTTAGAAATGTGGATGCTATGCCATTTGGTGCATACATGTTGAGTATTAATATTTCCTCATTTTCTATACTGCCTTTTATCAGGATATAATTACTTTCCCTGTCTCTTTTAACTAGATCTATTTTTATTTTGACTTTTTCAGATATCCTGATTGTGACTCTTGCCTTCATTTTCTAATTTAATGCCCAATAGATTTTGCTCCATCCACTTACTTTCACCCTGTGATGGTAGGATTTTTGGATTCTAATCCACTCTCCTATTTTCTTGCATTTAATGGGTGTGTTCATTCCATTCACATTCAGTATTATGATTGCCAGCTGTGTATCTCTCAGTATTTTGATTTCCACTTCTACTTCTGCCCTTTCTTCTTTCATAATTTCATTCTACACCACTGTTTTGTTTTAAGTTTGTGCTGTTCTGTCCTGAAGGGACTTCTCAGTTCTGCTGTTTGATCAGGTTATTCAGATCTTCTCCAGCTGACAGTAGAAGCTAAAAATTAGCTGGGCTTCCCACCCTGCTTTCAAGGTTGTTGTTTGTTGTGGTTACAGCCTTTGCCCTTGGAGCTTAACCAGCAAGTCTCTCTGAGAAGTCTGTGGGAGAAGTGTGGTCCAACTTGAGCTTCCCTGCTTTCTGAAGGTTTCTCATCTGCCCTATTGATGAGATTGAGCCAGGGTGGAGTTGCTCTGCAAAGCTGGCTATGCTCTGATACTCAAACTTCCAGAAAGGGGGAGTCAAGTTGGAGCGTATTGGCTGTGCCTAGACTTCATAGTCTGTGCTTTTCCTCCAGCTGCCTTTATGGCACCTCTTTACAACACCCTAATCCTGGCACAGCTGTGCCAGCAAGATACTCCCTCCAGACTAGCGCCCTTGCCAGTCCAGAAATTCCAGCCACCACTGCAGGCTCGGTACTGTATGTGGGGTTAGGGTCCTGAGAACTTCATTCTTCCTTCCCCTTAAATCTGCATGTTCTAGAATTCAGGCTTTTGGGGGGAGTACTTTTTAAGTTGTGTCCAGGAGGAAGGTTCCCTAACTCTTTCCTGTTGTTATTTTTGGTTTTCAGTCCCCTTAAGACATTATGTTTTTGATCAGTGAGGAAGGGTTTTTGGAGATCTGAACTGTTGCTGTTTCTAAACTGCCATCTTGACTCCCCCAAATAATTCTTAAATTAATTATATCACCAAATTCCTTTGTATCCTATACTATTGCTTTTATATAATGCTTTGCCTAGCATTGTAAGAATAATCAAATATTTATCTCTATTGGATTTGCCTTTATTTATAGTCAGTTAGTATTACATTGTATGTGTAATGTTTTTACTTGTTCAAAAAAGTTAGATGTAAACAAACTCAATTCATAAGATTTGTTTTCTTTTTACTGATGATTGTAAACCTCAAAATTTCTTATTCTTATAAATGTTGGAAATTTCACCATTGGGAAATTTCATACTTGAAAAATTTCCTATTGATAGTGGGTCTTGACTATTGGAATGTGAACCCCATTGGCATGGGAGGTCCCTTCGTGGTCGCCACAATGTTACAAGGGAATCACTTTAAAAGACTAATAAATATTAATTTAAGGTCGCCAAGGAATTCAGCTATGTAATTCCTTAATGAAAACTCAAGTCTGCAGTTAATCTTTTATGGAGTTTAATTACAATAGGAGGAAGAAAGGAATTAGAGAGAGAGAGAGAGAGAAAAAGGGAGAGAAGGGGATAGGGCTTAAAAACCCCTTCTGTTTAGGCTGGGCCAAAAGGCCCAAGCCCTTAGATAGCTGGGGCAAAGAAAAAAGATCAGTCCCTATTACTCACGTGACCAAAATGGAGAAACAGTCTCAGAGGCCCCCACCTTCAGCTTCCCTCAGAGCAAGCTTCTCAGAGCACAACGCAACCACACCAACCAACTTCTCAACCACCCCGAGTCTTCAGACCCCCATGATCTTTAAGGAAACCATCCAAGTTGCCTCCCCTCAGTTCTCACATCTACCAATCACTGTCCATCAATTTCCCTGTGCCAATGGAGGCTCTAGCTTAACCCAGGACTGCCCAGAGGCTTTGCACATGTCTGTTGAAGGTCATATTTTCAAATAATTAAATCTTTGCTCCTTTGCTACAGCCCTTTCTAAATCCTGTTAACCTGCGTAGGGTAGAGATTGGAATAATTAAATTTTGATCTAGGCTGCAGCCCTTACTCAATCCTGTTAGGACTGAATAGGGTGGAGATTGATTCCAAGGATCTCCATTGTATCAATTCTAAAATCAATCATGACTCAAAGAACTTCCTGTTCTATGCTTAAGCATAGGTCAAAGTCCTTTCCATTGTTCAGCAAAGGGTTTCTGTCCTAAAGTAATCTTAAGAAGGAAGGAGAAGGAACCTCCCATGCCAATGGGGTTCACATTCCAATAGTCAAGACCCACTATCAATAGGAAATTTTTCAAGTATGAAATTTCCCAATGGTGAAATTTCCAACATTTATAAGAATAAGAAATTTTGAGGTTTACATGATTTAATGGATTCCTTTATGAAAATCATGTGGAGATCTAAGAGAATCAAAAAAACTTTCATGTTTTCACCTATCTATTTCATTACAGTATTTGGAGAGTTAATTATTTTACATGATTTCATTTCTCAGAGAGAGAATTCTATTTAAAAAATAACAGCAACAATGTTTTACATAGAAATTTAAAGTCAGTTTCCCCTATTCATAAGAATACAGCAATACTTCACATTATATAATAGATGTATTGCAAAATATGGTTAGTATATGCAACATGGGTAATCTGTCCTATGAGAACCATTATGGCAACAGAGAGTGGACACTGGAAAGATGATAAATTTCAGCTTTGTATATTTTATCACTGAAGAGGTAATACTATATGATGCAACTAAGAATGACGGGAGAGAATTAGACTTTCTTAAATGATGTTAAAAGTTATTTTTACATGTAATTGAGGGAAATAATATTTTTTAAAAAAGAATAAGTGATCTATACTACAGTTGATACATATTGTATATTGAGTACCTCTTTTATTCCCCAATTTGGAATGACATAGACACAAGCCTTAAACCAAAGCATGAGTAAAACAGCCCTAAGAAGGTGGGTAATTCTTTTTTTTTAACAAGATAAAGAGTCAGTCAATAAACATTTACTAATTATTGACAATGGCAGATAATGTTGCATGCTTTAGGGATGTGGGGAGAAGTAAAAGATTGTCCTGTCCTTCAAGGAGCTTTCAGTCTAATGAATGAGACAACAAGGTATATAGACAAATGTAAATAAATAATTGTGTAAGAGAAGACATTAGAATTAAGAGTTTGGAAAGATTTTCTGTAGAATATGGGTTTTTAGTTAGAACTTAAGGAAGGCCAGGGAAGCTAATATACAGAGATGAAAAAGAGCATTCCACACATGAAGGACAGAAAGAGGAAAAGCTCTAAAGCTAGAGAGGGAGTGTCTCATTTTTGGACACCAAAATGTACGATGCTATTAGATAGAAGAGTATATGGTAGAGAATAAGGTGTAAGACTGAAAAAAAGCAGAGAATGCTAGTATATTAAGAGTTTGGGATACAAGAAGACTTTGTATTTGATCCTGGAAGCAATGGTAGCCACTGGAGTTTATTGACAAGGCGTCCAATATAGTAGAACCTCTACATTAGTAAAATTTCTTTGGTGACTGAATGGAGGATGGATTGAAGCAGGGAGAGATTTGAGGCAGGCAGACCCACAAGCAAACTATTACAATAATCTAAGCATGAGGTAATAAGAACCCACGCCAGAGCGATAGAAGTGTCAGAGCAGAGATGTGGGTATATATATCTTTTTAATCAGAAGAAGCCTCTCTTCTCACTGCACCTAGTCTACAAATCACATTGGCTGGATACAGGGTGGGGAATGATATAGGGCCAGCTGAGTTGAATTTCTATATTAGATACACAAATTAAAAAGGGCCTGTGATTTTTTCAGAGTGGGGAACACCTTCCAGTGAAACAGCCTGAGATGTCTATGGCTGAGTAGATGAGAAACAATCACACAATGGTTATTAAGTAACATGAGTATTATCACACAGGAAACATTAGAGGTGGGATGTGAACTCAATTGTTCCTCTCTCCAAATCCCTGAACTCTAGCTACTCCATAATAGAAATATAGCATTGAATAGCAGAGTAGACCTAAATTTCACCACCATCCTTACTAACAAAAAAGAGAAAAGGGTTGGGGATAAATGACAAGAAGTTTAGGATACCTTACCTGATTTTCATAATGTAGGAGTAGGGAGAATCATTGCAGTAGGGGAAAGATGAGGTCAAAAGCAATCTGATAGTACTGTTTTTAGGAGTCCTTGAAGTCCATGCTAATGGTTATACAAGCTAGGAAAAATGACCCAATATTATCTATTAAAATCTTACATTGTGGTACAATACAAAATGTGTCTTAAATGTATTTTTGTAAATTTAGAGATTGAAAAAAAGACATAATTATAATGGCACCAAAAATGAACATAAACACAAAAAGTCTGGCATCAAGTAATTTATGAAAATGCAAAAGTAGGTAATTAAAAATGTATCTTACAAGTATATCACTTTTCTAATAACTTAGTAAATTTATGGTATAGAGTTATATTAAGGAGATGAACATCTTTTAATGGAAGTTGATGGGAGAAGGAATAAGCTTATAAAAGTTATGGACATAGTATCATGGCTCAACATTCTTTCAGCCATCAAAAATAAAAAGGCAATATAATATAGAATGGTTATACAAAATAAAAGTAAATATAGTGGGATACTTTCACACAGCTAAAGTGCATTACAGATCCATGATAGCTTTTAAGTAATCATCTGAATAACCCCAACGTACCTTTTTCTTTCTCACCATCCTGGTTTGTTCTTTCTACTCCCTTTTTAAGATGTTAAATCTCATAAAAATCAGTTACTAAAGAATATTACCTTAAAGAAACAAAGCAATGTAGTGGATAGGGCATGCCTGCCACACTCCCATTTCCTCTAATGCTAGGTATGGACACATTAAGTTAATATATAAAAGGCCTAATTTTCCCTAAAGGATTAAAAAACCAGAAAGCTTTAAGCATGTAAACATTATAGAGGAAAAATATTTTGCAAGAAAAAATAAAAGATTTATGCAGTGTGTCTAATATGCCAAAATTAATTATTCACTTGAGGGAGAAGCTGTGAAGGCCTTTGCTAAGGAGTCAATAAGCTTGGAATCTCATTCTGTATTTCTCATATTCCAATTTCTTTCTGATTTGAAAATAAATTCATTCATCTGAAATATTCATTCTTTCCATAAAGGGAAGTAACTACATTGAAAATGAATTTATATGGAATATATAGCATAGCAGAGCATTGAGGGTAAATTTGCCTACCCTCATTCCAAGGTAAATGATACAGAATCAGAGGAATTAAGGACTGATTTGTTGAAGTGGTGCTCTGAATCATTTCTAGGACATCCAATAATTTCACCATTTACATTCATCATTTTATAGTATTCTATCAACATGTTTCCTTGGTAGAGAGCTGGTCCTTATCACCTTCCTAATTTAACAGATGAGAACATAATAATGGATAAGTTGTTATAAATCACTCCAGTTAAGAATAAGCCTCAGGCAGAAGTTAGAATTCCCAGTCTAACCATTTAGCTCCAATGTGCACTTCTACTTTACATCTTGGCATATAAACCTTTTAGACTTCATCTTCTTGCAATAGAAAAAGGATAGGACTCCACAGTTAAAGTGAATCAAATGTCATTACAATCATGAGAATAATTTAATTCCTTATGCTCAAAAGTTTCCATTTTGGTTCAAATGAAATGTCATTCATAAATCATAAGAAAATTGTCTGAAGTTTTGTTTTGCTTAAGGGTAAATTCCTGTAGGGGTTAAGTTCCATTTGGTAAGCATTAATAGCATATAGCCATGAAAGCCTGGCAGTTTTGAGGAGAGTCAAATGCTATGTCCTCACTGAATCAAAAGGTCATTGAGGTAAAAGGAAAAATCAAGGTATTAGGATAGTTTTTGGCAGACCAGGCAGACTTTCTTCCGATGATTTCTTACTATATTATTTCTCTGATTATTGACTTAGTAAATGATGAACTTAACAAAACAATGCTATCACCTAGATACCTACACTACTAGAATTTTAATCAGTAATAGCTTAATCAGCACATGGGGGACAGGAGGGGGTGTGAATTATTTACAACTTGAGACCCATAGCTAGAAAATCTACCAATAGGAGAAGTTCCACAAGTCTTGTTGGTCAAGTAATATGAAGGAAATTCTAAAATCAACTGACCATTCTAAGCTGAGGCCAGAAAGAAGGGTCATGCGGGGCAGGCCATGAAAGAGCTTATCTAAGTAATGGAATGAGAAGAAGGAAGGGAACAAATAGGAACTTGATGATTCCTATTTTAAGTCATTACTACTCTGTCCTAACGTCAGTTGTTTCTACCTCTTGAAGAATAAATATTGCCATTTCCCCCTAAATATTAACAGCCTTACAATTCCTGGACCTGATCATAGACCACCTACAAAGATAGCTCAAGTAAAAGATCATAAAGCATAGGTTTAGGACCTCATAGGTCATATGGAAAAATTAATGTATTAAAACTTGCCATTGATAGTAATAATATGACACATTGCAACTGGACTCATAAAAGTTATTCTAAGAGAACAGAGGGCAGTAGAATTAGTCTTAATAGGTTTGTACCTCAAATATCCAACAATTGGAAAAATACCTTCATTCTTCTTTCATGACATAATCAACTAGGAACCTGTAAAAACCTGTCCTTGGAAGACTGGATTATAGTAGGAACTTTTAATCTACGCTTTGTTTATGGAGAAGGTTGATAGATGATAGTCCCTGAGCATTGTCATGCAATGTCTAAGGCACTAACCTCATTAAACATAATCATTCCTTCCCCCTGTTTATTTCAACTATCTTGTCTCACTGATGGTGAGTGGTTTTTGTTGGCCCATCAATTATATTTTTCCTGTTGTTGTTTTTCAATAAAATCCCAAATGGTAGAGTATACTTGACAGGAAAAAGAATGCTAACGATAGAAATAGCACCAGAGAAATCGCTGCTGTTCCTGGCAACAAATGCATCCATCTGAACAATAGCTTGTTTTCTTCATAGTTATCGCCACTGTCTTAGGTTGTCAGTTTAGAGAGGATGATTCTGCAAGTGAATTTGGAGAAAACTACAAATAAGTATCTGAAGCAGATAGGGAGGAAATTTGCAATCTGTTATTAGAACTGAAAAGTCAAGAAGACGCTTCTAGTCTAATGTCAACAGACATTACTAGAATGTGCTTGAAAATTTAGCCAAGATACATCAGTTAACAGTTTATCCATCTTATCATTTTGTGACCAAAGTCATTCTTTTATGGAGAATAAAAGAAAGCAAGTTAATAAATGAGATATTTGGAACATTAAAAAAATAAGAGAGCTGTAATATTTCTTTTTTAAATTAATTAATTTAGTCATTTTAGAACATTATTCCTTGGTTGCAAGAATCATATTATTTCCCTCCCTCCCCTCCACCCACTCTTCTCGCAGCCAACATGCAATTTCATTGGGTATTACATGTGTCTTTGATCAGAACCCATTTCCACGTTGTTGTTTACACTAGGATGTTCATTTAGAGTCTACATCCCCAACAATATGCCTTCAACCCATGTATTCAGCAGTTTTTTTGTTTGGTATTTTTACTCCCACAGTGTTTCCTCTGGATGTGGATAGTGGTTTTTCTCGTAGGTTCCTCTGAGTTGTTCAGGGTCATTACATTTCCACTAATGGAGAAGTCCATTACATTCGATTGTACCCCAGTGTATCAGTCTCTGTGCACAATGTTTTTCTGGTTCTGCTCCTCTCACTCTGCATCAATTCCTGGAGGTTGTTCCAGTCCCCATGGAATTCCTCCACTTGATTATTCCTTTGAGCACAATAGTATTCCATCACCAACATATGCCACAGTTTATTCTGCCATTCCCCAATTGAAGGGCATCCCCTCATTTTCCAATTTTTTGCCACCACAAAGAGTGAAGCTATGAGTATTTTTGTACCTGTATTTTTCCTTATTATCTCTTTGGGGTACAAACCCAGCAGTTCTATGGCTGGATCAAAGGGCAGATAGTCTTTGAGCGCCTTTTGGGCATAGTTCCAAATTGCCCTCCAGAATGGTTGGATCAATTCACAACTCCACCAGCAATGCATTAATGTCCCAATTCTGCCACACCCCCTCCAGCATTCATTACTTTCCTTTCCTGTCATGTTAGCCAATCTGCTAGATGTGAGGTGATACCTCAGAGTTGTTTTGATTTGCATTTCTCTGATTATTAGGGATGTAGAGCACTTTTTCATGTACTTATTAATCGTTTTGATTTCTTTGACTGAAAATTGCCTATTCATGTTCCCTGCCCATTTTTCAATTGGAGAATGGCTTGATATTTTTGTACAACTGGTTTAGCTCTTTATAAATTTGAGTAATTAGATCTTTGTCAGATGTTTTTGTAATGAAGATTGTTTCCCAATTTGTTGCTTCTCTTCTAATTTTGGATGCATTAGTTTTGTTTGTACAAAACTTTTTTAATTTGATGTAATCAAAATTATTGATTTTACATTTTGTGATTTTTTTCTAGCTCTTGCTTGGTTTTAAAGTCTTTTCTTTCCCAAACATCTGATAAGTGTAGTATTCTCTGTTCATCTAAATTGCTTATAGTTTCCTTCTTTATATTCAGGTCATTCATCCATTCTGAGTTTATCTTGGTGTAGGGCGTGAGATGTTGATCCAAACCTAATCTCTTCCATACTTGTCTTCCAATTTTCCATGCAGTTTTTTTCAAAAAGTGGGTTTTGGTCCCAAAAGCTGGGGTCTTTGGGTTTGTCATAGACTGTCTTGCTGAGGTCATTTACCCCAAGTCTATTCCACTGATCCTCCTTTCTGTCCTTTAACCAGTACCAAATTGTTTTGATAACCACTGCTTTATAGTATAGTTTGAGATAGGGGACTGACTTGTGATGACTTGCTAGAGTCTTTTTGCTAGTATTCTATTTAAGATTTTTGCATCTATATTCATTAGGGAGATTGGTCTATAGTTTTCTTTCTCTGTTTTTGACCTGCCTGGCTTTGGGATCAGGACCATGTTTGTGTCATAAAATGAATTTGGTGGAACTCCTTCTTGGCTTATTCTGTCAAATAGTTTGTATAATATTGGGATTAGTTGTTCTTTGAATGTTTGATAGAATTCATTTGTGAATCCATCTAGACCTGGGGAATTTTTCTTAGGGAGTTCTTTGATGGCTTTTTCAATTTCTTTTTCTGATATGGGGTTGTTTAGGTAATTTATTTCTTCCTCTGTTAGTCTAGGCAATTTATATTTTTTGTAAGTATTCTTCTATTTCACCTAGATTGCCATATTTGTTGCCATATAATTGGGCATAAATGTTTTTAATGATTGCCTTAATTTCCTCTTCATTAGAGGTGAGGTCTCCCTTTTCATGTTGGATACTGTCAATTTGGTTTTTTTCTTTCTTTCTTTTTTAATTAGACTGACTAGTACTTTGCCTATTTTGTTTTTTCAAAGTACCAGTTTCTAGTATTATTTATTAAATCAATAGTTCTTTGACTTTCAATTTTATTAATTTCTCCTTTGATTTTTAAGATATGTAATTTAATCTTCATCTGAGTATTTTTAATTTGTTTGTTTTCTAGTTTTTTTTTAATTTGCATGCTCAATTCATTGACTTTTGCCCTTCTTAATTCATTAATGTATGAACTGAAGGATATAAATTTGCATCCCATAGGTTTTGAAAGGATGTCTCATCATTGTTATTTTCTTCAATGAAGTTATTAATTGTTTCTACGATTTGTTCTTTAATCGGTTTTGGAGAATTTTATTGTTTAGTTTCCAATTAATTTTTGATTTATCTCTACATGTACCCTTACTAATTATTATTTTCATTGCATTATGACCTGAGATGGTTGCATTTATCATTTCTGCCCTTTTGCACTCATTTGCAATGCTTTTATGACCTAATACATGGTCAATTTTTGTGAATGTACCATGTGATGCTGAAAAGGAGGAATATTCCTTTTTGTCCCTATTTATTTTTCTCCACATGTCTACTAACTCTAATTTTTCTAAGCTTTAATTCACTTTTCTTACCTCTTTCTTATTTAATTTTTTGTTTGATTTATCTAGTTTGGATAGAGGAAGGTTCAGGTCTCCCACTAGTATAATTTTTCTGCCTATTTCATCCTTGAGCTCCTCTAGTTTCTCCTTTAGAAATTGGGATGCTATGCCATTTGGTGCATACATGTTGAGTACAGATATTTCCTCATTGTCTATACTGCCTTTTATCAGTATGTAATTACCTTCCCTATCTCTTTTAACTAGATTTATTTTTACTTTGGCTTTGTCAGATGTCATGATTGCAACTCCTGACTTCTTTTTATCAATTGGTGCCCAGTAGATTTGGCTCCATCCTCTTACTTTGACCCTATGCGTATCTATCTTCCTCATGTGTGTTTCTTGTAAACAGCATATGGTAGGGTTTTGGATTCTAATCAACCCTGATAATTGCTTGCATTTTATGGGTGAGTTCATTCCATTCACAGTTAGAGTTATGATTACTAGCTGTGTATTTCGTAGCATTTTTATTTCTACTCCTAGTCCTGCCTTTTCTTCTTTCACTATTTCCTTCTACACCAATTTTTTTATAATCAGTCCCCCTAGTTCCCACCCTTATTTTACTTCCCTTTCTACCCCACTCCCTTCTTATTCCTCCCCTTATTTTCCCTGTAGTCTTTTAAAAATGGGCCCCACCACCCTGTTCCTCCCTTGTACTGCTTCCCTCTCCACCAGTCCATTTGTTACCCTTTCATTCCCCTATAGGGCACAAATTTATTCTCTACCCCAATGGATTGGATTGTTCTTCCCTCTTTGGGTCAGTTTCAAAGCATGAAAGAGTTGAGTATTTCCTATCTCCAACCTCTTTATCCTTCCAGTGTATCAATGTTCTCCCCACCTCCCACCATGAGCTTCTTTGTGACATATACATTTACCCCCATTTGTTTCTTTTCCCATTTCTTTTAGTATTAACCTCTTTTATTAAGCTCTAGTTGAATATATATACACACATGCATATGTATTTATGCATGCATCTATGTCTTGTCCTTTCATCCTATACAGTTTGTCACTGTTCCCTCTAAGTGTAATTCTTCTAGCTGCTGAGGTGATAGCAATATTTTTTAAGAGTTACCAATGACCTCTTTTCTTATAGGGATAGATATCATTTTAACTTATTGAGTTGCTTAAAAATTTTTTTTGTTGTTTTTGTTTTTCTTTTTCCCCTCTTTTTAAATTACCTTTTGATGATTCTCTTGAGTTCTGTGCTTGGGCATCAAATTTTCTGTTCAGGTCTGGTCTTTTCTTTACAAATGCTTCAATTCTTCTATTGTGTTGAATGACCATACTTTCCCCTGCAAGAATATAGTCAGTTTTGCTGTGTAGTTGATTCTTGGTTGTAGACCTAGTTTCCTTGCTTTCCATAATATCATATTCCATGCCTTTCGGTCCTTCAGTGTGGATACAGCCAGATCCTGAGTTATCCTCACTGTGGTTCCCTGGTACCTGAATGGCTTCTTCTTGGCAGCTTGTAATATCTTTTCTTTGGTCTGATAGTTTTTGAATTTGGCTATACCATTCCTGGGTGATGTCAGTTGGGGATTAAATACAGGAGGTGATCTGTGGATTCTTTCAATCTCCACTTTCCCGTCTTGTTCTAGGATATTGGGGCAGTTTTCCTGAATAATTTCCTGTAGTATGATGTCCAGGCTTTTTCTTTAGTCATGGTCATCTGGTAGACCAATGATTCTTAATTTGTCTCTTCTCGAACAATTTTCTAAATCATCTGTTTTATGAATGAGAAGCTTCACATTTTCCTCAATCTTTTCATTCTTTTCATTTTGTTTTATAGTGTCCTGCTGCCTTGTGTGGTCACTTAATTCCAGTTGTATTCTGGTTCTTAAAGACTGGATTTCATCCCTGGCTTTTTGGTCATCCTTTTCCTTATGGTCTGATCTTCTTTGAAGGTTGTCTTTCATCCTCTTTACCTCATCTTTCATCTCCTTTGCCTCATTTTCTAGCTCATTGATTTTGGCTTTCAAGACACTGCTTTCTCATTTTAGTTCTTGTGCCTCTGTTTCCAGATGACTTATCTTAATTTTTAAGTTCAATTGTCTTCAGCCTCTCTTAATTGTGTTTTGAGTTCTTCCACAGCCTGTATCCAATTCACTGGGATTTCTGATTTATCTTTTGCTGATCTCTCCGCCTCTGTTCCGTTTGCTGAGTAGAAGCTGTCTATTGTAGTTTCTTTCTTCTTTTTCTGTTGTTTGCTCATATTCACCCCTTCTTATTCCCTGTATTTGTCTGTGCTCTTGCTCCTCTCATTTTTTTTTGTTTTGGGGGCTTCTGTCAGTATTCCCTCTTGGAGCTTTAACAGAAGATCTCTCGGTATAGTCTCTGGGGGAGGGTTGTTGGGAGTTTGAGCTTCCCTGTCCTCTGGAGGCTTTTTTTTTTTTTTTGATTAAAGTCCAGCAGTCAATGAGGACGGGTGTGGAGCCTGGGCTTCCCTGAGTTCTGGAGACTTTTGATGGGATTAAGTTTAGCTTAGTTGGGCTGGGTCTGCTCTGAGTCCAAAACCTCCTGGAAGGCTGGAGCAAATATGGCGGATCTCCACAGCTCTGGCCAGGCTGCCAGCTCTATGCTCCCTCTCTAGTTCCTTCCCCACCATATATGTTGGACGCTCTGAACTTGGCACAGTCCTACCTGCAAGACCTTCCAGACCAGTATCTTTGCCTGCCCAGAATTTCCTGCCTCCCCTGGAGTCTCAGCACTCTGGGTGGGAGGGGGGATGGATCCTGAGACCTTCCTTCTGTCTTCCCCTTAAACCCAAGTGTTCTCAGATTCTGGCTTTTTGGGGGCATACCTTTTGAATTAAGTCCAGCAGGAGGGTTTCTTGGCTCTGTCTTGTTGTTAAGTTTGATTTTTAGTCCCCTAGGAGCTTTCAATTTGTGATTGGTTAGGAAGGGTATTCAGAAGTCTGAACTTCTGCTCCTTCTAGGCCACCATCTTGACTCTGCCTCTAGATTGTTCTTTAGTCTTTGTGTCAATTTCGATGCTCATAAGAGTTGAGTATTCAAATTTTTTTAGCTTCAGTTGTATTTATATACATATATATACATATATATGTATTTATGCATACATATATCTATATACATATTTATGTCTTGTCATTTCATCCTATACAGTTTGTCACTGTTCCCTCTAAGTGTACTTCTTCTAGCTGCCCAGGGGATAATAACAATTTTTAAGAGTTACCAATGACCTCTTTTTTATAGGGATACATATAATTTTAACTTATTGGTCTCTTAAAAAAAGTGGAGTTTTTTTGTTTTTGTTTTGTTTTCCTCTTTCCCTCTTTTTAATTAACTTTTGATGATTCTCTTGAGTTCTGTGCTTGGGCATCAAATTTTCTGTTCAGATCTGGTTGTTTCTTTACAAATGCTTGGAATTCTTCTATTTTGTTAAATGACCATACTGTCCCCTGTAAGAATATAGTCAGTTTTGCTGGGTATTTGATTCTTGGTTGTAGACCTAGTTCCCTTGCTTTCTGGAATATCATATTCCATGCCTTTTGGTCCTTCAGTATAGATGCAGCTATATCCTGTGTTTTCCTCACTGTGGTTCCATGGTTTCTGAATGACTTCTTCTTAGCAGTTTGTAATATTTTTTCCTTGGTCTGATAGTTATTGAATTTGGCTATACCATTCCTGGGTGTTGTCATTTGGGGATTAAATACAGGAGGTGATCTGTGGATTCTTTCAAACTCCACTTTTCCCTCTTGTTCTAGAATATTGAGGCAGTTTTATTGGGTAATTTCTTGTAGTATGATATTCAAGCTTTTTCTTTTGTCATGGTTTTCTGGTAGACCAATGATTCTTAAGATGTCTTTCCTGGAATGATTTTCTAAATCTTCTCTTTTATGAATGAGATGCTTCATATTTTCCTCAATTTTTTCATTCTTTTGATTTTGTTTTATAGTGTCCTGCTGCTTTGTGAAGTCGCTTGATTCTAGTTGTTGTATTCTGGTTCTTAAAGACTGTATTTCATCCCTGGCTTTTCAGTCATCCTTCTACTTCTGGTATGATTTCCTTTGGAGGTCATCTTTCATCCTCTTTACCTCTTATTTCATCTCCTTTGCCTCATCTTTCATCTCCTTTGCCTTATTTTCAAGCTAGTTGATTTTTTGGTTTTCAAGATACTATTTTCTTGTTTTAGTTCAAGGGCCTCTGTTTCCAAATGACTTATCTTAGTTTTCAAGTTCTTTTCCCAATTGTCTTCAGCCTCTCTTAATTGTGTTTTGAATTGTATTTTGAGTTCTTCCAAAGCTTTTTTCCAATTCGCTGGGTTTTCCGTTTTATTGCTGGTTGTTCCCTCCTCCTCTGTTCCATTTGTTCTTTGTTCATTGCTTGTATAGAAGCTGTCAATTGTAATTTCTTTTTTCCTTTTCTGTTGTTTGCTCATATTTACCCCCTTCTTTACTCCCTGCAGTTGTCTGTGCTCTTGTTTCTCTCATTTTTTTTTGTTTTGGGCTTTTCTTTCAGTCTTCCCTCTTGGAGTTTTGTCAGAAAATCTCTCAGTGTAGTCTGTAGGGGAGGGGTATTGAAGCTTGAGATTCCGTGCTCTCTGGAGGCTTTGATTGGATAAAAGACCAGCAGTCTGTGGGGGGTGGGTGTTGGAGTTTGAGCTTCTCTACCCTCTGAAGACTTTTGATGTGATTAAGTTCAGCTGGGTTGGGCTGGATGTGCCCTGAGGCCAAAACCTCCTGGAAGTTGGGAGCAATATGGAGGGTCTCTGCTGCTGCAACTAGACTGCCCGCTCTGCTCTCCTTTTCTTAACTCCTTCCCTACCACCTGTATTCAATGCTCTGAGCCTGTCACAGCTTTTCCCACAAGGTACTCCCTCCAGACCAGTGCCTTTGCCTGCCCAGAGGTTCCAGCTGCAGCTGGAGGCTTAGTGCTCTAGGTGGTGAAGGGGTCCTTGTACCTTCCTTCTTCCTTCCCCTTAAACAGGATTGTTTTTGAATTCTGACTTTTGGGGGGCATACCTTTTAAATTGAGTCCAACAGGATGGTTCCTTGTTCATGTTCCTCTGTCTTGTTTTTAGGTTTGATTTTCAGTCCACTAGGAGCATTTAGTTTGTAACTGGTAAGGAAAGGTTTTTAGAGGTCTGAACTTTGGCTGCCTCTACGCCTCCATGTTGACTCCACCTCCTATACGCATCTGTTTTGCCGCTGTGACCTAATGGCCTTTCTACCTAATTTGCTACTGTATTTGTGTTGCTTTGCCCTCTTAGGAAGTGAACTTCTTGAGAGAAGATACTTTCTTACCTTTCTACCTATACTCCTAGAGATTAGTACTATGCGTTTGGATATTGTAAATGCTTAATACATGCCTTTTCTTTCATTTAAAAAATTTATGGTCATATTGAACTTATCTGAGAAATGATTAAAGTCTATTCAAAGGTCTTTAGGGACTGTAAAATTCACTACTTTCCATGGCAAGTCCATTCTACATTTAAAAAATTTAAATTCATTTATTTTGTTTGTTATATTAAGTTCAAATTAAGAGATATTAAGATATCTCTCTTCTCTTTCCCCTCCCTCCATCACAGGATGTATCATTGGACTATATATATATATATATACATATATACATATATATATACACACATACATATGTTAAATAATGTCTTAGTTATTATTTATTAGTTTTCTCTGAAGCAGGACTTATATTTTGTTCTTTAAACAATATTTCTGTTGCTGTATATAATCTTATCTTGGTTCTGCTCATTTTACTCTCCATAATTTCATGTAGGTCTTCCTATGTTTTTCCAATATTAACCTACCTGTAATTTCTTAGGGTGTAGTAGTATTCCATTACAATCATATGCCACAACTTGTTTAGCTATTTCCCAATTGGCCCATTCTATTTTAAGATTGTTCCCGTTGTTAGGAGGTCTCTTCCCTGACAAATATTGCAAGCCTAAATTCTTCACTTTACTTTCTCAATTACTTCTAGACATGCCACCTAGGTACAAGTAGAACAAATCTAATCCATATTCTTTATTACATCTGGATGTTCATATATATATATACACCTCTAACATCTTTTTCCTTCTCATCTCCATTCTAACCAATGGGTATCATGGTTAAGATCTAATCTAATCAAATCAAAACTTCAACTGTGGAAGGTGAGAAATAAGAATCAGATAAAATCCAATTTAAATTATAAAAATGTAGAATAAGCTGCCTTGGAAAGTAGTAGATTTTCCTCTCACTAGAGG
Organism: Monodelphis domestica; assembly: GCF_027887165.1. Lineage (NCBI taxonomy): Eukaryota > Metazoa > Chordata > Mammalia > Didelphimorphia > Didelphidae > Monodelphis > Monodelphis domestica. The sequence continues at coordinate 193,554,159 of NC_077232.1, forward strand.
TCTTAGAGTAGAGTTTGATCATCTTTCAGATATGTACAATATGAACATAATTGAAAGAATGCATGAAAAAGCATGTATTAAGCAGTTACTCTATGCAACTCTCTTTACTTGATTTCAACACTTTTTGAAACAGTATCATAGACTCTCCTATTAGTGCTGGCACTAAGCTGCATGTAATTCCCTATGGAACCACAAAAATGCTTAGTCCTCTCTTCAAGGCCTTGAACAATATGATTTCTCTGTTTGATCTTCTATCATTTGTACTGGATTTTTGTCTCTCCATCATTTTTTAATGTCAAACCCAAGGACTAGAGCAGGTGTATGAAGTCTATCATCCGTGTAGCTTCAAAAGTCCATTAGGAAAATAAGGACAGAAGACAATGAGAATTTACACGTTATCTATAACTGCTGTCAGTAACAATATTGACTTCTTAATCAGTTCATAAAATTAGTCCATAAAAGTTTATATTAAGTATTAGGTGCAAGCTACTGTGTTAGGTTCTAGGGATATAAGCATGAATATGAAATAGTTTCTTCTTTTAAGAAGTTTACATACTGTCAGGGATACAATATGTTTATAGATAGGAAACATAAAATAAAGAAAAATTAGTTTTTGAAGCAATGGACGGGTCGGGAAGTTAGTGGGAATCAAGGTGAGCATTTATGAAGAAGGTGAAACTTAAGCTGAGCTTTTAATATTAGGAATTCCAAGAGGCAAAAATGAGGAGGAAGTCACTTCTTGGCATGAGGGAAAGCCTATGGAGAAACACATGGATAGGAGATGAACAGTCTTGTGCAAAGTCAGCAAAAATGCCATCTAAGTCAAAATAGAGAATTCATGAAGAATAAGAATGCATTATAAAGGAGGGGAAGGTCAGAGAGGTAGGGATACCAATTAGGAAGCTATTAAAATGATGATGAAGATACTGGCCATATAAGTAGAAAGAAATGGAAGGATTTGGAAGATGTGAAGAAAAATCTAGAAGATTTCTCAATTTATTTGATATCCCGAGTGAGAGAGTATGTAGTTGTGGATAACTGATGTTGCAAACCTGGATGACTAGAAGGACTGTAGCACAATCCCTTTGTAACAGGGCTAATTTTTAACCTCTTCAATCATATGTGCAGGGTTAGAGATGGAGGGTCTGTGGATCTCCACAGCTTTCTGAGATCTGTTCATTTCTTCCTTGCTCTCCAGCTTTTCTCACTTACCTGGAGCTAGGGCTTCTTCCATCTCCCAATTACCCTTCCAACACCCTTCTTCAACCTCCTCAATTCCCCTGGGATTCCAGGAGCAGCTGCATTTTCTTCCCTCCCCCCCTTTTAACACCTAGCTTTGGGTAAATTCCTATCTCTATCCCATTGGCCCATATGATTAAGTAAACAAGTCTCAGGTTTTGAAAAGAGCAAGTAGCCAAGGTGCAGAGGAGGGGAATCAACATCCTCCTATTGATTTTCCTTTTTCATCCCCTTCAACCTTTTCCTCCACTTGTATTATTGTTTTTTTTCTTTTTTTTTGTTTGTTTGTTTTGGTAAAGTGGATGCCTTATTTTTTTGATAAATATTTTTGTAGGTGACATTTCTATTTCTTTCATTTTTCAAAATGTTTTCAGATTTTTTTTCTGGGTTAGACACAAGAGCCTGGATTATGGCCTCCTTGTATCTTTGGGTTGGTATGGGTTTTAGGTTTGATTGTATTTGTTTATTTGTTTTTGATGTAATACATTTTAAAAGGGAGGAAAAATGACAGAAATAAGGACATAGAAAGAGACACTTGGGTATTGGAGAAAAGATAAGTTCTATTTTAATGTTAATCAAATTATTTTACTATTGGATTTGTCTCTGTTATTTTAAATAATAGCATATTAAGTTTGATGGGACTTAAAGCCATGGCCTTAATAACTATTACTCCTAAACTGGTGTATTGAGCATTGGTGCATTTAAGGGAGTACAAAACCTTACTTTCTGGCTTCCCCAGTACCTATGATTGAAAACTTCTGTTTGCTGAGGCAAAATTCATTTTTCACTGTCATAGCATCCTGAACTCTCATTCTTTTCCACTATAGCTCTTCCTCATGCTCTTCTATTCTTTCCTTCTTGTGGAATTTCTGCTAGATTGTAAAAAATTCTTACATAATCACAGAATTTTTAGAGTCTCAAGGGGCTTCATTAGACACTGGGTCCAATTTATGCCATAAAGAAATTTTGACCACACCCTCCCTAGCCCAATTGGTCATTTAATCTCTGCTTGAAAACTTTCCAGAAGATGGAACCTATAACCTCTTGAGACCATGTATTTCACTTTTGGATGGATGGAATGGTTATTTGTTTTTCTTTTCTGTTTGATATAAGACTCGTTGAATCATCTCAATGGTCCTCATTTTGCCAAATCAGAAAATTATAATTCCTTTTCCACATGATAAGCCTTCAAATACTTGAACTCATCTATCATGTTTCCCCTAAATCTTCTTTTATCCAGGCTAAATATTCTTTGTTCCTTCAACCAAACCTCAAATGACATAGAACCAAGACTGTATGCCATCAATGTTGACATCTAGAATAGCTCTCATTTGTCAATGCTGTTTCCAAATGTGGTGCCTAGAACTAAATAAAATATTCCAGAGGAGGTCTGACAAGAGCAGAATACAGACAGACTCTTACCTCCTTAGTCCTATCAGCTATTCTTTTTAATCCAAGTCTAGATTACATTAGCTCTTTGGGTTGCCAAATCACTCTGCTGACTCAGAGTTCATTAAAATATCCTTATATTTTCAGACAAACTACTATTTAATTTGTTTCTTCATTTAGTACTTGAAAAGGTCATCTCTGAAAATAAGTGAAAGATTTTATACTGTTCATATTACATATATGTTAGGAATAAAGATAGGGACTGGAACTGTGGTGCCTTTCCTATAATTCTATGGTGATAAAATTACTCCTATCAGTGCAAATGGGAATTTTCTCTCCAACTTATCTACATATATGTGAATTAAATTTACAAGGAACTAAGTATACGTTGTGTGTGTATGTGTGTTTATTATTTGGGGTGTATGAAGTGATCAGAGAGAACCACCACCCAGAGTGTGAGGACTTGATGAGTCCTTTAAAAAACAAACAAACAAACAATCTTACTTTCTGTCTTAGTATTAATTCTAAGACCTAAGAGCTGCCAGGTCTAGGCAATAGGAGTCAAATGACCTACTTAAGGTCACACTTGAAGTCAGGTCTTTTTAATTTCAGGCCTGGCATGCTACCTACTGTGCTACCTAGCTACCTTGTGAACTCTTTTCAGGGTTGCTCATTTACCTTTTGTATCTATCTTTCACTCAACTCTCACCTGTGCCTTTAAGAATCTATAACAAGGGCAGAAGGCAAACCCCAGTAAAACTAACTCAGTAGATAGGCTAAACAAGGTTGTGGGGTAACTTATAGCCTCAAATCTATCAGGGAGTTAGGGGGAACGTCTAACTCAATCCTGCAAAGACTTCCCATGCAGAAACTGGTGGATAGAGCAATTTATTCCAATGGTCATGAAAGCTGATTAGTAGAATCTGTGGAGCTCTTTAAATTTTTTGAAAATTTTATTTAATTAATTAATTTAGAATATTTTTCATGGTTACAAGACTCATGTTCTTTCCTTGCCCTCTCCCAACCCCCCTCCCATAGCTGACAAGCAATTCCTCTGGGTTTTACAAGGGTCATTGATCAAGACCCATTTCCATACCATTGATATTTGTTGTGATCATTTAGACTCTATATCCCCAAATCATATCCCATTAACCCTTGTAATTGAGCAGTTGTTTTTCTTCTATTTTCTACTCCCCCAGTTCTTCCTCTGAATGTAGATAGTGTTCTTTCTCATAAGTCCCTCAGAACTGTCCTGGGTCATTGCATTGCTGCTAGTAGAGAAGTCCCTTACATTTGATTTTACCACAGTGTATCAGTCTCTGTGTACAATGTTCTTATGGTTCTTCTTGTGGAGCACTTAAGGCTTGATCAGACATTAAGGACACTAACACCCTCCACTGTTTCCAAGATCATTACTAGTCATCCTGACTTTTGTCTTGGCAATGGACTTTGGTGACATTAGAAGAGAGACTAAGGCTATTGAGTTTGTTCAAAAATGTATTGCTTAAATCAACTTATCATGCAAGTCAAAACATTATTCTATGATATCATTGGTCCTCTTTGAAAATGAAGACTGAACAATAAGAAATTATTTACTTCTATAGAGGTTTAATAAAAACATTTATAGACTGATGTTTAGTGGTATCAGATTTGGTGGATATATATTAATGTATTTGCTTTCTACATTATTTCCATTTTCTGCTTCTGTAAAAACTTTTGTTTAAAATCTTCTCTGATTCCCACAGAAGAAATTATCTCCCTTCTTAACTTGCTTATGGTACTTTGCCTGGACTTCTCTTTTGCCCTCATTATATTCTATCTCATATGATATATTTTATAATAATGTAGTTTCATTCTTGACAAGGATTTTGAGAATAGAGCCTTTTACCTAGTTGGCACTTAATAATTTAATTACATTTATAATAAATGATATTTATTTAACATTTTGAAGTTGTAAATTATTTTATGCACATTATTTGCTTTGGCCTCCCCCAAATTTTGTGAGATAAGTTGTTATAAGCATAATTATCCCTGTTTGGAGATCAGGAAATTAAAGGTGATAGAGATTAGGTGACCTGGTGAAGATCATTTAAGAAGGGTATATTTGAGGCTAGATTTAAATAGAGGTCTTCCTGATCCCCAGTCCAGGGATCTATCTATTTTATCATGCAGTCACTATCACTAAGCAATAGACAACATGGTAATTCAACATATTTCTAAATTGAAATGTTGTGTGTCTACTGCAATTTATTGAATAATATTAGAACCCTAAAAGAGTTCATTCAATTTCCAAAGATACCTATATGGAAACTGAAGGCTAAGGAGACTCTTGCCTAACAAATAATACTTTAGCTTATTCACCTTCATCATGTGCTGATATATAGATATAATAAATATCAGTTATAAACAATTTAAAATCAAAGATTCTTATAGTCAGACTTTCAGGAAATGTAGATAAGAACATTTTAATGCAGATTACACATAATGCATATACATATGACTTGTATCAAAATATTTGATCTTGAAGGTGAATAAAAATTCCTCTAGAGAAAGCCAAAATCCAAAGATAAATAGTTCCCAGAAAAATGAGTGAGCTCTGGACATAATTAGTAAGTTTCATAAACTAGGTTGGCCCAGAGTTCAAACTCTTGAGATAAACCACAGATCCAAATGAAGTAAGCTTTCCTTTGGCTCAAATATGTGAAACAAAGCCAACGTTTCATATTTTCCCTAGCTGGTAAAGAAAGAAATATACTTCTATGAAGAGACCCCTCTCCTCTCCCTGATTCAAAAAAATACTACTCTAGAATCATGATGAAAAGGAGTGATTTTCAACTTTGAAATGAAACATTTTATTTATTTTCTGGACCTATTTTATGAGGCAAATACTTGGAGAAGTGGTTCAAGATGAAATAAAAAGACTGGTTCATCTTTCAGTTCCTAGAATCTCAGAGTTGGAAAGAAGAGTAGATCTGGACTCAGAAGACCTAAATTCATATCTGAGTTTTGCCATTTACTAGCTGTGTGACCATAATGTGTCATTTTGTCTTCTTTTATAAAAGCAAGTGATGAGATTAGATGATTTTTTTAAGTCTCCATCTAAACCTGTGTCTATGATGTATTAATATATCCTCCCTCTAAAAGAGATTATTTGTTATATTAGTAATGGATTTTTAAGGATGTGAAGCCTTAATTTGAGAAGGTAGTTTCCTATAAGTAATGGACTAACTCAGTCATATTTACCCCAAATAATCTTTATATCTAACAAGTAAATTCTTTCATACTTCCATAATTTGCTTATGTTATCATGGTTTATTATCTATCCAGTTTGACCTCATTTTATTGGTTAAATGAATTCTTACCCCCAAAGTTTGATTCTTTGAATTTATCATACACTAGTTTACAAAGGTCATTATATATGTGTTTGTGTGTGTGTGTGTGTGTGTGTGTGTGTGTAGTAATTTATATATATATATATATATATATATATATATATGTTTTTATTAATTCCCTTGATATTCTTGACCTTTTGTTTTCCAGGTGAACTTTGTTCTAGTTCTAGAAAGTATCTTTTGGAAGTTTGATTGGTATAAACACTGAATAAGTATATTAATTTAGGTACAGTTGTCAATTTCATTATATTAGCTCAGCCTGCACATAGCAATTAATATTCTTCCAATTGGTTAGATATGACTTGATTTGTGTGAAAAGTGTTTTGTAATTGTGCTCAGATAATACCTGCATTTGCCTTGGCAAGTAGATTCCTAGATATTTTTTATTGTATGGAATTATTTTAAATAGAATTTCTCTTTCTGTCTTTTGCTGCTGAACTTTATTTTTAGAAATGCTGATGATTTATGTGGGTTTATTTTGTATCCTGCAACTTTGCTTACATTATTATTTCAACTAGTTTTTAGTTGTTTCTCTAACATTCTTATCTGCATAGAATTATAGTTTAGTTTTCTCATTGCCTACTTTAATTCCTTCAGTTTCCTTTTCTTCTTATTGTTAAAGCTAGTATTCCTAGTACAATATTAAAATAATAGTGTTGATAAAGGACATCCTTACTCCACCCCTGATCTTATGGGAAAATTTAATATCCCTATTGCTGATACTTACTAATAATTTCAGATAAATACTACTTCTCATTTTAAGGTATAGCTCATTTGTTCTTATGCATTCTAGTGTTTTTAATAGAAATGGGTGCTGTATTTTGTCAAAAGCTCTTTATGCATCCATTGAAATAATCATGTGATTTATTTTATTGTGGTTATTGATATGGTCAAATATGATGGTAATTTTCCTATTAATGAACCAGCCCTGCAGTCCTGGTATTAATCCTACCTGGTCATAATAAAAGATTCTTGTAGTCTCCTTGCCAGTATTTTATTTTAAAAATTTGCATCTATATTCATTAATGAAATTAGTCCATAGTTTTCTTTCTCTGTTTTTGCACTTCTCCTGGTTTAGATATCAGCACCATATTTGTGTCATAAAAATAATTTAGTAGGACTCATTCTTTGCTTCCCCTCACTCCAATAGTTCATATAGCATTGAAATTGTTTTATAAATGCTTAATAAAATTCACTTGTGAATCCATCTGACCCGGTGATTTTTCCCCTGAGATACTATTATTCAAGGATTTTATTTCCTCTTTTGTTAATCTGTGCAATTTATATATATTTTTTGTAAATATTCATCCATTTCATTTAGATTGTCAGATTTACTGGCATATAATTGAGCAAAATTGCTCCTAATGATTCCTTTAACTTCCTCTTCATTGTTGGTGAATTTACCCTTTTTATTTTTGACACTGGTTATTTGCAAATTAAGCAATTCTCTATTTTTTATAAATCAATTTCCACTCTTATTTATTATTTTATTGTTCTCTTACTTTCAATTTTATTAAATTTCCTTTTGATTTTTAAGATTTACAATTTAGTCTTAATTGGAGATTTTAAATTTCTTCCTTTTCTAGTTTTTTTTTAGTTTTATGTCCATTTCATTGATTTACTTTTTCTTAAATTTATTGATGTAAGCCTTCAGAGACATAAATTTTCCCCTAAGTATTGCTATGGCTTATATCCTACATTTTGACATGTTGTCTCCTAATCTTTATCACTAATGAATTTGTTAATTGTCTATAATTTTCTCTTTAATACACTCCTTTTTAAGAATTAGATTATTTACTTTATAATTAGTTTTTGATTTACCTTTCTATGAATCTGTATTGATTATGATTTTTTATTGCATTATAATGTAAAAAGGGCATATTTATTATTTTTGCTTTTCTTAATTTAGGTTGTGAAGTTTTATGTGTTAATACATTGTCAGTTATTGTGTAGGTGGCATGGATTGCTGAAAATAATGTTATTTTACTTTCCATTCCCTTTTAATTTGCTTTGGAGATCTATTAGTTCTAATTTTTCAGAATTGCATTCACTTCTTTCAGTTCTTTCCTATTTATTTTTGTTTTGTTTTGTTTTGATTTATCTAGATCTGAGGTGGGAAAAGTTAAGGGATCCTACTAGTATAATTTTATTGCCTCTTTCCTCCTGAAGCTCATTTGATTTCTCCTCTAAAAATCCGAAGGCTATACCTTTTGGTACATGTGTATCTAGTTTTAATGTTACTTAATTTTCTATGGTGCCTTTCATCCAGATATAATTTCTTTTCTTATCCCTTCTTTGTCTGAGATCTTGATTGCTACTTCTGCTTTTTTAAAAATTTCAGATGAAGCACAGTAAATTATACTCCAACCCTTACATTTACTCTGTGTGTCTTCCTGCCTCAAATGTGTTTCTTGTAAATAACATATAGTATTCATTTTTAATTCACTCTGATATCGGCTTCTATTTCATAGGTGAATTCATATTGTCTTCCTTCACAGTTATGATTCCCAGTTGTATAATCCCCTCCATCTTATTTTCTTTTTTTGATTCTTCTCTTTCTCTTTTCCCTCTGTCCATCCTCACATGCCTTTTGCTTTTAATCGCCACCTCTAATTCCTCTCTCTTCTATTACCCTCGTTCTATCTTATTTCCCTCCTTCCTTATACTGTAACTGTTTTTCATGTCTCTTTAGGTAAAATAATTTTCCCAATTTCCCCTCTCTCCTTTCTCTTTTCTTACAATGAAATTCCCTTTTCAACTATTTTTGCATATCATCATGTCATTCTAATGAGCTCATTTCCATACTTTCTTTATAACTGCTGTAATACTAACAATAATTTTAAGAACTATAAAAACATCTTTCCATGTATGAATATAAATAGTTTGACCTTATGTGTCTCTTAATTTTTTTTCCTTTCTTATTTGCCTTTTTATGCTTCTCTTGAGTGCAGTATTTGAACCTAAACTTTCTGTTTATATCTCGTCTTTTTATCAGGAATGCTTGGAAAAACATCTTATTTATTAAGTGACCATTTTTCCCTGAAAGAATAGACTCAGTTTTACTGAGTAGGCAATTATAGGTTATAAACCTAGCTCTTTCACCTTCCAGAATATTATATTTCAAGCCTTCTGATCCTTCAAATTAATGTGGAAGCTGCTAAGTCCTGTGCCATCCTGATTGTAGTTTCATGTATTTTAAAAATTATTTCTTTCTGGTTGCTTGAACTATTTTTCTTCTTGGCTTTAGAGCTCTTGAATTTAGCTATAATATTCCTGAGACTTGTCATTTAGGGATTTATTTCTGGAGGTTATTTGTGGATTCTTTCAAATTCTATTTTACTCTCTTGTTTAAGAATATTAGGTCAATTTTCTTTGATCATTTCTTATAATATCATGTCTAAGGTTTTATTTTATCATGGCTTTCAGACAGTCAAACAACTCTTAAACTGTCTTCTCTGCATGTATTTTCCATGCCAGTTATTTTTCTAATGAAATATTTCATATTTTCTTCAATCTTTTTCTTCTTTTTAAACTTATTTCTTGATGTCTTATGAAGTTCTTAACTTCTCTTTCTCTAATTATAATATTGAGGGATTATTTTCATCTATGAGCTTTTAAACTTTTTCATTTGGTCAATTCCACTTTCAACTTTTTTCTTCATTGGATTTTTATACCTCTTTTCTGTTTTGTTAAATCTGCTTCGCATTGCTTTTATTTCTCTTCCCCATTTTTCTTCTGCCTTTCTTCTTTGATTTTAAAAATCTTTTTGAACTCTTCCAGATCCTGAGACCAAACTGTATTTTTCTTTGAAGTTCTACATAGAGCTGCTTTGATTTCACTATCCCCTTCTGAATCTGTGCCTTGTTCGTCTTTGTCTACATAAAATAGGTGTTGTTTTTTTTTTTGGTTGTTGTTTTTGTGGATGTTAGCTCATTTTCCTAGCATTTTTTTCTTGACTTTTAATGTCATTTTAAAGGTGGACTTCATTCTTAAGGGAGAGTAGGCACTCTCTTAAACTTCAGTATCCTCTGGGTTAAGGCTTGGGCTAAGGCTTGGAATTTTAAGGAATGGTTGCAGGATTGTACTTCTTTTGGCTTAGGCAGGGTCTCAGGGTCTCAAATTTGGCTTGGGCCAAGGTTCAGAACCTTGAACAGTAGATATGGGTGGGGTGGATTGCTATTGGCTTGCACCAGTACTCTATGTGAGTTAAATATTTAGCTTCCCTAATTCCAGAAGACACCTAATGGGGGTCAGAGAGTCATATGTTTTAATTTGCCAGCATGGCAGGTAATATTCCTGATGGATGGAAGTCAAATGATGTGGCGTGTAGGAATTGAAGTGAAACCCTAGCCAATAAGAAAATCTTAGGGAAGGATATAGACTAAGCTTAAAAAAGCCAGCATGTGGACTTCCGGTCAAGATGGCAGCTTAGAGAAAGCTAAAGTTCAGATCTCTGGAAAACCCTTCCTGACCCATCTCAAACTAAAAGCTCCTAAGGGGCCGAAATTCAAAACGATCAACAGCATAGACCCTGGGAATCCCCCTCCTGGACCTGGACCTGGATCAAAAGGTACGGCCCCCCTCAAAAGCCAGAACCCGAGATCACTCGGACCTAAGGGGTAGGAGCCCAGAGTCCAAGGCTTAGGGAAGCCGCAGCCCCGCCCCCCTCAGAGAGCAGGGTCCTCTGAAACAACAGCAACCCTCAGGGAAGACAAAAGAGCCTCAGGGCCAGCTATTCTGAAGGCAACTTCTGGAAAGCAACTCGACCCAGTCCAGTCGAGGGGGCACCTTAGCAGCAGGGAAACAGAGAGCCGGGGGAGAGTGTGGCCCCCTGGTCTGACCCTTCCATTCCAGTTCCAATGAAAGTCATTGCCTTAAGGCATACTCAGTTTAACCCAGGGAAAGCTCATAGAACCGACAATATGCCCAGGACTAAAGCCTCTGAACACCAGACAGAGATAAGAAAAGCTAATCCTCCCCATTCAGAGATGGCAAACTCCACAGAAGCACAGAAGCCCCAAAATCCCAAGAAAAATAAGAAGAAAGGGGCAACTTTGGACACATTCTATGGAGCCAAAATACAAAATACAGAGGAGATAGAAGACGTTACACAAGAAAATGCTCTGAAACCTTCCAAAGGAAATGGAAACTCTCCACAAACCCATGAAGAATTTGAATCAGAAATGACCAAAAAGATGGAAGCCTTCTGGGAGGAAAAGTGGGAAATAATGCAAAAGATATTCACGCATCTACAAAACTGGTGTGACCAAACTGAAAAGGAAAACCAGGCTTTAAAGGCCAGAATCAGGCAACTGGAAGACAACGATCATGTAAAAGAGCAAGAATTAATAAAGCCAAGCCAAAAAAACCAAGAAATTAGAAGAGAACGTAAAATATCTCACCGACAAGGTGATAGATCTGGAAAATAGAGGGAGAAGAGATAATTTAAGAATAATTGGACTTCCAGAAAAGCCAGAAATAAACACCAAACTTGACATCGTGATACAAGATATAATCAAAGAAAATTGCCCAGAGATTCTAGAACAAGGGGGTAATATAGCCACTGACAGAGTTCACAGAACACCTTTTACACTAAACCCCCAAAAGACAACTCCCAGGAATGTAATTGCCAAATTCCAAAGCTCTCAAACAAAAGAAAAAATCCTACAGGAAGCCAGAAAAAGACAATTTAGATATAAAGGAAAGCCAATCAGGGTCACACAAGACCTTGCAAGTTCTACTCTGAATGATCGTAAGGCATGGAACATGATCTTCAGAAAGGCAAGAGAGCTGGGTCTTCAACCAAGAATCAGCTACCCAGCAAAACTGACTATATACTTCCAAGGGAAGTATGGGCATTCAACAAAATAGAAGACTTCCAACTTTTTGCAAAGAAAAGACCAGAGCTCTGTGGAAAGTTTGATACCGAAAAACAAAGAGCAAGGAATACCTGAAAAGGTAAATATTAAGGAAAGGGGAAAGGAGAAAAATGTTATCTTCTTCTTTTACTCAAACTCTCTTCTATAAGGACTACATTTATATCAATCTATGTATACTAACATGTGGGGAAAATGTAATGTATAAATAGGGGGTAAAGAAAGACCAAATAGAATAATCTTTCTCACACAAAGATTCACATGGGAAGGGGAGGGGAAGAAAACTCCTATAAGAAGGAGAGGAAGAGAGGGTTTTTTACTTACACCTTAATCTCAGGGAAATCAACTCTGAGAGGGGAAAACATCCAGATCCATTGGGATCTTGAATTCTATCTTACCCAACAAGGGTAGGGAGAAGGGAAAACCAAGGGGGGAGGGGGAGGGGGAAAACAAAAAGGGAGGGAAAGAGAGGGGGGAGGGGGAGGGAACAAAAAGGGAGGGACTAAAAAGGGAAACATCAAGGGAGGGAACAAGGGGGACTGAATCAAAGTAAATCACTGGACTAAAAGGTAGAGCCGAAGAAGAAAAGGTTAGAATTAGGGAAGGATATCAAAATGGCAGGGAGTCCACAAATGACAATCATAACTTTGAACGTGAATGGGATGAACTCACCCATAAAATGTAGATGAATAGCAGAATGGATTATAATCCAAAACCCTACCATATGTTGTCTTCAAGAAACACAGATGAGGTGGGTTGACACTCACAAGGTCAGAATTAAAGGATGGAGTAAGACCTTCTGGGCCTCAACTGACAGAAAGAAGGCAGGAGTGGTAATCATGATATCTGATAAAGCCAAAGCAAAAATAGACCTGATCAAAAGGGATAGGGAAGGTAATTATATTTTGTTAAAAGGGACTTTAGACAATGAGGAAATATCATTAATCAACATGTATGCACCAAATAATATAGCACCCAAATTTCTAATGGAGAAACTAGGAGAATTGAAGGAAGAAATAGACAGTAAAACCATACTAGTGGGAGACTTAAACCAACCATTATCAAATTTAGATAAATCAAATCAAAAACTAAATAAGAAAGAGGTAAAAGAAGTGAATGAAATCTTAGAAAAATTAGAATTAATAGACATATGGAGAAAAATAAATAGGGATAAAAAGGAATACACCTTCTTTTCAGCACCACATGGCACATTCACAAAGATTGACCATACATTAGGTCACAGAAACATAGCACACAAATGCAGAAAAGCAGAACTAATGAATGCAGCCTTCTCAGATCACAAGGCAATAAAAATAATGATTAGTAATGGTACATGGAAAACCAAATCTAAAACCAATTGGAAATTAAACAATATGATACTCCAAAACCGTTTAGTTAAAGAAGAAATCATAGAAACAATTAATAATTTCATCGAGGAAAATGACAATGGCGAGACATCCTTTCAAACCTTTTGGGATGCAGCCAAAGCGGTAATCAGAGGTAAATTCATATCCCTGAATGCTTATATTAACAAACTAGGGAGAGCAGAGATCAATCAATTGGAAATGCAAATGAAAAAACTCAAAAACGATCAAATTAAAACCCCCCAGCAGAAAACCAAACTAGAAATCCTAAAAATTAAGGGAGAAATTAATAAAATCGAAAGTGATAGAACTATTGATTTAATAAATAAGACAAGAAGCTGGTACTTTGAAAAAACAAACAAAATAGACAAAGTATTGGTCAATGTAATTAAAAAAAGGAAGGAAGAAAAGCAAATTAACAGCATTAAAGATGAAAAGGGGGACAGCACCTCCAATGAAGAGGAAATTAAGGCAATCATTAGAAATTACTTTGCTCAATTATATGGCAATAAATACACCAATTTAGGGGATATGGATGAATATATACAAAAATACAAACTGCCTAGACTAACAGAAGAGGAAATAGAATTCTTAAATAATCCCATATCAGAAAATGAAATCCAACAAGCCATCAAAGAACTTCCTAAGAAAAAATCCCCAGGGCCTGATAGATTCACCTGTGAATTCTATCGAACATTCAGAGAACAGTTAATCCCAATACTATACAAACTATTTGACATAATAAGCAAAGAGGGAGTTCTACCAAACTCCTTTTACGACACAAACATGGTACTGATTCCAAAACCAGGCAGGTCAAAAACAGAGAACGAAAACTATAGACCAATCTCCCTAATGAATATAGATGCAAAAATCTTAAATAGGATACTAGCAAAAAGACTCCAGCAAGTGATCAGAAGGATCATTCACTATGATCAAGTAGGATTTATACCAGGGATGCAGGGCTGGTTCAATATTAGGAAAACCATCCACATAATTGACCACATCAACAAGCAAACCAGCAAGAACCACATGATTATCTCAATAGATGCAGAAAAAGCCTTTGATAAAATACAACACCCATTCCTATTAAAAACACTAGAAAGCATAGGAATAGAAGGGTCATTCCTAAAAATAATAAACAGTATATATCTAAAACCATCAGCCAATATCATCTGCAATGGGGATAAACTAAATGCATTCCCAATAAGATCAGGAGTGAAACTAGGATGCCCATTATCACCTCTACTATTTGACATTGTACTAGAAACACTAGCAGTAGCAATTAGAGAAGAAAAAGATATTGAAGGCATCAAAATAGGCAAGGAGGAGACCAAGTTATCACTCTTTGCAGATGACATGATGGTCTACTTAAAGAATCCTAGAGATTCAACCAAAAAGCTAATTTAAATAATCAACAACTTTAGCAAAGTTGCAGGATACAAAATAAACCCACATAAATCATCAGCTTTTCTATATATCTCCAACACAGCTCAGCAGCAAGAACTAGAAAGAGAAATCCCATTCAAAATCACCTTAGACAAAATAAAATACCTAGGAATCTACCTCCCGAGACTAACACAGGAACTATATGAACACAACTACAAAACACTCTCCACACAACTAAAACTAGACTTGAGCAATTGGAAAAACATTAACTGCTCATGGATAGGATGAGCCAATATAATAAAAATGACCATCCTACCCCAACTTATTTATCTATTTAGTGCCATACGCATTCAACTCCCAAAATACTTCTTCACTGATTTAGAAAAAACCATAACAAAGTTCCTTTGGAAGAACAAAAGATCAAGGATATCCAGGGAAATAATGAAAAAAACCCACATAGGATGGGGGCCTTGCAGTCCCTGACCTTAAACTATATTACAAAGCAGCAGTCATCAAAACAATTTGGTACTGGCTAAGAAACAGAAAGGAAGATCAGTGGAATATACTGGGGGAAAGTGACCTCAGCAAGACAGTATACGATAAACCCAAAGATCCCAGCTTTTGGGACAAAAATCTCCTATTCGATAAAAACTGTTGCGAAAATTGGAAGACAGTGTGGGAGAGACTAGGAATAGATCAACACCTCACACCCTACACCAAGATAAATTCAAAATGGGTGAGTGACTTAAACATAAAGAAGGAAACTAAGTAAATTGGGTAAACACAGAATAGTATACATGTCAGACCTTTGGGAGGGGAAAGACTTTAAAACCAAGCAAGACATAGAAAGAATCACAAAATGTAAAATAAATAATTTTGACTACATCAAACTAAAAAGCTTTTGTACAAACAAAACCAATATAACTAAAATCAGAAGGGAAACAACAAACTGGGGAAAAATCTTCATAGAAACCTCTGACAAAGGTTTAATTACTCAAATTTATAAAGAGCTAAACCAGCTATACAAAAAATCAAGCCATTCTCCAATTTATAAATGGGCAAGGGACATGGATAGGCAGTTCTCAGATAAAGAAATCAAAACTATTAATAAGCACATGAAGAAGTGTTCTAAATCTCTTATAATCAGAGAGATGCAATCAAAACAACTCTGAGGTATCACCTCACACCTAGCAGATTGGCTAACATAACAGCAAAGGAAAGTAATGAATGCTGGAGGGGATGTGGCAAAGTAGGGACATTAATTCATTGCTGGTGGAGTTGTGAACTGATCCAACCATTCTGGAGGGCAATTTGGAACTATGCCCAAAGGGCGACAAAAGAATATCTACCCTTTGATCCAGCCATAGCACTGCTGGGTCTGTAACCCAAAGAGATAATGAACAAAAAGTCTTGTACAAAATTATTCATAGCTGCGCTCTTTGTGGTGGCCAAAAACTGGAAAACGAGGGGATGCCAATCAATTGGGGAATGGCTGAGCAAATTGTGGTATATGTTGGTGATGGAATACTATTGTACTAAAAGGAATAATAAAGTGGAGGAATTCCATGGAGACTGGAACAACCTCCAGGAAGTGATGCAGAGCGAAAGGAGCAGAACCAGGAGAACATTGTACACCGAGACTAATACACTGTGGTATAATCGAACGTAATGGACTTCTACATTAGTGGCAGTGTAATGTCCCTGAACAATCTGCAGGGATCTAGGAGAAAAAACACTATCCATAAGCAGAGGACAAACTGTGGGAGTAGAAACACCAAGGAAAAGCAACTGCCTGAATACAGTGGTTGAGGGGACACGACAGAGGAGAGACTCTAAATGAACACTCTAATGCAAATATTATCAACATAGCAATGGGTTCAAATCAAGAAAACATGTAATGCCCAGTGGATTTACGCGTCGGGTATGGGTGGTGGTGGGGAGGAAAGAAAATCATCTATGTCTTTAATGAATAATGCTTGGAAATGATCAAATAAAATATATTAAAAAAAAAGCCAGCATGTGAAGTGTGATAGTTTCACTCATGCTTTGCCATTTTTTCTCGTGGAAGAAGGTTGCTGGCTGGTGAACACTCCCAGTGTTTATTTATTTAAGTCATCTCTGACAAGAGGGGCAGCAAAGGGCCAGCAGGGACCATGCCCCACAACTGGAATTCCAGGAACTCAGGATCTCTTCTTTGGTTTCAGTCCCTTCTGAACTCAATCCCACTTCTTGACTGACCTTAATTTGCTTAATCCAAACATGTGATTATCTGGGCTTCTTTGCAACTACTTATGAAATGGCCCCTGGATAGTTGGGAATCTGGGACCTGAGGAAGCAGCAAAGAGGTCAGAGATTTTGGGTAGTAACCTGCTTCTTTCTCTCTTTCTTTCTTTTTAATAATAAATACTTATACATTTAGTATAAATTCTATGAGATAAATCTTTATTTAATACAACTCCTTTGTGAAGGTTTTCTGCCTTCCTGTGGGCTGTATTCCCTTTTCACCCCAGTGAATCAGACACTCTGCCTAATTTTTCAAGTTGTTTTCTCAAGGGAAGTTGTTTCCTTCCCTCCCCTTTTTGATTCTTTCACTCCAATATTAATTTTGAAGCATTATTTTAAAGTTGGTTACAGAAGATTCTTAGTGTTCCAAACTTTCCTTGCTTCTACTATACCATCTTGGCTCTGCCCCCCAACTAGATATTCTCAATTTCACTATTTTTTATGCTTCATATCTAATCTATTTCCAAGTCTGTCTATTATGTCTTTGCATAGAATATAAAAAAAAATGTTTCCTTTTCTCCTGTGATATTGTCTCTACTCTTTTGCAGACCCTCTTCAATTCATGTTTTGACTACTGCATTAGCCTTCCTGTGATTCTGGTTTCCTCAAGTGTCTTCCCACTCCAGTTAATGTTCTATCCAGTTAAATTTCTATCAATTTTACCTTCCTAAAGTGAAGAGGCCATCATGTCAGCCCTACTTAATAAAGTCTAATGTGTCCCTGGCAAATCCAGGATCATATATAAAATCCTTTCTTTGTCTTTCAAAGTCCTTCGTAACCTGTTCTTTCTGCCTGTTTCCTTTTCAGTATGTTTACATCTTACTCCTCAGCACATGCTTTTTGATCCAGTGAAACTGTTTTCCTGGTTGCTCCATGACCAAGACACTGTATCTCTTAACTTTGGTTTTAAAGTTCTTTTTAAGACTCAACAGATTGAAAAGTTTTTCTAGGATTTTAGCCAGTCAGGAAAACTTTCTTCTTTATTGTGAAATTTTCTGTCTCTGAGAGTCACATACACAATAAATATACATATTACATATTTCAATATGGATATTCCTATTTAAGTATATTATATATTATGTATAATTTTATATTTTTAATTATAATTTCTTCTTTGTTGAAAATGGAAATATCCAATTTATGCTGTTTATCTCTTGATTGAATTTCTGTATACTGCTTGCCTCTTTAAATTGTCACCTCTTTGTATTCTTCTTTTGTATTCTTTTGTATTCTTTGTACCTCTTTTGTATTCTTCTGGGCATAGCAAAGTGCTTGATACATAGTATGCACATATTAAACATTAATAACTATTAACATAAATTTGTGTGTATAAATGTGCATACACACACATACATATATATAGTCTGCACTATAGGTTAAATCGGCTTTAATATATACAGTTAGGCATCATATATGCACATATATATATACATGTAAATGTGTATGAATGGACACATGCAAATTTGTGAATATGCATGCATGTATTGTATATACCATGTGTATGTGTGCATTGCCATACAATGCATATATAATACATAAATTCAAACTTGTGTAAATATAGTATTTACATGAGTATATATGTAATAATTTGGTTTTTAGTGTAGATTCCAACATTTACCAATTGCTTCAAGCAAAGTAGTTACATAGATCAGATGAAAGCAGGTGTATAAGAATACTGTACTCAAGTCTTTTGTAAATATTTAGTATATATCAAATGGAACAGAAAAAAAATGTTAAATATGTCTAATTATGCTGATTTGGGACTAAAAGATTTAAAATTCTGAAGCTAGGGAAAAACCACTATCAATCAAAGCTTTTTGTAGTGACAGAATCAAGTAGTCATCCAGTTTACATTTATTAGAGTCTTTGAATGTAACCATGATAGCCTCTGGGCATTTTAAGAAAGCAATTATAACTTCTGTATTCAGTACAAGTATCCCTTCCACATCGTGAATTTCTCCATCCTGATTTCAATATGTCACAAGTTGGCATAAAACATTTAATGGACATTTTTTTGAAGTTCTGTGGAAGCTACAGAGACCAAGACTAGCAGATGACACACAAAGGCTAGAAATTTAAAGATATTTTTTAAAAGTTTAGTAATTCATAAATGCATATCAGATGCTATAAAGATTGCATTAAAGAAAAAAGAAAAAAATTCAGACTTTTTCTATTGTCTTAAAGGAGGGCCAATATATTTTACCTGTTTTTTCCAGATTTCAGGGGTTCTCAGCCCCTAACCCAACATACTCCTCAGATGTAGAAGGCATACCTGTACTTCTTGAACTGATAAAGGCTCTAAAAGAGCTCTAGCTATTTGGAACATAAACAGAATAGAAGACTAAGAATACTGAGACTCATCATGTTCGATTATATTTTTTAAGCATAAGAGAAGTCCTAGAAATGAGAACTTCAGAAGGCAGTGTGAGACTAAAAGGACCACTTGGGAATTTTCCTAATATCACTTCATCACTACTTCACTGTTTGAATTGGGGCAAATAAACTATTCTCTCTGAACCTACTCTTTCATCCCTGGAAGGAAATGTTTTGATGAAAGGATTTCTATGATTTTCCCCTCCCTTACAGACAGTATGAAAACGTGTTTAAAGACAGCAGTGATAAATTATAAGAAATAAATCATTATTTGACCCTAAGATTTGATCTCCAGTTATGGCTGTAGGAGCAAAGTAAAAGCAAAGAACAAAGCAAAAACAAAATAAAAAAAACAATAACAAAAATAGTAGCAGCAACAACAAAAAGGAAAAATCAAACTATTTCTAATACTTCCATAAATCAAACTATTCATTTAGGGATTTAAATTCTCGTCCTCATTGAAAAATAGTATTTCATTTTTTCCTGAGATGCTGTGTCTTTGGTCTTTTACACAAAATTGTGGTGTCATTTCTAGATTTTGGGAATTCTGATATTTGATTATTCAGTTACAGTAAGTTATATCTGAAATCAAAATGGAATACAGGCAAATTCATTTGTTTCAATTTATCTTTGACCATATTGATTCATTTCTCTTTTCCCAGAGAGAAAACAAACATTATTGGAAAAAAATTCAAATAGTGATTTTGACACCTAAAACATGAAAGTCATTTTATTAAATAATTCACAGTGAAAATTGGAGAGATGTGGGATGCCTTTTGAACTAGCCCTATGATGGTTTCTGTGAAATGATTTCCCTGCAAGAAACTCCCTCATTCTACCAGTGCAACTCAGCAAATTCTTGGTAATTTATACCAACAATTATATTCCAGAGTCCATGGACTCCATCTGGAGACATTACAATCTGTGAATTAGAATAAGAACATATGTATATCCATATTTACATTTTTATCTTTGTTTTCAATAACATCTAATTCCTAATCTCATTCATTTAAGAACAAAAACAAATACAACTTGATTCTGAAAGAGAATTTATAAGGTTCCTATACTTCCAGAGAAGTACATGATGATTAAGGTATAGAAACCCTGCCTTAAGGAAAACCAGGAAAATGGGAAGTTAAACAAATTATCTAGGACCACATAGTAAATTTATATTATAGGAATTATGTTGATTTTATTTGTGAAAAAAATTTACTTTTATGAAATCAGTATCTTTTGTGATTTTCTCTTTCTTCTTTTAATCATGAAGTCTTCCCCTATTCATAGGTCTGGCAAGTAATTATTTTTTTGTCTCTCCAGATTGTTTATGATGTCATCCTTTACACACATTTGGAACTTATCTTGTATATGGTATGAGATATTAGTCTACTCCATATTTATATAACACTACTTTCCATTTTTCCAAAAAAGTTCTTGGTAAATAGCAATTTCTTATTCTAATAGATGGGGTCTTGACCTAACCAAAGGCTAGATTAACCAAAGACTAGGCTACTGTGATAATTTACTACTAAATATTATATTTATAAAACATTTCAG
This sequence comes from Monodelphis domestica, assembly GCF_027887165.1. Lineage (NCBI taxonomy): Eukaryota > Metazoa > Chordata > Mammalia > Didelphimorphia > Didelphidae > Monodelphis > Monodelphis domestica. The sequence goes on from NC_077232.1 coordinate 193,575,015, forward strand.
TGGTCATTATCTCTGTTTTCATACATAGAACCAAAATATTTTGATTGCTACTATGATACTTTTGCAGTATAGTTTGAGATCTAGTTCTCTCTTCAAGATACCTGAAAAAGATGTTTTTTGTTTTTTTTTAATCCTGCCAGTATTTAAATTCTTTTTTTTTTTTAGGCTGCATGTAGTAATCTTTTTCTTTTCATTTAGATATGCTGGATTTTGATCCCGGGAGTTTTTATTTGACTAGTAGATTCTATTTTCGCTTTGCCCTCTGTTTTAATATATCTGGGAAGAATTATTTTATGATTTATTGAACAATGGAATCTATTTTTTCATTATAGATTTCAGTCTCTTTTCCAAGTCAATTGTTTTCATTCAGTGATACCTTATATTTTCTTCTATTTCTTCTGTTTTTTTATTTTCTTTTAGTCCTCCTTATTGTCTCATGAAGCCATTAATTTCTATCTTGTCTATTCTAATTTTTAGTTAGTTTGCTTCTATGGTAAGAATTTTTCTTCTTTTTATTGATTTGAATTAATTTATTTGGTCAATTTAGAACATTATTCCTTGGTTACAATAATTACATTATTCCCCTCCCTCCCCTCCACTCACCCTTCCCGCAGCTGATGCAATTTCATTGGGTATTACTTGTGTCCTTGATCAGAACATATTTCCATGTTGTTGATGCTTGCATTAGGATGTTCATTTAGAATCTAAATATCCAATCATATCCCCTCAACCAAAGAATTCAAGCAGTTGTATTTCTTGGTATTTTTACTCCCACAGTGTTTCCTCTGGATGTGGATAGTGGTTTTTCTTGTAGGTTCCTCCAAGTTGTTCAGGATCACTGCATTGCAACTAATGGAGAAGTCCATTACATTCGACTGTACCACAGTGTATCAGTCTCTGTGTACAATGTTCTCCTGGTTCTGCTCCTTTCACTCTGCATCAATTACTGGAGGTTGTTCCAGTTCCCATGGAATTCCTCCACTTTATTATTCCTTTGAGCACAATAGTATTCCATTACCAACAGATACCAAAATTTGTTCAGCCATTCCCCAATTAAAGGGCATCCCCTCATTTTCCAATTTTTGGCCACCACAAAGAGCGCAGCTATGAAGATTCTTGTACAAGTCTTTTTCCTTATTATCACTTTGGGTTACAAACCCAGCAGTGCTATGACTGGATCAAGGAGCAGACAGTCTTTTAATGCCCTTTGGGAATAGTTCTAATTTGCACTTCAGAATGGTTGGATCAATTTACAACTCCACCTGCAATGCATTAATGTCCCTACTTTGCCACATCCCCTCCAGCATTCATTACTTTCCTTTGCTTTCATGTTAGCCAATCTGCTAGGTGTGTAACAGTTAAAATTTAGGGAGATGGGGAGACTGAGGCAGGTAGAAATTAGTTTCTCTCTGCATGGAGTATTATATTTTTTAGAGGTTTATTAAGGATTAAGGCTTAAAGAATATATAAGTAAGAAACATGTGCTAGGCCAGAGGCCTAGACAAAATAACCTCACATCATGGAAGAGACGCCTCTGCTCCAAAACAGAAATCCAAAAAAAAGAGCCAAAAACCTTTGCCACCAGCTTAAATCCTTCCTCGATCTCGGCCCACCTCAGAATTCCCCATGAGATTACAAAGCATTTTGGGGAAGTGGAGCAAAGGCTTGTGGGGATTGTAGTCCTGTATTCGAGTCTATTTTTTACATTCCCCCATTTGATCCTCTGGGAAGAAGTCCTTCCCCAAAGGATCATAAAAACATAATCAATTTAAAGATTACAATAATTTGAGGATAAGGGAAAAAAGAACAAAACCAATAATTACTGGACGCATTGACAGAAAGCCAGTTAGGGGGCAGTCCCCTATGGCATGAAAGTATACATGCAAATAAATGTTCATTAACCACACTCAAAGTTCATTTTTGTGCACTTGTGGTCTGGAGGATTCTTCATGGTGGCTTCTCCAATAGTTCAGTTATTGATTCAGAAAGGTAGTATCTTCTTTACCTAAAATTCTTCTCAAAAGGAATTTAAACTTTGCAATTTAAATAATGATATATTTTTTTTACATTCCCCCTGTTAAGAGGGTGATTGACAAATAGAGAATCACTTAAGGATGCATGGCTGAGGTATGAGGTATATGAATCAATTGGCAAGAGAAATTAAAAGATATCAGAAAAATCAAAAAGAAATGAAAAAAAAATTCCGGATGAGAATATAGACTATCAAAGTCTTATGTGTGAAAATTCCAAGTAAAAGAAAAATAAATCTATAACAGGACCTTGAATCAGGGCCCAATTAAAATGATCTATGCAATGATGCATTTACCTAGTCAGTAGCCAGGACTACAGAAAGGTACCACACTATGAGAGGCAGAAAAGGGGACCAGATTATAGGAGCCAAGGTTTCAGGGAAACTCATCTGTGAGTATTTTCAGAGTGAGTGTGGACACAAGGAAAGCCTATGTCTTAACACATGTTAAACATATTAACCTCGAGTCTTCACATTAGGTTCAAGACCTTTGTATTGGCCTAGAAGTGCATCAATCCATCCTGGATTGGCTATTCTTTGACTCTGTGCAATGGCTCTTGTGTGTATATCTTGTCCTGGAATCAGACAGAATCATTAAGCAAAGTCCCTTAATTTATTTAAATAATTAGTGGCATCATTTTTATAGTCACAAGCTTGTTGGGCATGCTCTGACAAATGTATTTCAAACTTATAGTACTGAAAAGTCAAAAAGCTAAAGAAAATCTTAATGCTGGTGACATGTGCTTGAAATATAAAAAGGAGAGAAAAAATTAAATAAAAAACAAATAGTATATTGCACATGCAAGAAAAACATAATAATAAAAGAGCTTTAAAAAATAAAAAAATATATAGATTATAATCATTGACACTCTGTGTCAGCTAAGAAAATATAAAATGCAAGGCTTTCTCACCAAAAATGAGATCCATTTCCTCTTAATATCACAGTAATAAGTCATGATCACTGTGAGTAGAAGGCAAATGAATTGAACAAGGTAACAATTTTTCATTTTTAAAATACAGTAGTACAAATATGTAGATGTCAAAATCCCCAAAATTCTCAATAGCCCAATTAATTACAATAGCAAACAAACACACTGGCATTTTAAAGCTATGAATTGATGGATATTTGTCACAAGTTTTACAATCATAGCAAATCTTTCAACCTTGGTATTTAAACATATTTTTTAAAACAAAGTAAAACTCATCTTGGGATTAGAGCATAATCAAGAAATCTACATATCATTCTGGTGCAAGTAAAGTAGTGAGCTGAAGAGTATAAATAAAGGGGTGCTCCTTTTTCTTGGAGGCTTTTTAGGGGTACAAATGCCCTGAGATTAACTGCCCAACTTCCATTCACATGTGGGAAGGTTGGGGTTTATAAAATACATTTCACTTCAGCTACTAGAATTGGCCTTACCTTGTGGTAGGGGCAGGCAAAATAACCAGAGATTGTTAAAAAAAATTCCAAAAATCATATTTAAAAAAACTCTTAAAATCATTTGAGGTATTTAGCACATAAAATTTTCCAAGGTTGTTATACAATTATAACCAGTCCTGAATTCCATCTATATGTTAATTTACAAAGTCAAAATAGAAAGGCTGTTTTTTTTTTTCATATGGGCTTAATTACAATAATATTTGTTCAGCACAGTTATAGGGGAAAAACAACAGAATTTTTAAAACTCAGTACATTCAAAATAAATTCAATCAACCTTCAGTGTAAGAGAATATTGAATCCAATAATATATGAACTTAACATCACAAAGTTAAACCATAACAAAAATGCAATAGAATACAGAGATTTTTATAAACCATTGGAGTCTGAAATGCTTAAGAATATAGCCTTTAGTCTCTTCAAAGTTCCTTGGGGGTTTATTCATTTAAATGTCTATTGTCAGAAGGCAGAGTGGTAAGGGCTAAGCAATGGGGTCTAAGGGGTCTGCTCAGGGCCCCACAACTGGGAAGTATCTGAGGCCAGATTTTAACCCAGGACTGCATGTCCTCAGGTCTGGCTTCCAGTTCTTGAGCCACCCATTTGTCCCTTCAAAGTTAAAGTTGAATCTTTGGGCTGAATCTGCTCCCTGACAGGCAGGTAAAATTAATGAAATTACCAGAAGAGTCAAAAGGTATCCATTTAAACAGCCCATTGCTTTTTAAGTTTCTGTTTGAAAAAATCTGTTTCTTCTTCTCTCCCTTTTCTCTCTCCCCTGCTTTGATACCTCCTCCTGCCCCAGTCCACGTGGAGCCCTGGCTGCCCATGTGGAGTCAATACCCCCGTCCACTCAGAGGCTTAGCCTAAGGGAAAATTGCCCATTCTCCTTTCCCTCTCTTTTCTCCCCTCCACCCGCGTGGCCAATACTGTTACCAGCTGGTTGCAATGAGTCCTGAGTGATCTGCTCCAAGGATCTGGGTGATGAGCCGGCTGGGTCGGAGGCCAGATGGGTGAGAGACAGACCGCCAGGGTGGGTAGGGCCGGGAGCTGGAGTGCAGACAAACAGGGCTGGGAGCTTGGGCACCAGATGAGAGGCCAGGAGCAGAAGCAGGAGCCCGAGAGGGCTGCAGGCAGGAGCTGATCAAGATGGTTTTCTAAAAGGCATCTTGGAGATATGTGGCTTAAAAAAAATTCTCTAGGCTAAAAAATTTGAGAAGTTCTCATCCCTTCATGGTTTCAATCTGTAACAGTTAAAATTTAGGGAGATGGGGAGACTGAGGCAGGTAGAAATTAGTTTCTCTCTGCAAGGAGTATTATATTTTTTAGAGGTTTATTAAGGATTAAGGCTTAAAGAATATACAAGTAAGAAACATGTACTAGGCCAGAGGCCTAGACAAAATAACCTCACATCATGGAAGAGACGCCTCTGCTCCAAAACGGAAGTCCAAAAAAATGAGCCAAAAATCATGGCCACCAGGTTAAATCCTTCCTGGATCTCGGCCCACCTCAGAATTCCTGTGAGATTACAAAGCATTTTGGGGAAGTGGAGCAAAGGCTTGTGGGGATTGTAGTCCTGTATTTGAGTCTATTTTTTACAGGTGCAAGGTGATACCTCAGAGTTGTTTTGATTTGCATCTCTCTGATTATAAGAGATTTAGAACCCTTTTTCATGTGCTTATTTATATTTTTGATTTCTTTAACTAAAAATTGCCTATTCATGTCCAATGCCCATTTATCAGTTGGAGAATGGCTTGATTTTTTTGTACAATTGGTTTAGCTCTTTATAAATTTGAGTAATTAGACTTTTGTCAGAGGTTCTTGTTATAAAGGTTGTTTCCCAATTTGTTGCTTCCCTTCTAATTTTGGATGCATTAGTTTTGTTTGTACAAAACCTTTTTAATTTGATGTAACTAAAATTATTGATTTTATATTTTGTGATTTTTTTCCTAGCTCTTGCTTGGTTTTAAAGTCTTTCCTTTCCCAAATATCTGACATATATACTATTCTGTGTTCACCTAATTTGCATAGTTTACTTCTTTAAATTCAGGTCATTCACACATTCTGAGTTTATGTTGTTGTACGGTGTGAGATGTTGATCCAAACCTAATCTCTCCTATACTGTCTTCCAATTTTCCCAGCAGTTTTTATGAAAAAGTGGATTTTTGTCCCCAAAGCAGGGATCTTTGGGTTTATCATAGACTGTCTTGCTGAGTTCACTTACCCCAAGTCTATTCCACTGATCATCCTTTCTGTCTTTTAGCCAGTACCACATTGTTTTGATAACCATTGCTTTATAGTATAGTTTGAGCTATGGGACTGCAAGTCCTTCTTCCTTTGCATTTTTTTAATGATTTCCCTGGATATCCTTGATCTGTTGTTCTTTCAAATGAGCTGTGTTATTATTTTTTTTCTAATTCCATAAAGAAGTTTTTTTGGTAGTTCAATGGTATGTCACTAAATAAGTAAATTAATTTGGTTAGGATGGTCATTTTTATTATGTTAGCTCATCCCACTCATGAGCAATCAATGTTTTTCCAATTGTTTAGATCTAGTTTTAGTTGTGTGGAGAGTGTTTTGTAGATGTGTTCATAAAGTTCCTGTGTTTGTCTCGGCAGATAGATTCCTAAGTATTTTATATTGTCTAGGGTGATTTTAAATGGAATTTCTCTTTCTCATTCTTGCTGCTGAGATGTGTTGGAGATATATAGAAATGCTGATAACTTATGTGGGTTTATTTTGTATCCTACAACTTTGCTAAACTTGTTGAGCATTTCAACTAGCTTTTATGTTGATTCTCTAAGACTCCTTAGGTAAACCATCATATCATCTGCAAAGAGTGATAGCTTGTTTGCCTCGTGGCCCATTTTAATACCGTCAATTTCTTTTTCTTCTCTAATTGCTACTGCTAGTGATTCTAGTACAATGTTAAATAATAGAGGTGATAACAGGAATCCTTGTTTCACTCCTGATCTTATTGGGAAGGCTTCTAGTTTATCCCCATTGCAGATGATGTTTGCTGATGGTTTTATTATTATTAGGAAAGGCCCTTCTTTTCCTATACTTTCTAGTGTGTTCAATAGGAATGGGTGTTGTATTTTGTCAAAGGCTTTTTCTGCATCTATTGAGATAATCATGCCATTTTTGTCAGTATGCTTGTTAATATGGTCAATTATGTGGATGGTTTTCTTAATAGTGAACCATCCTTGCATTCCTCGTATGAATCCTACCTGGTCATAGTGAATAACCCTCATTATGACTTGCTGGAATCTTCTTGCTAGTATCTTATTTAAGATTTTTGCATCTATGTTCATTAAGGAGATTGGTCTATAGTTTTCTTTCTCATTTTGTACTGCTGACTTTGGAAATAGTACCATATTTGTTTCATATAATGAATTTGGTAGAACTCCTTTGCTTATTATGTCAAATAGTTTGTATAATATTGGGATTAGTTGTTCTTTGAATATTTGATAGAATTCATTTGTGAATCCATCTGGACCTGGGAATTTTTTCTTAGGGAGTTCTTTGAAGGTTTGTTCAATTTTTTTTCTGATATGGGGTTGTTTAGATAATCTATTTCTTCCTCTGCTAGTCTAGGCAATTTATATTTTTGTAAATATTCATCCATATCGCCTAGATTGCTATATTTGTTGCCATATAGTTGGGCATAATAGTTTTTAATGATTACCTTAATTTTCTCTTCATTAGAGGTGAGGTCTCCCTTTTTATCTTTGATACTGTCGATTTGGTTTTCTTCTTTCCTTTTTTTAAATTAGATTGACCAGTAGTTTGTCTATTTTATGTTTTTTTCATAGTACCAGCTTCTAGTCTTATTTATTAGTTCAATAGTTCTTTGACTTTCAATGTTATTAATTTCTTCTTTGATTTTTAGCTTGTGTCCTCTTAGATGAATCCTTTTGCTATGTTTTTGAGGTTATAGAATGTTATGTTATTCCAGGACCCAGGGAGAATTTAGGCTGGAAATCTGTAAAGCTCTACCAAAATGTGCCTTTCCATGGCAAAGTATGATTACTTCCTTTCTCTTTGTGCCTTCCTGATTTCTACAAATTCTTGACCTGGATTTGGGTCTAAGAGGCACATTCATGAACTTGCCTCTGATTGGAGATCTCTTATACCTCTGTTGGAATCTGCTGCTATTAGTCAAGTATGTAATAGATGATTATGAGGGGCTTTATTTGATGGGTAAATGATAAGTAACAGATCAGGCAGTTATCCTATTTCTTCTGTCTTCCCCTCCTCCCTCTATACCTTCCTTCCTCCCATTTCCTCCCTCTCTCCCAGGCTCCCTCTTCAGCCTGTTCAGCTTCCCTCCCTTTGCCTTCTTCTTCTTCTGCCTACAAAACTCCTCAGGGGGAGTTGGTGGTGTCTCAAATGAAAATACTTTATCTTCTTTTATCTTAAGTAAGGATTTATTTAGGGAAGACAGGAAAAGATGGAGAATAGAGGTAAGAGGGTTAAGAATTTCCCTAAACTACAGGTTGGCCTTAGGTTTGGGGACATTGGGATAGAGTTCAACTTGAAAGGAATGATTAATAGTTCTGGCTTTCAGTCAGTATCACCAGCAGAACAAGTCAGAGAGATTATTTCAAGTCCAAGAGATAAATCAGCTCCTCCTTCCCTGGTATATGACAACCAGGAGAAGAAGGTCCAGAGTTCAGCCAGCAGTTGATTTGGCTCCAAACTGCCTTTCCTGGTAACATTCCAAATCAGAATCTTCATTTGATTGACAGTCAGGTCACCACTCAGCCACTGTTTCTTGTCTTGCTGCATGCCTTTCCCAATTCCTCTTTCACAAGTGGAAAACTTTGCCAGTTCATAGTGACAGAACTTCAAGCTTCCCTTTGATCTGAGATTCCTGCTCTGGGTATTCCCCTAAAGTCCTCAGGAATAGAGACTAGATGAGAAGATGTTCCTCTTCTGGGTCCACAGCTACATAACTGTTTCTGGACTTGCTCCTTTATCAGTTTTAATGGTCACTTCTCACTCTTGATTACTACTAGCAGGTCCAGGTTTCCTCTGCACTTTGACCTAGATCCTTGATGTAGAACTGAATAATGAGAGACAGACAAAACTGCTGGCTGGTACCTGATCCTTTGTACTGAATGAGATTGCTCCTCTTTATTTTGTTCTTGGACATCTTTCCCTGGTAGAGGGTCCTTAGTCCTCTTCTGGTTGCTATACTGAATTGTTTTGCAAGGTGTGCTCTTGGCTAGACTCTGAACCCAATTTCCATAAGCTTTTCTGTATTTCTCCCTATGCCAATGAGGATTTGCAAAATTGTTCAATGTGACTTTTTTCTTGTACTTCCTTATCCTGACTTGGGCTGATATATTTTCTAGATCATTGTGGTGAAGTTGTGAATTAGGCTGTACTTCTTTAATCTCCCTATGCCATTTTGGCTTGAGAGCCACCTAAGACACATTGGAATATTAAAAAACAGGGAATACTACTTTCTTTAAATTCTTGGAAAATATATTAGAGAAAGGTAACTTCTTAATCACTTATTTTGAAGCCAATGAAATTTTGAGGAACAAAATCTCTTCTTCATATTTCTAAAAACACATCAGTTAACTAACTCTTTCAGATAACTTACATATTTCTCCTCCTATATAAAGTAGCTTAAGGGTTTTACTTGGGATCCATGAGTTTGTATAAAAATTTTTGATGAGTATTTAACTATCATGTCTTTCATACTCATTTATTTTGTTAAAACAGATTTGTAGTCATTGTTTATAACCTAATATACTGAGTCTTTTAAAAAAAACCACATGGATAATTATTTCATTAAGTATTAAAAATTCACTAAGAAGCACTAATCAGATGTAAAGAGAAAGGAAAGAAATTTTATTAGCTTCTGTGGAAGAATTTTTTGAAGGTAAATTAGTTAATAGTAAGGCATTCTGGACAGATGATGAATACTGTGGATATACTGTCTCAATCACTGAGGCAGGTAAGGGACTTAATGGAAAGTGTTGTACTTAGAATCATAGTCCTGTTTTGGACACTTATTTGATGTATGACTCTGGTCAGTTGCTTAACCTTTGTTTCCTTATCTATAAAATGAGAATGACAGTTAATAGTACCTACTCCCCAGGATTATCATGAGGTTAAAATAACATTATTTTTGTTAAGTCCTTTGCAAACCTTAAAGTGCTATATAAATACTATTACTAAGGAAGGATGATAATATTTCCCCCAAAAATTTTAAAAATGGGATCCAAAATATATGAAAGTATTCAGAGGAAGACCACTAATGTCTTAGGTAGATACTCTATGGGAGAATTTAGAAGGGCATGGATAAAATTTACATAGAATGAAAATGCATTGTTGGAGACTTGATAATTCACCAGTTCACTGATACCAGTGAATGTTGTAGTTGGGGAGGAGAAAGGAAGATTAATACTAATGAGATCACAGATGTATTGAAATAAAACTTTTCTTTAAAAGGTCATGAGTAATTAATGTACTCATTATATTAGTTGCAGGTAGAGGTAGAACTAGGAAATAAAAATTATTATAAATTTAGGCATTTTCTGAAGTCTGTCTACAAAAAAACTATTCAAAGAAGCAAAAGAGTCTTCTAGGATACTGGCTGAGTATTCTATGGAGGAAGGACTTCCTGCACAATTTTTTATTGTGAATGTTGAAATACTTAAATGCTTCCTTGAAAGGGAAAGACAGAACAGAAGGAGTTACTCATTTCACTGAGATCTCAGAACCATCTAAGAATATAAATAAATCTACAATTATCCTTGCACACTTAAGAGCAATAGAATAAAAACCTTCCAAAGGGTTACAACAATAAGACATCATCAATCCATTTTCTTAAAAAGGAATATACATATATATATATATATATATATATATATATATATATATATATATCCCAGCTTACAAGTTAAAGTGTTATATTGAAAATTATTTGGTCTTATCTGACCTACTTTAAAATCACAACCTACATGATATATTAGCTTACCTAAAAACATCAAGTAATTTTCTTTTTTAAGTAAAGAATGACATAGAAATAAAAAGGGAAAATGGAGGACCAAATCAAGGCAATCATTTATTTTATGTCAATATTCTGAAAAAACTTACTTTTCAGAAACAATTTAATATTATATAATACTTTCAGCTGAACCAGAAAAACATTTTACACAGTAACAACAATATCATAGAATATCAACTTTGGTAGATTTAGCTACTCTCAACAATACAAAAATCTAGGGCAATTCTGTGGGATTTGTGACAAAGTATGCTATATACCTCCAGAGAAAAACCATTGGAGTAAGAATGCAGATGAATGTATATGATTTTTCAGTTGTTTATTTGTATTTATGTTTTGAAGTTTGGGTTTTATAAGATTATTGAAAATGAAAAATATGGATAAAATAAAATATCATATTATCATATTTCTTAGGAAGCTAAATATTAATATAAAAATGAAGATAAACTGGAAACATAGATGTGAAGTTTAGTTTATTTTACCTAAATCACAATACAAAACGAAAACAAACTATTTTTAAAATCTTTCAGAATTTTCAGTTTTAAAATTAATTTCAATTCAATATTTTTGGCCACTTACTAGTATAATGCAGCTAGAAGCATTAGTACTTCTAAAGTATTAATGACAATAAAAAATGATGAAACAAGGAAGAGCCCTTGGACCTAACCAAGTACACAGACACAGAAATCCATTCTGGAGGTAACAATTATAGAGATATCTGGGGATTAATTTTCAGAGATGTCAGAAAAAAAGATGATTTTTTAAAAAAAAAGTAAGCATCACTAATGGTACTTTCCCCAGAAGACACAGTTACCAATTCAGATATCTAGGTTCTCAGCTCCATAAAATCTTGAAAAAAAGATATAAGCAGCCTTGTAATTTGAAAGAGGGAAAAGAAGACTTTTACAGATGATTTTTACATCTTCATGATGACACCTCTGAGTGAGATGCTTAGACAATCTAAGATCTTGATGTCTCTATTGTTTACTGATAAAAAATAATAAATGTCATGTCTCTCCCTCAAAACTCTCAAAACATTTGTTTCAGTAGACCAAAATGAAGCCTTTAAACTTATCCTTCAGCAACACATAAACATTAAGATCATTAGATATTATATGCCAGGTAGAATATGAAAATACTTTTTATTTAACCATTCAAAGATTATCAGCATCAAAACATGCATATGTAACATGGAAACTAATGTTTAGCTATGACTTGGAATGTATCAATGTCATTGAGGGTTGCTGTACAGTTAGCAAATAGAAAAAAATTCTATTAGCAGTAAGGTCATCTAGATTCTCCTGTTAGGGGATAAAATTATACTGATTGCATTGAGTTCTAGAACACCATAAAATCTTAATGAAGGGTCTTCTGGGTAAGCATGGCAGCAGTCTAGACGTGGGAAGCTTCCTATCCTCAGCACCACCGATATTTACTACCTCAAAAGACACCGAAAAAAACATTTTCATAAGAATGAAGGGACTCTACATAAGGGCACAGCATTGAAGGTATGTGGGATTTGGGCATTTCCACACTAAAAGGGGTGAAAAAGCTCCCACCCAAAAATGAGGTGATCTACCCTCCCCCACCCCACCAACAGAGCCAGAGTCAGAGTCAAATGGCGCCAGAATCAGAGAGTCAGAGAGTGAGTGAGGGGCACTTCTAGAGTGAGCAAGGAGCACCTCTACATCCTTGGGAGCTGACTAAGAACACCGAAGACTTACCCCTAAGAGCAACTATACCTGAAACCCTGGTGGGTGGGGGAGCACAGACTGTGGGCGCTCCCAGGAAGGTATCACAGAGAAGAGCCAAGGCAGAGATTTGAGAGGTTTCCTCAGGCAAAATCCTTGCTCCCTAACTCAATACACAGAGAACCTCCCCATCTCACTCAGATTTCTGACTTAAAAGGTAAGGCAAAATCTCCACAGTGATGGCAAATTGCACACAGGACCAAAAAACACCCTCCAAGAAAAACAAAAAAAGGCAGTGACCCTCAAGAATTTTTACCGAAGAAAAACCCAGGCTATAGAGGAAATACAGGAGGAAATTCAAAGAAAGACAAAACCTTCTAAAAATGGAAATTGTCCACAAGCTCTGGAAGAATTTAAATTGGAGTTTATCCAAAAGATGGAAACCTGGCAAGAAAAGTGGGAAATGGTTCAAAGAGAAAAAAAAATTACAGCATAAAATGAAAAAAATTAAAGCAGAAAACCAGGCCTAACAACCAGAATTGGGCAGCTGGAAACCAATTATCTTGAAAAACAGCAAAAATTAATAAAGCGAAGTCAAAAGACTGAAAAAATAGAAGAAAACATAAAATATCTCACTGACAAGGTGACACATCAGGAAAACAGAAGAAGGAAAGACAATTTTAGAATCATTGGTCTACCTGAAAAGCTAGAAATAAACAGAAATCTTGACATCATACTACAAGAAATCATCTAAGAAAACTGCCCTAATGTTCTTGAACATGGGGGAAAAATAGACATTGAAAGAGATCATAGGACACCCTCTACACTAAATTCCCAAAAGACAACTCCTAGGAATGTAATTGATAAATTCCAAAGCTTTCAAGCTAAGTTGAAAATTCTACAAGAAGCCCAAAACAGATAATTCAGATACCAAAGAGCACCAAACAGGATCACAAAAGACCTAACAACTTCTACACTATAGGATCACAAGGTCTGGAACATGATTTTCAGAAAGGCAAGAGAACTGGGTCTTCAAACAAGGATCACCTATCCATTAAAAATGACTATATACTTCCAGGGCAAAGTATGGGCATTCAAAAAATAGAAGATTTCCAAGTATTTGTAAAGAAATACTTATAAAGGACCAGAGATAAGTGGAAAGTTTGATATCCAAACACAAAGATCAAGAGAAACATGAAAAGCTAAATATGAAAGAAAGAGAAAAGGAAAAATTTTTTTTTTTAATTCAAACTCTCTTCTTTATGGGCTACAATTATATCAAATTATATATATTAACATATGGGGAAAATGTTATTTGTAACTCTCAAAAATGTTTTCATTATTATAGTAAATAGAATAATCATTCATAAGAAAAGGTTGGAGCATTAAGGGCTATAAGATGATATGAAAAAAAAAGAAAAAGGGTTGGGGGGAATCAAATATGGTACCAAGAGATACTTTAAGAAATTAAATAAATAGGATAATCTTTATCACACAAGGATACACATGGGAAGGGGAGGGGAAGAATACTTTTATAAGAAGTAGAGAAAGAGAGTGCTAATAGGTAATACTTAAACCTTACTTTCAGTGAAATCAATTCTGAGAGAGAAGAGCATCTAGATCCATTGGGATCTTGAATTCTATCTTATCCTACAAGGTAAGGAAGAAGGGAAAACTAAGGGGGGTAGGGGATAGCACATACAAAAAGGGAGAGAAGGAGAGGGGGGAGGGAACTTAACAGACCCTAAAAAAAAACAAGAAGGGAACAAAAAGGGAGGGACCAAAAAGGGAAACATATTAAGGGACGGGATTAGGGGGATTAATTAAAAGTAAACCACTGGTTTAAAATGATATAGCAAAAGAAGAAAGGACAGAACTAGGAGAGGATATAAAAATGCTAGGGAATTCACAAATGACAATCATAACTTTGAAAGTGAATGGGATGAACTTACCCATAAAATGTAAATGAATAAGAGAGTGGATTAGAAACCAAAATCCTACCATATGTTGTCTACAAGAAACATACCTGAGATGGGTAGATACTCAAAAGGTCAGAATTAAAGGTTGGAGCAAGACCTATTGGGCCTCAACTGATAGAAAGAAGGCAGGAGTTCCAATAATGATATCTGATGAAGCCAAAGTAAAAATAGACCTGGTTAACAGGGATAGAGAAGGTAAATACATGCTGATAAAAGGGAGTATAGACAATGAGGAAATATCACTAATCAACATGTATGCACCAAATGGTATAGCATCCAAATTTCTAAAGGAGAAACTAATAGAATTGAAGGAGGAAATAGATAATAAAATTATACTAGTGGGAGACCTGAACCTACGACTGTCAAATTTAGATAAAACAAATAAAAAAATAAATAAGAAAAAGGTAAAAGATGTGAATGAATCTTAGAAAAATTAGAGTTAATAGATATATGGAGAAAAATAAACAGGGACAAAGAAAAATGCACCTTCTTTCAGCAGCACATGGTACATTCACAAAAATTGACCATATAGTAGGTCATAAAAACATGGCAAACAAATGCAGAAAAGCAGGAATAATAAATGCAACATTTTCAGATCATAAGGCAATAAAAATAATGATCAGTAAGGGTACATTGAGAGCCATATCAAAAATTAATTGGAAATTAAATAATATGATTCTCCAAAATCAGTTATTTAGAGAACATATCATAGAAACAATTAATAATTTCATTGAAGAAAATGACAATGATGAGACATCCTTTCAAACTCTATGGGATGCACCCAAAGCAGTACTCAGGGGAAAGTTTATATGTTTATATCCTTGAGTACATATATTAACAAATTAGGGAGGGCAGAGGTCAATGAATTGGACATGCAAATTAAAAAAAACCAAAAAACTTGAAAGTGAACAAATTAAAAACCCCCAAAAGAAAATTAAATTAGAGATCCTAAAAATGAAGGGAGAAATTAATAAAATTGAAGTCATAGAACTATTGAACTAATAAATAAGACTAGAAGCTGGTATTTTGAAAAAACAAACAAAATAGACAAAGTACTGGTCAATCTAATAAAAAAAGGAGAGGAGAAAAGCAAATTAACGATATCATAGATGAAAAGGGAGAGCTCACCTCAAATGAAGAAGAAATTAAGGCAATCATTAAAAATTATTTTGCCAAATTATATGGCAATAAATATGCCAATCTAGGTGATACAAATGAATATTTACGAATATATAATTTTCCAAGATTAACAGAAGAAGAAATAGAATTGTAAAATAATCCCATATCAGTAAAAGAAATTGAAGAAGCCATCAAAGAATTCCCTAAGAAAAAAATCCCTAGGGCCTGATGGATTTGCAAGTGAATTCTATCAAACATTCAAAGAACAGTAAATCCCAATATTATACAAACTATTTGAGATAATAAGCAAAGAGGGAGTTCTACCAAATTCCTTTTATGACACAAATATGGTACTGATTCCAAAGAGAGGAAGGTCAAAGATGGAGAATGAAAACTACAGACCAATCTCCTCATTGAACATAGATGCAAAAATTTTAAATAGGATACTATCAAAAAGACTCCAGCAAGTGATCAGGAGGGTTATTCACAGGGATTTATACCAGGAATAAAAGAATGGTTCAATATCAGGAAAACTATCCACATTATTGACCATATTAACAAGCAAACCAACAAAAATCACATGATTATCTCAGTAGATGCAGAAAAAGCCTTTGACAAAATACAACACCCATTCCTATTGAAAACACTAGAAAGCCTAGGAAGAGAAGAGTCTTTCCTAAAAATAATAAACAGTCTCTATCTAAAACCATCAGGAAGCATTATCTGCAATGGGGATAAACTTGAATCCTTCCCAATAAGATAAGGAGTGAAACAAGGATGCTCATTATCACCTTTATTATTTAAGATTTTACTAGAAACACTAGCAGCAGCAATTAGAAAAGAAAAAGAAATTGAAGGTATTAAAATTGGCAATGAAGAGACCAAGCTATCACTCTTTGCGCATGATATGATGGTCTACTTAAAGAATCCTAGAGAATCAAGAAAAAAGCTAGTCAAAATGCTCAACAACTTTAGCAAAGTTGCAGGATACAAAATAAACCCACATAAGTCATCAGTCTTTCTATATATATCCAACACATCTCAGCGGCAGGAATTAGAAAGAGAAATTCCATTCAAAATCACCCTAGACAATATAAAATACATAGGAATCTATCTGCTGAGACAAACATTGGAACTATATGAACACAACTACAAAAGTTTTTCCACACAACTAAAACTAGATCTGAGCAATTGGAAAAATATTAACTGTTCATGGGTAGGATGAGCTAACAATAAAAATGACCATCCTACCCAAACTTATCTATTTATTTATTGCCATACCCATCGAATTTCCAAAAATTTTTTTTTTACTGAATTAGAAAAAAAACATAACAAAGTTCATTTGGAAGAAGAAAAAAAGATCAAGGATATCCAGGGAAATGATGAAAAAAAATGCAAGGAAGGTCACCTTGCAGTTTCAGATCTCAAACTGTACTATAAAGCAGTGGTCATCTAAACAATTTGGTTCTGGCTGAGACAGACAGGAGGAGCAGTGGAATAGACTTGGGGTAAGTGACCTCAGAAAGACAGTCTATGATAAACACAAAGATCCCAACTTTGGGGACAAAAATCCATTATTTGACAAAAACTGCTGGGAAAATTGGAAGACAGCGTGGGAGAGATTAGGCTTGGATCAACATGTCACACCCTACACCAAGATAAACTCAAAATGGGTGAATGACTTGGATATAAAGAAGGAAACTATAAGTAAATTATGTGAACATAGTATAGTATACATGTCAGACCTTTGGAAAGGGAAAGATTTTAAAACCTAGCAAGACTTAGAAAGAATAACAAAATGTAAAATCGTTAATTTTGATGACATCAAATTAAAAAGTTTTTGTACAAACAAACCCATGTCACCAAAATTAGAAGGGAAGTAACAAACTGGGAAACAATCTTCATAACAAAAAAAACCTCTGACAAAGGTCTAATTACTGAAATTTACAAAGAGCTAAATCAATTGTACAAAAAAAAAATCAAGCCATTCTCCAATTGATAAATGGGCAAGGGGCATGAACAGGCAATTCTCAGTCAAAGAAATCAGAACCATTAATAAGCACATGGAAAAGTGTTCTAAATCTCTTACAATCTGAGAGATTCAAATCAAAACAACTCTGAGGTATCACCTCTCACCTAGCAGATTGGCTAACATGACAGCAAAGCAAAGTAATGAATGCTGGAGGGGATGTGGCAAAGTAGGGGCATTACTGCATTGCTGGTGAAGTTGTGAATTGATCCAAACATTCTGGAGGGCAATTTGGAACTATGCTCAACGGGAGCTAAAATGTGTTTGCTCTTTGATCTAGCCATAGCACTGCTTGGTTTGTACCCTAAAGAGATCATAAGGAAAAAGACCTGTACATAAATATTAATAGCTGCACTGTTAGTGGTGGAAAAAAACAACTGGAAAATGAGAGGGTGCCCTTCAATTGGGGAATGACTGAACAAATTGTGGTATCTGTTGGTGATGGAATACTATTGTGCTCAAAGGAATAATAAAGTGGAGGAATTCCATGGGAACTGGAACAACCTCCAGTAATTGATGCAGAGTGAAAGGAGCAGAACCAGGAGAACATTATTCACAGAGACTGATACACTGTGGTACAGTCAAATGTAATGGACTTCACCATTAGTGGCAATGCAATGATCCTGAACAACCTGAAGGGATCTATGAGAAAGAACACCATCCACATTCAGAGGAAAAACTGGGAGTAGAAACACAGAAGAAAAACAATTGCTTGACTACATGGGTAGATGGTATATGACTGGGGATGTAGACTCTAAATCAATGGTTCTCAACCTTTCTAATGCAGTGACCCCAAACCAAAAAATTATTTTGGTGACTACTTCAAAACTGTAATTTTGCTACAGGTATGATTTGGAATGTAAATACCTGATATGCATTATGTATTCTCATTGCTACAAAATGAGAGGTTGAGAACTGCCGCTCTAAATGAACATCCTAGTGCAAATGCCAACAATTTGGAAATAGGTTCTGATCAAGGACACATGTAATACTCAGTGGAATTGTGTGTCGGCTCTGGGAGGGGTTGGGGGAGAGAGGGAGCAATAGAAAATTATTTTTGTAACCAAGGAATAATGTTTGAAATTGATCAAATAAAAAATAATGTTAAAAAATCTTAATAAAGTCTTTCAAAAAAGTTTAGCCTAATCATCCACTTAAAAAAAAAACAACAAAAACAGCAGTAAACAATTAGAAAGGCAACACTTGAATTAATCAATTCAATTGTATATCTTTTATAAGTTTTGTAAAAGGAAAATGAGGTGGAGCCAAAATTGAGCACCACCAAGAGTGTTATTGTATTTGGGAAATTAAATAGTGGTTTCATTCAATGATTCCTGATCTACTCACTACTTCAGAATCTCCTCTTTTAAAGTCAACATTCTCCACTGATATCTATGTCATGTTGCATAAGAATCAAAAGTACAGATGACTTAAAGGAAACATACACGGTAATTCAAAACAGGCTGTGATATATTACCAAAGAGAAATGTTGTAAAAGATACCATCATGGACATGTTAACCGATAAGTTAAGTTTCAGGAAAGGTAGCAGGAAAGGATAACAGATGGAAGTTTGAGAGGTGCATTGGCAAACATGATATGAAAAAATCAGAAAAAACATTTAGCACACTGGTTAAATCCTTTTCTGGAAATTTATATAAAGGCATAGATAAGAATCACAAAGAGCATTAGATAATTGAGGGGCTGGGATCAATTTAATGGAATAGCCAAATCAATGACATTATGCCCTTTCTGAATTATTAGATTTTACTCAAGAACTTGGGCTAGGTGTTGGACATATAAAGAGGGAGAGTTATATACTCCTTTCCCTTTTTTCAGTTTTATAGTGGTTATTGATATCTCCTTGATTTGAGGAAAATATAATCCTTTGATATTTAGAGGTAGAGGGGAATTTATTATCAAAACCCCTGAATTTAACAGATGAAACTGAGACCAGAAGTATTGTATGATCCATCCATGGTAAATGGAGCCTCTGAAATAAGAGTTAAAAAATAAATTATGTACATAAGAAATATAGTAAAACCTAATTTAAAAGTGAGTATCCTGCTTTTTATTAATAAATATTTATATTTCATGTTAATTTTTTTTCCTTTTTGGTATTAGGTGGGAGGAGAGCATATTAGAGTTAGATCCCTTAAAATAAGGTCAGCATACTATTTGTCATCCCTGCAAAATATTCTCAATTCGATATGCCAATTTAATGAACCATAAGAGACCTTTTGAGGTGATTTATCTTCTATCTTATTCCATTGCTTTTTGGGCAAGATAACATGAAAAGCATATAAAGGGAGAAAGAGACTTTACAGACTTTTTGAGCAAGTGGCCGCTTCCTCACTTTGAGTTAAAAGGCCTAGGTTTAAATACAAATTCTTCCAATTACTAACAGTGTGAACTTGGGCAAGTCATACTACTTCTTTAAGTCCCTCTTTTCCTGTCTGTAAAATGGAGATAATAGTTACTTTTCACACAGGATTAGAGAAGATAAATAAATTATAAAACACTACATAGATGCAAAGTATTCTCTATACTAGCATGTTACTAGTTTTCTAATCTCACAAATTTTAATATATTTTATTGAAAATTATGAATAAAATTTTTAAAAATTATGAGATTATGATTATATATAATACCCTATTTGCTTCTGCATCTATCTCTGATGGATTGAAATTCAATGTTTTTTTTTTTTTTTTGCTTCATGACACAGAAAAAATAATGGCTTTTCCTTTCCTACAAAACATTCTTTGGCACTTGTCAGAGATAATATTGGTTGAATGAACATTTGTGACATTAAAAAAAATGTTCTTGTCAGGGAGCTCTTCCTAAATTGTATACTGATTTTTTTCCCCCTGAAATAAGTTCAATTTCTAACCTAAAAATTGTACATTTGCTCATCCATTCTTCATTTTCTAATCCTTCACATACTTAAAGGAGTGTAATGCTCCCTCAGCCTTTGTGTCAAGGTTATATAAACTCAATTCTTTCAGAATTTCCTTTTGAGGCCTATTACTCAATCATATAATGATTATTTCATCTTGCCTTCAGATACTTTCAAAGTCCAAAGTCATACCTACTCAATATTTTAATAAAGGACTATGATGACAAACTTAAGGTGATGATTTTTTTTTTTTTTGCTATACCTATGGAGTATGATCCTAGATACACCATAATGTCACTAGGAAAAGATTTTTCCAGTATTCTGTTATTTGGGGAATTTCTATTAACCAGAACTCCTGTGCTTCTCCAGCACAATGCCAAATGAGTTTTATAATGATTATCTTGACACATTGAAGGATCCTGAAATTCATTCTCAACCACAAAAGAAAGACTAAATCTAGGGCAGAGTGTCTGTCTTCTTAAATGATGGTAGAGGGAGATAAAGGTCATCTCATTTCATCTTTGAGGGTTCTTTACATGTAACCAGCCCATGCTCTCAGAGGGCAAAGTCTACACTCAAGCTTCCTGGATAATTATGATATAATGTGCTATGAATTTACTTCTCAGCACCAAATGAAATATGGAACAATTTGATAAGGATGACCTTATCCTTGTCAGAATCTTTTGGGCATTTAGGGACTGACGTTGAAGGATTAATTTAATAATTCCCTGATACAGACACATTTTAATAAAACGAGAACATCCTAGATCCTTTCTGCTCTTTGGATGCTGAGAGATTAAGGACCGAGACCACTCAATTCCACTGTCCCAAGACAAGTCACCTCTGCTACGCCTGATAGTCTTTTTTTTTTTTTCCCCAATGCACCCACAGATTGTTTAGCTATCCTGGATGCTGCCTTCTGCCAACCCCCCCCCCCCCCCCCAACCTCCAAAGCTTCTTGGAGCCCTTGGTCTAGGCTAGAGAAGCCCTGAGTCTGGCCCTCCCTCCCCTCATTTCTTCCCCCCTCCTTCCTAGACGCCCGTATCCTCCCTCTGCTCCCCCATTGACTGCAGCTTCGCGATGCCCGCAGCGGGGTCCTGACCGCGCTGGAGGACGCCTGGGCTGTTGGGCGCTCTCTCTACAGCGCAGGCTCCGCTTCTGGGAGCAGGCGCGTCAGCTGCAGCTGGGATCGGGCCATCAGGGGGAGAACTGCCCCCTTGGCTAGGCTCGCAGCCCAGCACCGACCCCGGACAGCATCTGACTCCACTGGCCGTGCACTGACCGCCCAGCTTGCTTGCTCCCCGCTTTCGGCGCGGTGGGCTGTCAGGGGCTAGGGTCGACTTGGGGGTAAGTATCAAGGGTTATGTTGCAAACAGGGGACTGGGGGGTGGGGAGGGAGAGAGAGACAGTTTGCTTGGGCCGAGGACGCCTGCGAGCTAGTTGGGTTTTAGGAACCGGGCTAAATAAACCCAGGGAAGACTAGGGCAAGAAAGGGGGTAAGCTAATTTAGGAGGAAGCAGGGACTGAGGTGTAGGGGTACAGAGAAGAGAGAGGCAATGGGGCATTAGAGCCTGCGGCGAAGAGACACTGCATCTCTCTCACCTTCAGTACCCTGGTGTGCTATGCCCAGGAATGATGATTGAGAAAGGCTGGGCGCATTTGGGGATGGAAAAGAGGACAGAGACTGGGAAATTGGAGCTTAGGGGGTTCCAGCAGCAATCTTTCTCTCATTAAGCCCCAGCAGACATCATTGCTGGTTTTGGAAATGTTAGGGGTTGATAAATGAAGGAAGAAAGACAGCTTCCATTTCAACCTGCTGCTCTTAGGGAGGACCTACTACCCCCCCCCCCCCCCCCGCACCCTTCTTCCCCCTACCTCCTACCCCCCACCCCTGGAATCAAGGTGAAGGAAGGATCTACTGCTGTGGGTGAGGGTGTCTGAGAATGAATGTGACTCTTCTAGAATGGGGGAAGGGAGTCATTGGTGCCATGGTTGGCAACTGAGACTTTCCTGCAGTTGTCATGATAAACCATGCCTATTTTAAAAGAAGCAAAGAAAATGGGCCTACTGGATTTCTCCTTGGGGAGTAGGCAAGGAAATGGCCTAGTACTAAAGAAGACCATTTAAAATATTTTTTGAAGGCCCACGGAAGTCTATAAGGCAGATGGAAAAATACAGTAGTATTAAGGAAACTGGAATGATGCTTCTTTCACCCTTGGGTAGACAGTGAGGAAGCTTTATGGTATTGATGAGTAAAAGATGCAGAAACAGGACACTCTCTTGATCTTTATGGGGGAAAATGTGATCCTAGTCTGCAGTATGAGAAATATTGAGTGTGATCAAGCATGTGACCCAGAATGTTTGCTGTTTCACTGTCTGCTTTAATGTTGTTACCTGTGACTGTATGACCAATCTTTATATGATTCATTTTAGTACTCTATGGTAAAGCCATCTCCAGCTAATATCTGCCTTGGGAAAAGCCTTGGGAAAAGGAAAACAACCTCTTTCTGGGTTTAACACTTTATTGATCCAGTGGTTAACAAAGTGACTGACACATAGTAGGCATTTAAATGTTGATTGATTGATTGATATTGATTTTACATAGAATATTGAGTAGAAGAATAGTTTGAAATGATCTCAATAATGATTTTTTTCTTTTAGTTTTACTGATATTTGTTAGAATTTTAAAATTGAAATTAATAAAATTACTTACACATTTGGTAATTGCTTTTCCATTATGGGTCCTTATGAATTCCCTTCATCATATTTTTTTTCTCAATATAACAAGAGCTTAAATAGGTTGAAGATGAACATGTGGTAGTTAAACTCAGATTTTAACTGAAGAGGTTTGAGCTCTAAAGATTTGAGAAGATAATACACAGGCCCAT